>NC_077228.1:490462735-490789402 GCF_027887165.1 Monodelphis domestica | reverse complement strand
GTGAGCATTAGATGTGCCACTTCTCATCCAGGCATCCAATAGCCAAGTCCTGCACTGCTGAACTGAAGATCAGAAGGAATAGGGAACAATGCTATTAGGACCATAATGACATGTTGGCATTCAGGTATAAAGTTCACCTTCTCAATATATTCTTTATATATTATATATTTATATAATTTATAATAATAAAATAAATATTATATATTATATATAATATAATATATTTATATAGTATAAAGGGAAGCTGCAGAGAAGAAGAAAGGGCAGATAGTGATGGAGTATGCACAAATCTGGAAACACTGGCCATAGCTGCCTCAAACCCTCCCCAAAGGGACAAGAGGCTATAAACCATCATAAAGCATCTATTCTCTGTCAGAAGAAATAATGACTTAAGATAGTCTCTGCCCTGGATAAACTCACAATCTAACATGAGAAACAACATATAAAAAAGAAACTGAAAGATGGAATTGAGGGCAATTCATTCAGGGGCAAATGAAGTCCTTGCAGCTGGCATGAGCAGTGAGGAGGTGAGTATCCTGAGTGCCCTCCTCAAACAGGAGATCTCATTTCTACAAGCAGAGAGACAGAGGAAGGCTCAGAGTCAGAGGTGATTGAGGAGGTAATGAGTTGGAGAGTTGATGTCATCTTGCAGGATGATGAGTTTCTGAAGATCTTGAAGTCCAGGAAAGAAGTCCTAGGACAAATGATGAGGTGAATTCCTTGGGCACCCTTTTAAAATGGTGGAAGGTCTTGGAGGAGTTCTCTGATATCTACCCTCCCCCTTCTCTCATCAGAGAGGCAGGGGAGGTACAGAGGAGATGTGAGTTCCAGAGTTGATGACCTCGTTCCAAACAAAGAGTTTCTGGAGATCATGGTCTTTGAAATTGAAATGATCAAGGCTATGCCTCATTATCAATCACACCACAGCTAACTGAGAAACCTAGCACAGTACCTCACACATACTAAGCGCTTAAAAATGTTTTTATTCTAGCATGGCAGTGTGAAAAGTCCTGGGCTATGAGGATGGGCCATGGCTACAAACCCCAGCATGCACAATGCTGGGAGCCTGCGAGGGCCACTTAAACAGATGTTACACTGGTTAACTTGGAAATAACACAGAACTAAAAAAGTAGTAAGAAAAACCACTGTTTAATCAGGATACAGATAAGTCTAGTATTTGGCCCTTTACTCAGTCTGGCGCCACAACTTTTACAGGGTTTACACCCTGGACTCTGGGGATATTTTCCCAGGGAGTGCCACCATACTAGATGATAACTCCAAGGAACAAAAGAATTTGGGGGACCTATATACCATTTGGGGGATCCAGGGGCAGGGAAAGATGATGGACATCACCATAGCTACAAGGAAATGAAAGTGTTCAAACTATACTGACAGAATACAATCAAACTTGGGAAAAGAATCATAGCTAGAGGTTAAGGTATAAAGGAAGGGGCTGCTTACAAGGGATACCAAAAGGGTAGTCCCTGCCCAGGTGTGAATATTCTTGGGAAAGGATCTCTGATACAATAGGGTTCATTATTCAGTCTGAAACTGCTAGCCTGAGAGTCCCTTCAGGGTGAATTCTCATAGGATCAGGGAACAAGTACAAATTTTGGGGTCTCCAGCTTACAATCTAGTCCTGAAACTTTGGGTTCATCAGATCTTACTAGACTATAAGTTTAGGGTTTCTAGATTCCATGAAAGGACTTTTGATTCTTCGGGCCTCAAACAAAAACCTAAACTTCAAAATTCTGACACTAATTCCAAGGGAAGACAGTGGAAAAAAGATTCCAGAATCTTGAAGAAATATTCTATTCCTCACATAACTGCACCACATTTCCCAGCTAAGAGCTACAATTTGCTCAAAGAAAATTGCCCTCTAAACCAACATGAACCCAGAAAGCTCTTGGGGATTTAAAACTTTATTGTGGGGGAATTCCATATCTTTCAATAAAGCAGCTCCTCTTTTAAGGAAAGCAACACCAACCTACCCAAATAAAAGCCCAACTTTGTCTATATAGTCTCATTGTTATGGGGTTTGGATGTGTACCCCTGGAGTTTGGGAAGGATACCTTTTTCAAGAATGCAAGACTCTAAAACTTAGCTTAAAAACAAAAAGAGAAATGTATTAATTTAGGGAGGAATGTTGAGAAAGGCCAAGAGGATAGTAAGGTGGAATTGCAAGATAGGGAGCAGTTCCTGGGAGGACAGCATGAATGGAAAGGCTGTTCTCCATGGGGACAGCATGGGTGGAAAGGCTGTCCCCCAGACAACATCAGTTCTGGGTCTTTTATACTCTTTACAACAGATACTATGTCCTGGTGTGGACATGACTTAGAGTGGTAAGGGTAAGGTAGTCATCTGACTGGGGTCTGCCTGGAGGCATAAAGATTCATCTCTTTGTCCATTTTAAATCTAGAGGACTATCAAAGAGGATAAACATCTCAGGACCTGAGGGGGGGTCATTGGGTGTTTCTAGGTTAAAAGTCAGAGGATGCAAAGGCAAGGGAGTTGTCCTGATAATAGTTCGCCTGGATTTCTGGGGGTACAGTACCCATGTCATTATCTCTACAGCAAAATACACCGGGAATTTGCTTATCAGCTGCTGCTTAATTAGTTTCTCTAGACCATATCAACAGCCAAAATGAAACCTGCCTTGTCCACTAATCTGACTCATTTGTCACCTAATTAGGAAATTTGTGCCCAGGATATTTGGTTTTCACCTGCCTTTGAGTTTGACGGATCACAAACCCTACCTGAAAAAACAAATTTCCAGATGCTACTTACTATGTGTCTTGGTAGAAATATGCCAATCATATATGCCTTCTTACCCAGTCATGTGCCTTATTTAAATACTCTTGGCCCCATGTAAAAATGGAGATTTGAATCCATGACTCCAGTCCCTAGAAGTCCTTGCTCACTTCCCAGAATGCTTTGTAATCTCACTGAATTCTCACCTGGGCGAGATCACAAATTATTATTTAAAGGAGTTCTCCACCTACAGAAGGTCTCTTTCCTACTTCCGCTTCTGAGCAGACGCGTCTCTTTCATGATGTAGGTGAGGTTGTCTAGGCCTCCCTGGGCCTAGACATGTGCTTTCTTATTCTGTATTTTCTTTAATCCTTAACCTTTAATAAACTTCATTAAAATATATTACTCCTTGCAGAGAGAAACTAATTTCTAACTGCCTCAGTTTCCCAAAATATTAATCATAACAGTTGAATTTTAACTGTTATACCCACAATCCACATGAACTTCAGTCTGGACTCTGGCTTGAGTCCCTGCCTATATGACATACTCTAGCTAAACTGGGCATTTATCATTTTATACTATTTTTCAATGATACAAACACTTATGTCTAGTTTAAGGTTCTAGAGAAGTATATATATACAAGTATCCCTTCTGTATTGTGATTTTCCCCTGTGTGGTTTCAATATATTATGGATCAGTAAAAATGGGAATTTGGGTGGGGGGGAGTTTTGGAAAAGCTGTAGATGACATGCAAAAGTCATTAGGAGACACAGAAAAAGTTTAGAAACTCAGAAATGCTTGATATATATACATATGTGTGTGTGGTATTATATCATATCAAAATATTTTACTTTTAATATCATAAATATACATAATTTCTTTTTAAAGTTAAAATATGTAAAAAAATTAAAGATTGAGAAAAGAATGTAAAAGTCAAAAAAATTGTATATGAATTTTTCCAGATCATAGGGATACCATGTCCCAAATGAGTTTGTAAGCTCTCAATGGGAGTACTCCTCTATTGGCCAATATTGCAACTCATTCATGTCTTCCTATTATCTTGCTCAATTTTCAAACTATTCTTTATATATGTCTACCACAAAGGATTCATCTAGCTTGCTAGATTCCAGTGCTAGGCACATGATAAATGCCTAATAAATGTTTGCTTGTTTGCTTTACTGGATGCGTTTTTTTTTTTGGTTCTTTTTATAACACAAGAGGAAAGAATATGGCAGAATAAAAGGTAAGCCAGAAGATAGCACCAGTCCATAAACCTATATAAATAACAAAAATCTCTCTCTCTTCTCCTGTGAGTCCAGAAGAGGAAAAATAAAAACACCTGACTTAAAAGTAGTTCTTAGAGAAAAAATAACTGAAAATTATCTCATTAGACTGGTACTTCTGGTTCTCCTGCCACTTTGGATCCCCCACTGAAGTAATAATTGTCACCCCGACTCCTCCATATAGTTGTGGGCACCAAGAGTAGTGAATATTTTTTTGGTGGCTGTAAATTTAGCATACTTTTAGAGTTAATCCTTTGGCAGATACCATTAAGAAGAGCACATCAGATTTTCCAAGACTGGGTCTATGGCCCATGAATCAGATCAGTCTTGAAGCTAGAGAAGGAATTCCTCCAAAAGTAGATTGTTATATAGAAGTATGTGGTCAGTGGCAAAGGGGATAAATAAGATTGTGTAGGATAGAAAGGCTCAATAGTGCAGAACTAGGTCATAACTATTTATATTCATTATTCTTAATATATTTATATTTGTTATTCTGAAAAAAATGGGAAGTCATCAGGAGAGAGATCATATTGCATAGGGCACCTCTCATCGTAGTATCCTGTGAGATATCTCCTAAACCTCATCATCCTCGGTTACCGAGAGACTACTACTACTATCTCCTAAGCCTTCATAGTTAGGTCCCTGGGATGGATTTAGGCACTATAGAGTCAGTAACAGAGAGGAGGTTGGACCCAGAGAAGATGGATCTGGGAAAGGAAGAGAACAAGTCCAAGGAAAGTGACCTCTCAGAAGTTTACCTGGTGGTGAGTTTCTTGGTCAAGAAAGTATTATACAGTGGGCAGTTAGATGGCTCCATGGATTAAGAGGCAGATGCAGAGACTCAGGAGGTCCTGGATTCAAACCTAGTCTCACATGCTTCCTAGCTGGGAAAGTTAGTTGGCCTCCATTACCTAGCTCTTACCGCTTTTCTGCCTTGGAAACAATATACAATATTCATTCTAAGACAGAAGATAAGAATTTTTTTTAATTAAAAAAGTCTCCCTGTACCAATATCTTAGATTTCATTCTATCCCAGTAATCTGAGAGAACTCCAAAGAAAGAAAGAAAGAAAGAAAGAAAGAAAGAAAGAAAGAAAGAAAGGAAGGAAGGAAGGAAGGAAGGAAGGAAGGAAGGAAGGAAGGAAGGAAGGAAGGAAGGAAGGAAGGAAGGAAGGAAGGAAGGAAGGAAGGAAGGAAGGAAGGAAGGAAGGAAGGAAGGAAGAAAGGAAGGAAGGAAGGAAGAAAGGAAGGAAGGAAGGAAGGAAGGAAGGAAGGAAAGAAGGAAGGAAGGAAGGAAGGAAGGAAGGAAGGAAGGAAGGAAGGAAGGAAGGAAGGAAGGAAGGAAGGAAGGAAGGAAGGAAGGAAGGAAGGAAGGAAGGAAGAGAGAAAGAAAACAAAAAAAGAAAGAAAGGGAAAAGGAGGAGTAGGGGAAGGGAATAGAAATCAGGCTTACAAAAGGGAAATATTACAATTGATAAGAAACTTCTTTTTAATGAAAACCATGGAAAATTCAGAAAAGTTACTGCTAAAGAAATATAGCTGAGTAAGGAAGTTTAAATGAGTAAAAAAAGTGAAGAAGAAAAAGTCAGCTCAATTAATAAGTACTTTACAACAAAGAAAAATATATCAAAATGTCCTTAGGAGGTCCAGTGTACTACAACAAAGCCCTTTAAAACATCAATAGTCTTAATAATAATAATAGCTAGCCAGATTTTCAAAGCATTTCATATATGTTATAGCGTTTAATCCTCAGAACAACTTTAGGAAATAGATGCCCTGTTTTACAAATGAAGAAACTGTAGCTCATCTAGCTTATAAATATTTGAGGCAGAATTTAAAGATCTTATTAACTCTAAGTCTAGCTTCTCACTGGAACAACTCTGAGAACTTCCATGATAGTTCAGAAAAGCAATAAAAGAAAGAGGAAATATAATATAATTATAGAAATTCACATTTTGACATAAAAAGTTAATTCTAATTAGAGAGAGGAAATTTAGAGCAAAATACAGCAGTGCTTTTCAAAGTAGTAGATTGTTTGGAGGAAAAAGAAATAATTTGAATATAAAAATGCAGAGGTGTTAAAACAATTTATTGACCACAATTAAAAAGACAACAAAATTAAAAAAAAAAAAACACATGAAGGCTGTACTAAACAAAAATACAGAACTTGAAGTTGTGATGGGATGAAATAGCCTAAGGATTATCTAGATCTGATTTAAATCTTCCATGAAAAATAAATCAAGGGGAAAATTCACTTGATTGCCATTCTTCAGGAAATTATGCAGGACAATTGCCCAGAATTAATGAAAACAGATAGCAAAATCCAGATTGTGAGAATCTGCAGAACAACAATTGAAAGAAATTCCAAGTTTAACTCACCCCAAAACATCATAGTTGAATTTAATAATTACAAAATCACATAGCAAATTCTGCAGACAGTAAGGAGACATCCTTTCACATTCCAAGGACAATAAATCAGAATATTATACAATTGCTCATTTATAATAAATTAGAAGAAAAATTAGAATGTTGTTCTGGAAAACAAATATGGAATGATACACAAAATAATGCTTGGCAAAGTTGATTTTACGCATTCAAAAAAGTATTAGTATATTCAGCACAAAGGAATAGTTAACTACTCAAGTCAATCCTTTAAAAGAACCAAAATATACTGAGTTTCCAACATGCAGACTGAATAGAGGAACATAAACCATTTTCAAAAAGTAAAAAAAAAATCAAGGAATCAAATATTTATTTTCATTTGGTTAGAGTTAGATTGGGACACATTATTTGAGAGATATCAGAAGGCAATGATAATATAAATAGTCCAAAGAATCTAAAAGGCAAAAGATAAAGGAAAATATTAAGAGAAGAATAAATATCAGGAAGATGTAAATCAACAGTTAATGAACAAATAAAATTCTATCCATAGCAAATCTCAAATCTCTCTCTCTCTCTCTCTCTCTCTCTCTCTCTCTCTCTCTCTCTCTCTCTCTCTCTCCATGAGAAGGTGGAAAACTAAGGCTCAGAAACATCAGATATCAAAAACAATCAGCAGCAGTAACGTAACATTAATAGTATTTATATAATGCCTATTATTCCTGAAGAATTTTGCTAAATGCTTCAAAATAATGTCTTAGTTGATAATATGAGATAAAGAGGTGATTTCAAATCCTCTTCTTCATTTAGGGTAATGGGAAGAAAAAAAAACAAAAAAACAACTGTGGAAGGTGAGGGAGGAACTTACAAATCATATAGAAAGGAATGAGAATTAGTTCTTATTAGCAGTTATAGCTGACAACATCATGAAATGATTCCACAGTAGCAGGAAAAAGTGAGTCAAGAGGCTTGCAACAGACTATAGAGGATGTTGACACTTGCATTGGCCAGCTTCTTCAAGATGGTTAATGGTTCAAAAGAAGGACAGCATTATATCAACAATGCAAAATTAGGCAATTTACAAAGAATAGGGTAAGGTCCCCTGAATCAGGCTTGCAAGCTCTCTCTCAATGTACACTTTTGCATTAATTGATGATTAACATTTCTAATAATGTTGTTTGTCCTTTATTTTGGAAGCAGACCAGTGGTGTCATGTGTCTATCTTGACTTGTACATGAATTGGATTTAAGTGAGACAGAGTTGCACAAAGGCATAAGCTTCTCTCTCTCTTCCAAAGTCATCAATGTCCAAGGGCAGGACAAAAGTCAGGATGACAGCCAGGATGCAGTGGATGACCTTGGAGGCTTTGATGTCTGACCAAACTTTAGGTGGTCCATGGTTCCTTCTTCAGCCACTTTTATAGCCATTGGAATAAATTGTTTCCATTGCTCATTCTGCTGGAAAAAGTCTCCACATGTTTGGAGTAGATATCCCCCTAATTCCCTAATGAGTTTGAGACCTGTTGATTACCCTGATTAAGCCTGGTTTATCCTGCTTGGGGAAAAGGTTTTCCTGAAGTGTTACTTCAGGGCATGCTATAGCTTCTTGGAGCCACAGATGAGACTTGAGTAACAGGTGGACAACAAAGGTAGATGAGTAACCCTGGAAAGGGTTTGTCAAACCTTTTTTTTTTATTTTTTTTGTCTTTCTTTTTTTTTAATTTTAATATTATTTTATTTGGTCGTTTTCATACATTATTCACTGGAAACAAAGATCGTTTTCTTTTCCTCCCCTCCCCACCCCCCCCCCACCTTTCCCTCTCCCATAGCCGACGCATGATTCCACTGGTTATCACATGTGTTCTTGACTCGAACCCATTTCCCTGTTGTTGGAGTTTGCATTATAGTGTTCATTTAGAGTCTCTCCTCAGTCTTATCTCCTCCAACCCTGTAGTCAAGCAGTTGCTTTTCAGCGGTGTTTTTACTCCCACAGTTTATCCTCTGCTTGTGGGTAGTATTTTTTTTTTAGATCCCTGCAGATTGTTCAGGGATTGCATTGATACTAATGGAGAAGTCCATCACCTTCGATTGTACCACAATGTATCAGTCTCTGTGTACAATGTTTTCCTGGTTCTGCTCCTCTCGCTCTGCATCACTTCCTGGAGGTTGTTCCAGTCTCCATGGAACTTCTCCACTTTATTATTCCTTTTAGCACAATAGTATTCCATCACCAACATATACCACAATTTGTTCAGCCATTCCCCAATTGAGGGGCATCCCCTCATTTTCCAATTTTTGGCCACCACAAAGAGCGCAGCTATGAATATTTTTGTACAAGTCTTTTTGTCCATTATCTCTTTGGGGTACAAGCCCAGCAGTGCTATGGCTGGATCAAAGGGCAGACAGTCTTTTATCGCCCTTTGGACATAGTTCCAAATTGCCCTCCAGAATGGTTGGATCAATTCACAACTCCACCAGCAATGAATTAATGTCCCCACTTTGCCACATCCCCTCCAGCATTCATTACTTTGCATAGCTGTCATGTTAGCCAATCTGCTAGGTGTGAGATGGTACCTCAGAGTTGTTTTGATTTGCATCTCTCTGATTATAAGAGATGTAGAGCACTTTTTCATGTGCTTATTAATAGCTTTGATTTCTTTGGCTGAGAATTGCCTGTTCATGTCCCTTGCCCATTTGTCAATTGGAGAATGGCTTGATTTTTTGTACAATTGATTTAGTTCTTTATAAATTTTAGTAATTAAACCCTTGTCAGAGGTTTTTATGAAGATTGTTTCCCAATTTGTTGCTACCCTTCTGATTTTGGTTACATTGGTTTTGTTTGTACAAAAACTTTTTAATTTGATGTAATCCAGATTATTTATTTTGCATTTTGTAATTCTTTCTAATTCTTGCTTGGTTTTGAAGTATTCCCCTTCCCAAAGGTCTGACATGTATACTATTCTGTGTTCGCCTAATTTTCTTATAGTTTCCTTCTTTATGTTCAAGTCATTCATCCATTTTGAATTTATCTTGGTGTAGGGTGTGAGGTGTTGATCTAAGCCTAATCTTTCCCACACTGTCCTCCAATTTTCCCAACAGTTTTTATGAAATAGTGGATTTTTGTCCCAAAAGCTGGGATCTTTGGGTTTGTCATATACTGTCTTGCTGAGGTTGCTTGCCCCCAGTCTATTCCACTGATCCTCCTTTCTGTCTCTTAGCCAGTACCAAATTGTTTTGATGACCGCTGCTTTATAATATAGTCTGAGATCTGGGACTGCAAGACCCCCTTCCTTTGTATTTTTTTTCATTAATTCCCTGGATATCCTTGATCTTTTGTTCTTCCAAATGAACTTTGTTATGTTTTTTTTCTAAATCAGTAAAAAAAATTTTTGGAAGTTCCATGGGTATGGCACTAAATAGATAGATGAGTTTGGGTAGGATGGTCATTTTTATTATATTGGCTCGTCCTACCCATGAGCAGTTAATGTTCTTCCAATTGTTCAAGTCTAGTTTTAGTTGTGTGGAAAGTGTTTTGTAGTTGTGTTCATATAGATCCTGTGTTTGTCTCGGGAGATAGATTCCTAAGTATTTTATTTTGTCTTGGGTAATTTTGAATGGGATTTCTCTTTCTAGTTCTTGCTGCTGAGCTGTGTTGGAATTATATAGAAATGCTGATGACTTATGTGGGTTTATTTTGTATCCTGCAACTTTGCTAAAGTTGTTGATTATTTCAATTAGCTTTTTGGTTGAGTCTCTAGGATTCTTTAAGTAGACCATCATGTCATCTGCAAAGAGTGATAATTTGGTCTCCTCCTTGCCTATTTTGATGCCTTCAATTTCTTTTTCTTCTCTAATTGCTACTGCTAGTGTTTCTAATACAATGTCAAATAATAGAGGTGATAATGGGCATCCTTGTTTCACTCCTGATCTTAATGGGAATGGATTTAGTTTATCCCCATTGCAGATGATATTAGCTGATGGTTTTAGATATATACTGTTTATTATTTTTAGGAATGACCCTTCTATTCCTATGCTTTCTAGTGTTTTTAGTAGGAATGGGTGTTGTATTTTATCAAAGGCTTTTTCTGCATCTATTGAGATAATCATGTGATTCTTGTTGGTTTGCTTGTTGATGTGGTCAATTATGTGGATAGTTTTCCTAATGTTGAACCAGCCCTGCATCCCTGGTATGAATCCTACTTGATCATGGTGGATGACCCTTCTAATCACTTGCTGGAGTCTTTTTGCTAGTATCCTATTTAAGATTTTTGCATCTATATTCAATAGGGAGATTGGCCTATAGTTTTCTTTCTCTGTTTTTGGCCTGCCTGGCTTTGGAATTAGTACCATGCTTGTGTCATAAAAGGAGTTTGGTAGGACTCCCTCTTTGCTTATTATGTCAAATAGTTTGTATAATATTGGGGTTAACTGTTCTCTGAATGTTTGATAGAATTCACTGGTGAATCCATCAGGCCCTGGGGATTTTTTCTTAGGCAGTTCTTTGATGGCTTGATGGATTTCAATTTCTGATATGGGATTATTTAAGAAAACTATTTCTTCTTCTGTTAGTCTAGGCAATTTATATTTTTGTAAATATTCATCCATATCACCTAGGTTGGTATATTTATTGCCATATAGTTGGGCAAAGTAGTTTTTAATGATTGCCTTAATTTCCTCTTCATTTGAGGTGAGATCCCCCTTTTCATCCTTGATGCTATTAATTTGCCTTTCTTCTTTCCTTTTTTTAATTAAATTAACCAGTACTTTGTCTATTTTGTCTGTTTTTTCAAAGTACCAGCTTCTAGTCTTGTTTATTAGCTCAATAGTTCTGTCACTTTCTATTTTATTAATTTCTCCCTTAATTTTTAGGATCTCTAGTATGGTTTTCTTCTGGGGGTTTTTAATTTGTTCATTCTCAAGTTTTTTTATTTGCATTTCCAATTCCTTGGTCTCTGTCCTCCCTAATTTGTTAATATATGCACTCAGGGATATGAATTTTCCTCTAAGTACTGCCTTGGCTGCATCCCATAAGGTTTGAAAGGATGTTTCGCCGTTGTCATTTTCTTCAACGAAATTGTTAATTGTTTCTATGATTTCTTCTCTAACTATCCGATTTTGGAGTATCATGTTATTTAATTTCCAATTAATTTTTGATTTGGGTCTCCATGTACCCTTGCCGATCAATATTTTAATTGCCTTCTGATCTGAAAAGGCTGCAGTTAATATTTCTGCTTTTCTGCATTTAAGTGCCATGTTTCTATGACCTAGTATATGATCTATTTTTGTGAATGTGCCATGTGGTGCTGAAAAGAAGGTGTATTCTTTTTTGTCCCTATTTATTTTTCTCCATATGTCTATTAATTCTAATTTTTCTAAGATTTCATTCACCTCTTTTACCTCTTTCTTATTTATTTTTTGATTTGATTTATCTAAATTTGATAGTGGTTGGTTCAAGTCTCCCACTAATATGGTTTTACTGTCTAATTCCTCCTTCAATTCTCCTAGTTCCTCTATTAAAAATTTGGATGCTATACCATTTGGTGCATACATGTTGATTAGTGATATTTCCTCATTGTCTATACTTCCTTTTAGCAGAATATATTTACCTTCCCTGTCCCTTTTGATCAGGTCTATTTGTACTTTGGCTTTGTCAGATATCATGATTGCAACTCCTGCCTTCTTTCTATCGGTTGAGGCCCAAAAGGTCTTACTCCAACCTTTAATTCTAACCTTGTGAGTGTCAACCCGTCTCATATGTGTTTCTTGAAGACAACATATGGTAGGGTTTTGGGTTCTAATCCAATCTGCTATTTGTCTGCGTTTTATGGGTGAGTTCATCCCATTCACGTTCAAAGTTATGATTGTTATTTGTGGATTCGCTGGCATTTTGATGTCTTCCCCTAGTTCTGACCTTTCTTCTTTAGCTTTCTCCTTTTGAACCAGTGATTTACTTTAGGTCAGTCCCCCTAGTCCCCTCCCTTGAGATGCTTCCCTTTCTAGCCCCTCCCTTTTTATGCTCCCTTCCCCTCCCCCCTCTCCTTCCCTCCCTTTTTGTACTCCCTCCCCCCTCCCCCTCCTTAATTTTCCTTTCTTTCTTGCCCTAATGGATAAGATAGAATTCAGGATCCCACTGGATCTAGATGTTCTTCCCTCTCAGATTTGATTTCACTGAGAGTAAGGTTTAAGTAATTCCACTTCATGCTCTCTTCCTCTCCTTCTCATATGAGAGTTCTTCCCCTCCCCTTCCCATGTGTATCTTTATATGGGAAAGTTTATTCTATTGATTCCCCCCCTATTTCTTGAAGTTAATCTTAGTATTATCACGGTTCCCCCCTCCCTTTTCCTTTTTTTGCCCCAACTTTCCCCAAATCTTCTTAATTCCCCAATCTTTCCCTATGCATGTTTCTTCTAACTACTCTTATGATGATACAATTTATGAGAGTTACACAAAACATTTTCCCCACATATTAATATATATAATTAGATGTAAATGTAGTCCTTATAGAAGAGAGTTTGACTTAAAGAGAAAGATAAGATTTATCTCCTTTTCCCTTTCTTTCATATTTACCTTTTCATGTTTCTCTTGCTTTCTGTGCTTGGATATCGAACTTTCCACAGAGCTCTGGTCTTTTCTTAGCAAATGCTTGGAAATCTTCTATTTTGTTGAATGCCCATACTTTCCCCTGGAAGTATATAGTCAGTTTTGCTGGGTAGTTGATTCTTGGTTGGAGACCCAGCTCTCTTGCCTTTCTAAATATCGTGTTCCATGCTTTGCGGTCTCTTAGTGTATTAGCCGCTAAGTCGTGTGTGATCCTTATGGGAGCCCCCTTATATCTGAAGCTCTTCTTCTTGGCTTCTTGTAGGATTTTCTCCTTTACTTGGAAGCTCTTGAATTTGGCAATTACATTCCTAGGCGTTGTCTTTTGGGGATTTAGTATAGAAGGTGTTCTATGAATCCTTTCTATTTCTATTTTGCCCCCTTGCTCCAGAACGTGGGGGCAATTTTCTTTTATAATCTCCTCTAGAATAATATCCAATTTGTTGTTTACCTCTGGTTTTTCTGGGAGACCGATGATACGGAGATTTTCTCGTCTTCCTCTGTTCTCCAGGTCCGTGACCTTCTCAGTGAGATATTTTATGTTTTCTTCCAATTCATTAATTATTTGGGTTTGCTTTATTGATTCTTGCTGTTTTATCATCTCACTTTCTTCGAGGTGCTTAATTCTGGTCATTAGGGACTGGATTTGCTTTTCAGCCTTGTCTGCCCTTCTATTGGATGCTTCGAGTTCTTTTTCCAATTGAGCAGTCTTATCTGTCAGACAGCTGATCTCTTTCTCCCATTTTTCTTTCCAGAAGGTTTCCATCTTTTGGATAAGTTCCAGTTTGAGATCTTCCACGGCTTGTTGATAGTTTCCATTTTGGGAGGCATGTTCTGAATTTTTTTGGATTTCCTCCTCATTCTCCTCTTTTCCTTGGGTACTTCCACCATAAAAGTTTTCAATAGTCACTTTTTTCCCTTTCTTCCTGGAGGCTTGATTTTGGGCCATGTGAGCCATCCCTTTGGTGGTTTTATTTCCCTTTCCTTTTTGGTCTGGGGTCTGGGTTATAAGAGCGGTTTTTCTGTGAATTTAGGTTGCTTCAGACTAGTTCTTCCCAGCCTCCGAGCCCAGGTATTCAGCTCCGCCCAGATAATCAGCGCGCATTGTTCAGTGCAGCCCGCCCCAAGTCCAGGTCCGCTGGATTCTCCAGTGAAAGCGCCCTGAGACGTTTTTTCCTGGCAGTCCCCAGATCCCAAGGACCCTGGAGTGCCCCCCCAGACAGAGATGCTCCCCACTCACTCGCTGTCCCGGTGAGCGCTCAGGTAGCTCACTCTGGTTTAGTGGGGGAGGTGGGGTGGGGGAAGGGCGGCTCAGTTCACTTTTCTGTGCAAGCTTTTCCTTCTTATTTTAGTGTGGAAATGTTCAAGCCCCACGTACCTTTGCCTCTGTGGGGTACTGGGGAGTCCTTCTGTTCCTCCAAAGGTGATTTTATGCTCCTTTGATGTAGTCTATTTCGTTCGGTGCTGGGGAGAGGAAGCGTGCGGCGTCTAGATTGCAGCCATGATTACCCGGAAGTGTTGTCAAACCTTTTTATAAGACATGGTTGGTGCTCCCTACACACCTTATACACATTTTATTTATAGTGTAAATAGAAGCAAGGCTCCCTGCCTTGGGGAATAGGAATAGATTATATTCCTTATCTAGGACAGGTTTTTAGGAAAGAGACTGAATGATTTACTCTTCCCTCTTACTCCTTCCCCATGCACTCTTATCCTTAAAAGGGACTGCTTGCCAAAGAGGATGGTCACTAATGAGTTCCTGATAATTCATCAGTCTATCTACTTCTCCCCTTCACATTATTCCAGTCATGTTGAAGTACTTAAACCTCACAGATAAAAAGTCTTGATGAAGTATTTAGTACCTTCAAGTCTTGTATACCAGTGAGTCAAGCTTGAGATTTATAATTGCTACACCAGTTAGTGATTCATTGAGGAGACTATGCTTAGTGCCTCTGAGGCTACAAACAGAAAGGGAAAATATAGTTCTTAGACTCAAAGAGCTTATATTATAATAGATAAGACAACATATGTAAGATACTGGTAGCCAGGAAGAAGTACCGTTTTCATGGAAGTCACAGCAAAGCAATATAGTAAATAGTGAGTACAGTCACTAGTAATCATAGCATTGGAAATGTTGATTAGAAATGATAATGTTGAGAAATAAAATAACTATAGTGTGCTTAAAGCCATCAAAAACAATGACTAAATTTCATTATTAAATACATATAAGCTAAATGTTATAGTCTAAGTTAATCAAAGAAATGTTAGAAGAATTTCAAAAAGACATCCATAGTCACACACTAATAGTTGGAATAATATACCATACTTATCTTAGAATTGGATAAATCAAACAGGAATATAATAATGAAAATATAAAGCTGAACTGATTGTTGGAAAAATATATTTAACTCATATACTATGATTTCTGAATGAGGCCACATAATGTCAGAGGTCTTGAATTTTAATAACTTAAAACTTTAATAAATCTATTTTATAAAAAGATTTCTTAGAAATACCTCAAAAATAGAAAAGGATATATTTGTACAAAAATATTAATTGCGGTTCATTTTATGGTAGCAATGAATTGGAAACTGAGGGAAGGGACTGTTCATCAATTAGGGGATGACTGAAAATGTGGTATATGATAGTAATGGAATAAGAAATGACAAGCAAGATGATCTCAGAAAAATCTGGAAAGATCAACTTGCACTGATGCAATGTTAAATGAGCAGAACCAGAAAAATACTGCACATAGTGATAGCAATATTTCTTGATGAACAGCTGTGAATGACCTAGTTATTCACAGTAATGTAGTGATGCAAGACAATCCCAGAGACTCATGATGAAAAATGCTATCTTCCCTCCAAGAATGAGCTGATGGACTCTGAATAAAGACTGAAACTATATTGCATTTTCTTTTTTCTTTGAGATTTCTTCAAAAAAATGATTAATATAGAAAAATGTTTTACATGATTGCACATATAAAATCTATATCAGATTACTTACCATATCAGGAGGGGTGAGAGCAAGGAGGGAAGGATAGAAGAAGGGAGAAAATTTAGAATTCAAAGCTTTTTAAAAAGAATGTTAAAAATGTTTTTACATGTAATAGTGAAAAATAAAATATTATTTTTAAAAAGGCAAGGATAGAAGACATTTTGCCAAAACCATTTTATGTAATAGATATGTTTCTGATACCCAACTCAAGGGAAGTGAAGAGAACAAACACTTATTAAGTATCTATTATGTATCAGGCACTCTGCAAACAGGTCTACAAATTATTCAGCAACCATTTATTAAGCCTCTACAAAGTGTGAGGATTTGATAATAAAAAAAGACAAATAGAACAGTTGCTTTCCTACAGAGAAAAAGAACTATAGACCAATTTCACAATATGTTTTTTTTTCCCCTGTTCAATAAAAATCACATTCTTTTGAAGTCTTTTTATAGATAAGAATTGTGAGTGAGTTAGTTCTAAGGGAATTAACTACTGTATAAATCATGTTACACATTTTAATGCAAGGTTTTTTATTGTTTTGCATAGCACATGTCTGGTCTCCTTATTAATCTGCCCACTGTGTTGATGATGAAAATAGGAATCAATCATGGAGATATTGTTTTGCATCTAAACGTGTCAATCATTTTAACCATGTTGTGAAACTGGTCTTTAGCTCTTTTTCTCTGTAGGGAAGCAACTATTTCATTTGACTTTTTTATTATCAAAGTCTAACACCATATAAGGACTTAATAAATGTTTGGTAAATAATTTGTTCTCTTCCCCCCCACCCCCATCTGGGTATCAGTATTCTTGAGAGGAAATGGTCCAGAAAATAATTTCTTATGAGAAAGTTGGATTCAAACCATATCTACAAGGTTAATTCATTACTACAAAAAATTGGTTTAGTTAAATATAATGATAGCCAACATTTATATAGCATTCAGTATGTTCCTGGCACTCTTCTAAATGTTTTACAATTATTGTCTTATTGGATAATCATAGCAATCCTGGGAAGCAGGTGCTATTATTCCTTCCATTTTACAGATGAGGAAATTGATTAAATGACCTGCCCAGGATCACAAAGCTAGTTAAGTATTTGAATCAGGATTTGAACTCAGGTCTTTCTGATCACAGGCCAGCACTCTAACCACTGTACCTAAAACAAAAATAACAAAAAAATATTATTTTAATAGATGCAAAAATATTTTGAAAAAATACAACAGACTTTTCTTTTAGAAAACTCAAAATCTAGAAGAAAACATATGATTCATCACTTATTTGTATGGGTGTATGATTTGGGGTTTGTTTTAAAAAAGATTACTTTATTACAAAAAAAAATATGGAAATAGGCTCTGAGTGATAATATATGTGTAACCCAGTGAAATTGCTTGTCAACTCCAAGAGAGGGGAAGGAAGAAGAGAGGGAGACAACAAGAAGCATTTAACCATGGAAAAAAATTTTTAATAAAATACATTTTTAAAAGTCTAAAAATAAATAAATAACAAAACATACACATATAAAGACCTTTTTAAAATATGATTCGAAGCCTATATTTAAAACCAAGGGATAGCATTATTTGCTACTAAGAAACGCTAGAAATATTCCTATTACAAATATTCCCACTACAAAACAATTTTATAATAGCTGCTGGGTGAAAAATAACTCAAGAGACTTTTAGCAGGCTGCCTCTGTCCTCATTGTTTCCCTGATAATTCAGAGCTATGATATCACTGGATTCAGGCCCATTTCCCAGACCTCATGTTGGCTTCTGCCTTCCCTGGCTCATTATTTCTCCAGGGACCCAATGGTTTCTTGTCTCCTTCTGCCCAGTTTAAGATGGGATGCCAATTTCATTTCTTTTTGTCTGTATTCTTGATCTTCGTTCAGTCTAGTGTTCTTTTAGAGCTTTGCTGGCATTTATGTGGGAAAGTGGAGATTATTTGGAGCCTTTTGCATTGTCATCTTCACTAGAAGTTGTCATGACCTCCAGCCCCTCTCTCCCTCTCTGGCCCTTGGTCCCTCACTCCTGTCAGTGCCCACTGTCAGGGATTCCCTAATACTTTTGGAGTCAAATACAAACACATACAAAGTTTGGCATTCATAGTCTGATTCTAACTTATCTTCTAGTTTTATTTTATATAATTCTTTTCCACACAGTCCACATTCCAGTCAAACTAGACCACTCTTTATTCTCTGAACTTGACATTCCATCTCTTGCCACTTGTGCATTCCTATAAGACATAATCCATTTGTGGAATGTACTTCTTCCTCAATCCCCTCTTCACTCTAATCTCTCATAGATTCTTTATCTCATATACATTGTCTCAGAGATTAATCTTTCTCTGAACCCCTTAGCAATTAGTTCTCTCTCCTTGCTCCAGCTTACCTTGTATACAGTAATTTGTGCATAATGGGAATAAATAGCTAATCTTCTATTCAGCTCAGATGTAGATAGAGCTCAAGGTAGATTCCTTTCTTCTTTAAGGGACCCTATTCAACTCTGGTCCCAGGCAGAGAGTATTTTGTCTTGGGGGAGCCCAGTCCTTAAAGAGCTCAGAGAACAAACTCGTTTGTCTTTCTGTCTCTGATGCCTTATATCACTTCTCCCCAATTCCCCTTCATCAGCCACAGAGTGGGGGAATAAGGGATTATCCATGAATGATTCAAATTTTTTCATGATGAACTCAACAGACATGAATGTTTCCATATACAAAAGAAACCAGAAAAAAAGATCCTATATGAAATAGTGAATCTCTACTATCAGGAAGATGCTTTCAGAGCTAAAAGGCATCTTAGTGGACAGAATGTCCACCAGAAAGTCTCTCCCTATCTTGTTAGACAGGTTTGATTAACTGGCATATTTGGCATCAGATAACTAAAGGGTCCATCCTAAGCAAGACTAAGTATGATTTTTAATTGAACAAAAATAAAAATGGAAAGTGCATTATGTGTGTGTGTGTGTGTGTGTACATTTGGTATATTTTAGATACCAAGTAATTTGACAGCAAAGGTTTCCATTTTTTTTCTTCTTTTTTTGGTTGGAGGTGGTGTGAAGTTCTATACAGAATCTAATATGTATTCTGTGACAAAAACTGGGGATGGTGATAGTCTCCATGGCTCACAACTAAAGGATGCCCCAATGAAAACCTAGTTGAGGGATCATACTCATGTCAACCAAACTATGTGCCATGCCCTGTCTTTGCCTTAATGACATTTTGAACTAATTTTCAAATAATGTTCTAGTTAATTAGATTCCTACAGTTTCTACCACAAATAATATTTTGGCCAACTACTCATCTAAGGAGAATTATTCTCCTAACACACAACAATTCCATTCACTTTAAATATAGAGATTTAATAATATGGTAATGCAGATTAACAAATTCTTGGGCTATGGGAAGCAAGGAGACAGAAAAAGCCCAGATTTAGTTACAGTTGACTGTAGAACCAAGAGGTGTCAGTGACCTTTCCCCCCTCTGCCATTTCCACATTTCTCTGGTAGAATTATATTGTTTTTAAAAGCCTGGAAATGCTGCCATGATAGAGCTGACACTTTGGTAATTGACATTAATTGCTATTTTCCTTAAAAGGCTTCCCACAGCTTAAATGTGGGTATGGAAGACTGGGACCTCCCTACTCGCAGTCAGTCATCATCATCATAATAGCTTACATTTGCATTGCCCTTTAAGATGGACACTAATGTTCCTCCCAATTCAACCCAGGGTTTGTACACTCATGGAGTCAGAGAATCACAGAATTGGCAAGAATCTCCAGCACAATTAGGCTAACCCATACATAGCCCCCAAAAGGCAAACTCCTCTACAACACACTCAGTTAGTGCTCAGCCAACACTTGCCTGAAAACTACCAATGGACACGGGAAGAGGATGGGAGCTGGAGCCAGAGCTACCAACTCCAATATGACCCTAGAGAGGAAGCATGGATTCTGGAATAAGAAAACTGAGGTTTAAAGCCTACCTCTAACACCTGGTGATTTGGACAAGTCACTTAACCCTGTTGCACTTTGGTTTTTTGTTTCTTTGCTTTTTTATTTAGATTGCCTCAGTTTTTTTTTTTTTTAATTCTAACTCCATAACTTTATTCCACATTGGGCAGCCCTAATTGTTAGAAAGCTTTTTTTTTTTTACTTCAAGATAAAAGTTGCTTATTTATAGCATCTACTCATTGCCATCAGTTCTGCACACTCAAGCTAGATATTATTATTATCATGTAATAAATGGGGAATTTTCTCTGAAAGATGGCATGAGTTGTTCAAGACCACATAGCCAGAAGCCAGAAGCTACCTGAGGTCTGAGGAAGTTCTCAATTGTTCAATTATTTGTCTCTTTATAGGTGGTCCAAGAGGGCTTGGAGATGGGCATTATTCAAAATGTAACTATGGGAAGAAAAAGAGAGAAAGCTATATTGGACATGGTCCAGATAGTGATCTATCTTCTCTCTCTCTCTCTCTCTCTCTCTCTCTCTCTCTCTCTCTCTCTCTCTCTCCATCCATCTTTTTCTTCCTTCCTTCCATCTTTCCTCCCTCCATCTGTCTGTCCCTCCTCTCTTCCTTCCTTCCTTCTTTTCTTTATTTCTCTCTTTTTCTTTCTTTCCTTTCTTCCTTCCTTCAATTCTCTTTCTTTCTCTTTCCTTCTCTCTCCCTTTTATTTCCTTCTTTCTTTCTCTCTTTTTCCTTCCTTCCTTCCTTTCTTCCTTCCTTTCCTTCTTCTTCCTTTTGTTCTCTCTCTTTCTTATAGGTCTATATGCCTTTCTATCACTTATGTATCTGTTAGTTTATATATCTACCTGCTTCTGTGTATCTATGTGTCTGTGTATCTATCTGTCTGTTTGTCTCTCTGTCTATTGTATTTACTTTAGAAATGGTAGAGTAGACTCTCAAATGGCCTAGCATCCTGAAAAATATTGCATGTTTTCCTTCAAATGACTCTGGCTAAAATAACATTTCAGGCTGGAAAGGTGGAACCGATTTTCATCTGGCTTTACCATATCAAGGAAATTTTCTGCTACTCAAGAAAACATCATACCAAAAATATTTTAAATTCATCAAACAGGAGTTTGGGACCCCCTCGTGTGCTGTGACCCATGTGGCCAGGTGTATCTTGAAAATTTATAGACCAGAAAAAATTGGAAAAGATTTACAAAAAGAAAAACCCAAATTCTAATGATGGAGATAACATGAGTTTCAGGCTAGATCAATGAGTCACTGGACCAGATCAGTCTGACTCAGAGATCTGGTAGGCCCATTGAAGTTATTTATTCTACCTAGTTCCACAAATATTTTGGAACTCAAGAGTGTTTTTTGTGGTTGTTATTGAAAATGAAGTTTCTATAAGAACATAATTTGGAAATACACAGTTTTAGGGTGAGACCAGTTCTACCATAATATCTATAGATTCAGTAGGAATGTTGATTGCTAATTATGAAAAACAAGGAACCCTAAAAACACTATAAAGAAATAGGAGGCATCTAAATGGCTCAGTAGATTGAGAACCAGGTCTAGAAATGGGAAGTTCTGGGATCAAACCTGACCTCAGGCACTTCCCAACTATGTGACCCTAAGCAAGTCACTTAATCCCCATTGCCTACCCCTTTCCAGTCTTCTGCTTTGGAACCAATGCACAGTATTGATTCTAAGACAGAAGGTAAGGGTTTAGAAAAAAAAGAAATAAACTATCTAACATGCACAGGCAGTTCTCAGCCAAAGAAATCAAAACTATTAATAAGCACATGAAAAAGTGCTCTACATCTCTTATAATCAGAGAGATGCAAATCAAAACAACTCTGAGGTATCACCTCACACCTAGTAGATTGGCTAACATGACAGCTATGGAAAGTAATGAATGCTGGAGGGGATGTGGCAAAGTGGGGACATTAATGCATTGCTGGTGGAGTTGTGAATTGATCCAGCCATTCTGGAGGGCAATTTGGAACTATGCCCAAAGGGTGATAAAAGACTGTCTGCCTTTTGATCCAGCCATAGCACTCCTGGTTTTATACCCCAAAGAGATAATAAGGAAAAAGACTTGTACAAGAATATTCATAGCTGCACTCTTTGTGGTGGCCAAAAATTGGAAAATGAGGGGATGCCCATCAATTGGGGAATGGCTGAACAAATTGTGGTTTATGTTGGTGATGGAATACTATTGTGCTAAAAGGAATAATAAAGTAGAGGAATTCCATGGAGACTGGAACAACCTCCAGGAAGTGATGCAGAGCAAAAGGACCAGAACCAGGAAAACATTGTACACAGAGACTGATACATTGTGGTACAATCGAAGGTGATGGGCTTCTCCATTAGTGTCAATGCAATGTCCCTGAACAATCTGCAGGGATCTAAAAAATACTATCCACAAGCAGAGGATAAACTGTGGGAGTAAAAAACCGATGAAAAGCAACTGCTTGACTACAGGGGTTGAGGGGATATGACTGAGGAGAGACTCTAAATGAACACTCTAATGCAAATACCAGCAACAGGGAAATGGGTTCAAGTCAAGAATACATGTGATAACCAGTGGAATCCTGAGTTGGCTATGGGAGAGGGAAAGGTGGTGGGAGGGGGGGGGCAGGGAGGAAAAGAAAATGATCTTTGTTTCCAGTGAATGTTTGGAAATGACCAAATAAAATAATGTTTAAAATTAAAAAAAAAAAGAATACATCTCTTGTCCTGTTGAAGGGAAGGGACTGCTTGATTCATGTCTTTGTATCTCCAACCTAGCCCAATATCTGGACACCGTGAGTACTTAATAAATGTATGGTATTTGAAAAAAAAAAGAAAAAAAGAAATAAACTATCTAGAGGAAACTAGCAGGTCAGTTATCCTAATTCCAGAAACAAGATGAGTTCTCTAAGATCCATCTATATTTATTAGCCTATGATTACAGAATCATATCCGTAAACTCACCAAAATCACCTTTTCTACTAGTAGTTTGTACCTTCATGATGAAGTATACTAGAAACTTCTTGACAACATGAATTATATATTTTTCTCAAACTTGTCAACTGACAGGTTACTTGCCATATTCACAATATTGGACCAGCACAGAAGGTATTAGAGAGAAGTAGAATCTAATGTCCTAATTCTTGAAAAAATTCCACTCTAGTTTATCTATGTCCTTCAACCTCGTCCCAAAATATGAGGTATAAGACTATGCATTCATGAGAACAGTAATTATAGGAAGAAAAACTTAAATTCTTACTCATTGTTGGCCCTCATTTTGATTGCTTAGTTTACCATTTATAAGTATTGTAAAAGACAAGCCATTCACAGAGAAGGTCTGGATTGCAGCCTTTTCTGGACTATGTAGCTCAAATGTGTTTGTAATAAGATGACAAGATTTTTCTAAGATCAGTAAGTAGTTCTGGGCATGCAAGCCTTTAGCCAGGAGGCTAAAATGGTAGAGTGGTAGAATTAGCAAATCTATCTTTCATTTTTAATGATTATTATTTAATGGAGGCTATAACCTTTTTTTGTGGAATGGCCCATTTAGGGCCCCAAGAGGGGGAAGACATTAACCTTAAGCTGAGCAAGATGGAAAGTAGTTATTAAAAAAAAAAAACAAAGTATATCCCCATGTGAAGGAGACAATTTTAGTTTTGTGATTACTAAGAAATAGAACAGGATTCCCTAGGATCTGTACTGGGTTTTTTCCTTCTCCATTTTGTGGATTTAAACCTTCAAATGACAAGAACTAGGAATATACTGGAGAGTATGAAAAAATCCCCTTCTGGTGTTTAATGGCATGAGCAATGCACATTCCTAAGACAGGAAATGGCAAGTAGATTTCTTTTAGCATTTCATAGGGATCTGTACAATTTAATAAATATCATGAAAGGTTCAGCTGAAACTACTCTCTCCAAAACTGTCCATGATGTCTAATCTAATGGACTTTTCTCTATACTCATCCTTCTTGAACTCTTGGCACTGGAACAATTTGGCTTCTGGAACATTTGGCACTGTCAATGACCATCTCCTCCTGGATATTCTCTCCTCTATAGGTTTTTATGGCACTGCTTCCTTCTAGTTCTCCTATCTATCTGTCTGACAACTCTTCTGTCTCCTTTGCTGGATCATCTTTTCCAGATCACACCCATTAACTATAATTGTCCCTCAAGATTTTATCCTGGACTTTCTTCTCTTCTCCATTAGAATATGAGTTCCTGAAATACAGTCACTTGTTCTTGTCTTTCTATCTATTCATAGTACTTATCAATGTGCCTAGTATACAGTAAGCTCTTGTTTTATTTTATTTTATTTTAAAAAGTTGACCTTCTGTCTTAGGATTGATACTAAGTTTTGGTTCCAAAACCGAAGAGTGGTAATAGCCAGGCAATTGGGATTAAGTGCCTTGCCCAGGGTCCCACAGCTAAGAAATGTCTGCATTCAGGCTTAAACCATGGTCTCCTGTCTCCAGACCTGGATCTCTATTTACTGAATCAACTAGCTGCCCCATTAATCTCTTAGTAAATGCTTATTGACAATTGACTAAGGATCCAAGATCTCAAAAAGTCAAGACCTCTCAGTTGACAAGCTTTTCTCAGCTAGGACACTATGTTTTATTTTCCTTTAGCTCTCTCTCCCCCCAAAACCTGTCTTGCTCAGTCATAATAGGATACCTTAGCCTCCACTTTAAAAGGCATGAATCTCAGGTCACCATATGAAGAAGCATAAAGGGACACATCAAAGTAGAATCTTCAGACAATTAAAAAGAAAAGTGAGCTCATTCTTATAAATCAAATAAATCCATTGCTACTTCATTGTATTTTTTTCTTCTACAAGCTATTTGGTCCAAGAAATGAAACACATTTCCATTGTTTTGTTTGTTTTTGTCTACTCTTGTCCAAAAAGTTTGCAGAGGGACAGGCCAGAGGCCAGGAGGCCATGTGCTTCTGGCTAAAGGAAGCATGCCAAAATAGGGCTGGAAAGGACAATAGCCTGGTCCAAGGACACCCACTGCATTTCCTTAGGCCAGATATAAGCTCCTAGACTACAGGCCACTAAAAAAGTCTTCAGTCCACTGAACCAAGGCAAAAAAAATTCACCCATCATGGTGCCATGTGGACTGGGGCCACACACCAGTGTTCTCAATGACAGGGCCCAAAATGTGTGATTCGGTGGCTGCAAAGCTGCACATAAGCATCTCAGGAGACTTCCCAGCAGTGAACCATGGCTCTCTGACAAGCACAATGACTGCCAGACTGGCTGGGAAGGGAGAGAAACAGATAATGTTTACTCTCTCAGATGGGAAAAGGGGAAACACTGATTCATTGGCAGATGGGGTTTGGAAAAGGAGAAATTGCTCCAGTTGTGGCGACGAATGCTTCCCCACACTCTTAGGCTGTAAATTGACAAATGCCTAGAGTCAGAATTCTCATTAAATAACTCACACATTCAGATGACCCATGTGTCATATGGCCACCCACTCAAAAAGTCAAATGCTTCCATCTTCCTGGAGCTGTTTAGCAGCACATAGTCAACCTGGGGAAAGTCCAGATCATCTCAGTATTTATACAAGGTAAGCATCAAAATTGATAAAATATAGAAAAATACTCTAAATTAAATAAATAAATAAACAAACAAACAAATGAATGAATGAATGAATAACTGATGAAACTTGGCTTACTTGGAAATGGAAATAGACACTCTAGATGGGACCCAAAAAGCATCAAACTTAGTATGTACTGTTTCTCTGTAACATCTCTCTTGCATCTATCCTCTTCTTTCCATTCAAACCAATAGTTCTCTATGAACTAAGGTTCAGGTCCTCCTTACCTATTACCTGAACAGTTTCTGATTTGTGTGCCCTACTTCTAGCCTCTCCCTTCAATCTGTCCTTTAAAAGTTTCCAAAGTGATTTTCCAAAAACACAGTTTTGACCATGTCCTTACTCAATAAACTTCAGGAGTTCCTTGTTACATCAAGGATCATATGCAGCCTCCTCTAGCTGACATTTAAAATCCTTCATCACTTGGATTCAAACTTACTTTTCTAACCTTACTATATGCACTCCCCCTTCCATCGCTCTTCAGTACAGGTAACCCAATTTTCTTGTCATTATTCAAATACAATTTTCTATCTCTCATCATTCTCCATACTTGGAATGTTCTTCCTCCCTCGAAGTCTACCTCATATATAATCTCCCAGCTACTTAGACCTCTCTCTCTTCAAAATAAGCTTAGATTTATCAAATTTTATACTAATTTTGTATATATTTTACATATTCTTATATATGTACATATTGATTACCTTTATAAAATATAATTTTAAGGTCAGGGACTGTACCTTTTATCTCTAGTATTTAGTACAGTATCTGATACATACATACATACATACATACATATATATATACAATGCCTAATAATTGCTTGTTGATTAATTAATCAATGACAGGTTCAACCCTGCCACTCTTGTGCTTAAGAAGCTTCCCTCTTGCTCTTAACATAAATCTGAAATTCCTGTTTCCTATTGAAAGTCTTTCCCAGTCTGTCTTCTGCCTCTCCTCACAAGCTAATTATAAATTATTATTCCATCTTACACACCATATGTTTCAGTCAAACTGGTTTATTTACTATTTGTACACACCACTCCAGCTTCCATGCCTTTCCTTAGGCTGTCCCTCACATCTGGAATGCACAGCTTCCTGACCTTCACCTCTTTGAAGCCACCGGCTCCCTTCAAGGTTCAGCTCAAGTGTTAGCTTCTACAAGAGCACTTTTCTGAATCACCCAGCTGTTAGTGAGCCCTATTGAAATTATTTACATCTTAAAAATATAGTATTAGTTTACTTATTTATGTACATATTGCATCCACCTCCAGGATAATGTAAGTTCCTTAAGAGCAGGAATTGTTTAATTTTTTTTAAATCGTATCCCCAAAGTCTAACCAGGTGCTTGATATAGAATAAATAGTAAATAAATGATTGCTGAATTGGTCAGAATCAAAATCAGGAAATGCAAAGCATTGTAATAAAGGGACAGGGAAGAGGAAAGGGTAGAAACAAAGTGACTTAACATCTTTTCTGATAGGAATTCAGGATAAAATAAAAAGTTTTGCTCTTGATAAAATTGAAACAGCATTTCTCCCAATGTCCAGAGAGGACCAAAACAAAGTCAATAAACATTTATTGAAAACAGTATGAGAGAGATTAGCTTTAGATCAACATACCCTACAGCAAGATAAATTCAGAATGGGTGAATGACTTAAATATAAAGAAGGAAACTATAAGTAAATAAGGTGAACACAGAATCGCTTACCTGTCAGATCTATGGGAAAGTAAATATTTTAAGACTGAGCAAGATATAAATAATATTACAAAATTTAAAATGAATAATTTTGATTACTTTAAATTAAAACGTTTTTGTACAAGCAAAACCAATACAACCAAAATTAGAAGGAAAGCAACAAATTGGAAAAGAATCTTTACAACAAAAACCTCTGACAAAGGTCTAATTACTCAAATTTACAAGGAGTTAAATCAATTGTACAAAAAAAAAAAAGCCATTCCCCAACTGATAAATGGGCAAGGGACATGAATAGGCAATTTTCAGATAAAGAAATCAAAACTATCAATAATACATGAAAAAGTGTTCTAAATCTCTTATAATCAGAGAAATGCAAATTGAAACAACTGTGAGGTACCACCTCATACCTAACAGATTGGCTAATATGACCACAAAGGAAAATAATAAATGTTGGAGGGGATGTGGCAAAATTGGGACATTAATGCACTGCTGGTGGAATTGTGAATTGATCTAACCATTCTGGAAGGCAATTTGGAACTATGCCCAAAGGGCGTTAAAAGACTGCCTACCCTTTGATCCAGCAATAGCACTGCTGGGTTTATACTCCAAGGAGATAATAAGGAAAAAGACATGTTCAAAAATATTCATAGCCATGCTCTTTGAGGTGGCAAAAATATTGGAAAATGAGGGGATGCCCTTCAATTGGGGAATGGCTGGACTAATTGTGGTATATGTTGGTGATGGTATACTATTGTGCTAAAAAGAATAATGAACTGGAGGAATTCCATGGGAACTGGAACAATCTCCAAGAATAGATGCAGAGTGGAAGGAGCAGAACCAGGAAAACATTGTACACAGAGATGGATATAATGTGGCACAATCGAATGTAATAGACTTCTCTACTAGCAGCAATGCAACCATCCAGGACAAGTCAGAGGAACTTAAAAGAAAGAATGCTATCCACATCCAGAGGAAGAACTGTGGAAGTAGAAACACAGAAGAAAAACAACTGCTTAATCATATGGTTTTATGGGAATATGATTCGGGATCTAAGTGATCACCCTATTACAAATATTAATAGTATGGAAATAGGTCTTGATCAATGACACATGTAAAACCCAGTGGAATTGCTCCTTGGCTATAGGAAGGGGGTGGGAGGAGGGGAGGGAAAAAACATGATTCATGTAACTATGGAAAATATTCTAAATTAATTAATTAAATAAACTAAAAATAAACATTTATTGAGTGCTTATTATGGTGAAGATCTGTGGATTCTTTGAATTAGCACTTTGTTTTCTCTGTTTAGAAATTCTGGGCAGTTTTCTCATATTACTTCTTGCGTTATAATATTTAGGTGCTTTTTACTTGTTCTGTTCTTCTGGGAGATCTGTGTTCCTTAAGTTGTCTTTATGCATCCTGTCTATAAAATAATTGTCCATAGAGTTTCATTTTCTTTTAACATTATTTCTTTTTGATAACTATATTGAAAATCAATAATATGAAAATAGGTTTTCAGTGTTAAAACATGTACAACACAGTAGAATTGCTTGTCAGCTTCAGGAATGGGGAGGGAAAGGGTAGGGAAAGACAGTGAATCATATAACAATGGAAATTTTTTTTTTAATTTTAATTTAAGAAATTATTTCTTTTTGTTTCTTTTTTCCAGATTGTCTTTTACTTCTGTGTATTTGCATTCCCAAACAGTTGTTTTCTCTTTTGTTTCTATGGTGAGACTATCTACTGTAGATTCATGGTTTTTTATTCTGCTGTTTTTTGGGGGTTTTTTTGCTGAGAAGATGATAAATTTTGCTTTCACAAAGCTTATTTGCTCTTTAAAAAAAAAAACCCTTACCTTCCATTTTAGAATCGATATTATGTAATGACTCTAAGGCAGAAGAATAGTCAATACGATTTCAGTAGTTGGGACTGATGTCTTCATTACAATGGATCTCCACATTTCTGTGACACAGGAGTTTTTTTTTTTATCCCAATGGATAACTTTCATGCAGAACCTGCAGTTTTGCAACAGATTTCAGACAATACTGCAGAATGGAGGAATTATATTATTGTATTCATGCTTGATGAGCAGGTGCCAATGGAGCTAAAAGAGTGAAGTCAATTGCTCATGATTCACAAAGAAAGAAGGTCTATAAAGTAAACAATATTGTTTTGGTTGGTGATGTTAAGAATCTTGTAACCATCCATATATACATATATACATATATACATATATAAATAGATAGATAGATATTATATGCATGTAGCATGCTATGCATTGCTCTATGAAAAATGAAGCACTGCTCTAAAATCCAGATTACTGACATTTTAGTGATACTGATTGAAGCAATATAGAAAACACACAATGATGAATCAGCATCTTACCTGTGCAATTATGTTCCACTTTAACTCTGGATCATTGCATGCATGTAGGCAATTCATAGTCATTTTTGTTTAATTATTGGGACTCAACAGTATAATAATTAATGTTTATTAAAGTGTCAGTTGTGTTAAAAAAATAAAAATGCTATCAATATAGAGAGAAGTGGTGTCTGAATGCAAAATGAAGCATATTATTTTTCACTTTCTTTGTGAGTTTCAAAAAATGTCTTCTTCTAAACATGACCAATATGGAAGCATGTTTTAAGTGATCATATGTATAACCTTTGTCAAAATATTTACCATCTCACAGGGGAGAGAAGAAGAAAGAGAATTTGGAACTCAAAAATTTAGAAAATTAATGTTAAAATTATTTTTACATATAATTAGAAAAATATATTAAAAATAAATTGATCATCATTGTAGATGTATATTTCTACCACTTAGAACAGAGCCTGGGGCATAGTAAATAATTAATAAATGATTTTCTTTTATATTCATCATTCTCCCCACCTCAAAAATCATAGGAAATAATTTGGATAAGAAATGATCTGAAACCAGGTTTGTGTTTGAAATGTCAAATTGATGAATCTGTATTTTATCCTATATATGATAAGAAATTGATGAAGAATTTTGATTGCAGAAATAGTAGAGTCTTGTGGTTTAGGAGCATTATTCAACAGTTGGAAGATAAATGTGAAAGAAGAGAGATTGAGAACAGGAAGGACAATTAGCTTCTGTAATGCTTCTGTAATAGTGAAAATGAGAGGTGATAGCATCCTGGACCAAGGGAGTAGTTACATGACTAGAAAGAAGACATCTATGAGAGATGTTGCAGAATCAAGATTTGGAAATTAATTGAATATATGGATAAGGCACCTTGAAAATTGGTAAAGATGGCAAAAGATGGGAAGAGTTGATTTTGGAAAAGTTGTGAGAAGATAGATATAATAGTGCATGGAGCTGTGACCCAATACTATCATTTTGGAAGATAATTTGGGATTGGACAAAATAAAGTGACAAAAATGTTCCATATGCTTTGCCCCAGAGTTCTGGCTATTAGTTTTATACCACAAGGAGACAATTGAAAAGAAGGTTCCATGTACACCAAAATATTTATAGCAATACTGTTTGTGATAGCAAAGAATTGGAAACAAATTGAATGCTCATTGATTGGGGAATAGCTAAATAAATTGTGGTATATGAATGTAATGGGACATTCCTGGATTGTAAGAAATGATGAATATGATAAATTCTGAGAACCATGGAAAGATTTACATGATTTGATGCAGAGCTAAGTTAGCAGAGCCAAGAAAACAATATGAATGTACATCATAACAATGGAAATGGAAATAACAACCACAAAACAATCAGAACTGAATGTTGCAAAATTACAAAGAATAAGCTTATCCCAAAAGAAGAAAAATGAAAAGGCTTTTCCATCCTCTTTTCTAAGGTTGGATGTATATGGATCTTGAATACTATCTATATTTTCAGTCTTTTTCAATGTATTGATCAGTTTCACTAATTTTTTCTTTTTTTTCTTTAATTTTTTTATTTAATGTATGGGATGGTTTCTTGGGAGAGCACTGGGAAAGGGGTATTGGAAATTCTGGTAATGTAAAAAACAAAACATACCAATAAGAATGCATTTACAGAAAGAATGTAGGGTGAGAGCAAAAGAAAGGAAGACAACTGCACAGCCAATGCATAGGTCCTGAAAGGATAGTGGTAGCCCCCCACCCCCATGGGTAAATTTACAGTAGGGTCAAGTTCAGGGAGTGTCATGAAGTTAATGAATGATGCTTAATTAATACAAGTTTACATTATGTCCAAAAATATTGTTGAAAATTATTTTTTTCAAATGTGATGACAAAATCCAGATATTGCACCAGATTTTATCAAGATATAATGGGACAGATCACTGAAGGAGTCTATCTAGCCATCCCTGGAGAAATATCAGGACAAGAAGAAACCTTACAGATTCTCTAGCCAACCCAGCTAGGAAATCAAGACCTAGTGATGGAATGTGATTTGTCCAAGGCCATGTAGCAAATTAAAAGCAGGAGTTAAGACAACAGTTCAGATGGATCATTTAATTAGATGACATTTTCAGACCTACATCTTAGGTTCAAATTAACATGGGCAGTGCTCATATAGGGAGGAAACTAATAGAATCTCAAAGGTTAGAAATATTTTACTTCTCTAGGAATATGGTTGGCATATGGATACACTGTAGACTTTGGATGAGGAAGATGAGTTTGAATCATGCTTCACTTGCTAGCTATTTAAACTTGGGGAAATCACTTAATCTCTGGGCTTTGGTTTCCTCATTTATAAAACAAGAATTGGATTCTATATCTTCCAACATCCCTTTCACCTATAAATCAATGATCCTATGACCTAGGAAGCTGTCCACTTCATGGATCATTTGACCAAAGAGTTGGAGCTAGAAAAGATCATCTAGGATCAACTTGTCTAACCTCCTCATTTTACAAATGAGGAAAACAAAGCCTAGAGAGGTAAACTTACTTGCTGACACAGTTCCAAGCTAATAATAGGCAGTCAGGTTTATAAGGAGCAAATGCTTCAGGTCGGGTTTATATTAATAACCTTTGATCAATTACTTCCATATTTCAATTTTCCAAGATCTGTTACTATGATATATGTCTTTGGACAAAACTTTATTAAGGAGCAAGCACCTCATTTAGTCCATCCATTCCAGAAAAAAATATCAGCATAGTACAGGGGAAATACTCACTTTGCAGGCAGAAAACTGAATTCAAATCTACTTCTTCAGTCTTGTACAATTCAGTTTGCCTCTCTACAAAATGAAAGATTGAATCAAAGAAGAGTAAGATCTGATCTTGAAGTTAGGAAGATTCAAGCTTGAGTCCTGCCTCTAATACTCTATAGCTTATTCCTCTACAAACTTCACTCTGACTTTCCTCTGCCATGCCTCAACTCTTCATTCTGAAGCCTCACTCCAGTTCCAGAATTCACAAAGCTAGGGTATTCTCAATCCCTATATCTTTCTCTGATTGAATGACTCCTCCCAGAACTTCCATTAAAGGAGGGTGCTAGGGTCAGCCATATCTGTCATTACCTTCCAGTTTGTACCCCAGACTTTCTCTATTATTTTCCCACACTAGGCACTTTTGCCTCCTCACACATACCTCTTCCCCTTTTTAACTTCCTTTTTATATATATATTGTCATCCTTCACTCAAAAGTCAACTCCTGAAGGACAGGAGGTGTCTTTCTTCTTTTATATGAATTCCCAGCACTTAACACAGGGCTTAACACATAGTGAGCATTTAATATATGCTAGCTGACCACTGTTATGTCACTAAACCACTCTGACTCAATTTCCTCACCTGCAAAATGAAAGGAGATGGCTAGATGGCTTTTAAGCTTCTTCAGTCTCTAAATCTATGATCCCATAATCTTATGAACATACTTTCAGTGACCCTGGACAAAACTCCTAGGCATCAATTCACTATTATCATGAGTTGCAAAAAAGGATACAGATCTTCATCTGTTTGGCATTTCTTGCATCAATGAAATCACAGATCTGGTCCAATTTTTTTTTTAATATCCACATAAAATTAGATGGTCTTTGAGATCTTTCTAGCTGAAAGATCTGTGACCATTTGTCCTTAAGTGCTTTCCCCATGCATTAGGAATCACTCCTCCATTTAGGGACCTCCCCACAAACAATTGAAGAGTTCCCTTAGGCAGTGACTATGCCTATGATTGAAAACAAAACAGCAAAGTCCTTAAGACTCCTTCTCATTAGAACCATAAGGTCCAAATTTGCTGTGAAAATACCTGAATGGCCAGGAGGATCACAAACTCCACTGCAACAAGCACCATTTAGCACAGAATTTAGAGCAATGGTAATGAGCCCTTCTGGGGCCATTTTGTAAGCCAGTCTACATCCTCCAAAGCCCCAAATGAAAATGAATATGAGAATGACCTTGATAGGGCTTTTGTGAGGGATGCCTAATCACAATAATTGTGGAATATTCATTCTCTAGTTCTCCATTAAATGATTGATAAATGATGTATTGCCTTTTTTTTTTCTACAACCAGACTAAGGCTGGGCAAACCCAGATGCATTGAACTTTTTGCATATTTCAAAATATTTTCAAATGTTTTGGGCTCAGAAAAACCCCTAGTGAATTTTTGCCAAATAGCCTTTTTTCCTCCATTAATTATTCGATCCATTTGTATTTCAAGGGAAATTCAGTCCACATGTTTCTAATTCATTTAGCACTAACTCATCAAAATATTGTTTCTCTCAAATAGTCTTCTCCAAGAAACTTTTCAAGCCCTTCCCTTTTTTCTTCTTTCTTTCTTAGAAACAAATTACTTTATTTCGCCAGAGGTAAAATAGTCCAATTAGTAAAAAAGTTCAAAGTTGCTACAAAATTTGAGCCTCAAATTCTCATTTCAAAGGCCAGAGTCTGTTCATTCCTGCCAATAGCACTCAGACCCTCCTGGAGTGTCTCACCTTTGGCATTTTCTCCCACTGCAGATTTCATGTTTTCTCCCTCCATATGCCTAAGGCAGTCTCCTTCATTCATCCAAAGCTCCTCTTTCCCTTCACAGAAAATCTTCCCAGGCTAGGCAGGTCACTAGAATTAGAAAAGATCTTAGATATTAAACAGAAGTATTAATATCATTGATAAGGCCCTAACCTATATCTGGACAAACAAATAAACCACTTGGGAATATGTGAGATAATCTTGGTTTCAAGACCTATCTTGTGACCTTGGGCAACTACCTTACAGAGTAGTAAAGCAAATCACTTCTTAAAGTAACTACTATAAGCCAGGCATTCTTACAAAAGCAGACTTAATGAGAGCAAGAGAGTTCCAATCCAATGGGTTTTGGGAGGGAGTTACACAAATATTAACTCATTCAGTCCTCATAGCCATTCTGCAAGATAGGTACTATTATTATCACTCATTTAAAGCTAAGGAAACTGAGGCATACAGAGGTAAAATGACTTGTCCTGGATCACACTAGTGTATCAGACAGTATATGAACTCAGATCTGTCTGACCAGACAGCGCACTATCCACTCTACTACCTAGTTGCCTATACAAAATGGCAGACAAATGGGAGTTGTATGTGCAACTCCAATCACATATACCTTAATTCATAGGGATAGGAATATATATATATATACATATATATATGAGTGTATATGTAGAAGTACATACACATGTATATGCCAAGGGTGGAATATGTATTTGTAGATATAAGCTTCCATTTATATAATATATATACTTCCATGCAACACATACACAAATATACTCATGCCCATGGAACATTTTATATGCCTACATACACTTATATTTATGTATGTATATACACATATATGTATACCTTATCCACATATACATATCAAATGTATGATGTATGTGTGAGTATATCACACAAATTATATATATACACACACATCATGGCTGCTTTAATCATATTTTACAATAGCATTGCCATATATTGCTGCTACCTTTCTCCTCTCTGTCTCTAGCATTTTATAGCCACGCGTTCTTAAATTTTTTAAGCTTTTCATTAAAGAGTGTGCCCTGACCCGTAACACACACTTGAATTTGTAGATGGAACACGTGAGTTTGAACCCTCATCCTAGTACTTATTGGTTGTGTGATAACCATAAGCAAATGACCTGATTTCTCAGCTTTGGTTTTCTTCACCATAAAATGTGAAGAAGGGAACTTTCCAAATAAATAAATAAAATAATAAATAAAATAAATTTAAATTTTTTTAAAAAGAAGGGAACTTTCCTTACTTTGCAAATAGATGTTAGGAAAGATTTTTGTGAATCTTCTCCAAAAATGTAAATTTTTATAGAATACTTAGAGGGAGGAAGTGTGTCTTTCTCACATAATAGAGTCCAAAACAATCAGTGGAAATACAGACTGGTGGAGTTGTTACATACTTCTTCGGATGGTGACTCTCACCAGCCAAACTCACAAAGAAATGGTCTCCTTCTCTACTTTTCCCTGATCCATCCCTGCAAATAATATTGGGCCACAGCAACTTCCAGGAAACCACAGAGTATTATTCAGACCCCTTTGTAAGCTTTTCAACATCTTTACACCTTAGTTGGGAGGAGGGGGAAGGGCAGGTATGAACACAGACTGTTCCCTGAGCTAGTCAGCCCCTGAGCAGGAAGGTAGGTGGAGATTATGGGAAGGAATTTGCCTCATTTTATGGGCCAGAACACCAGAAGCAGCTCATAGAGGGCTCTCCAAGTAAGTCAGTATTGGGGCTGGAAAAAAAGAGCTTTCCAAGCCTCATACATTTGAAAGGTTGCAGCAGGCAGCCCCCAAGAGTATGAAATGGGAATTGACAGGGCTGCCTAATTAATTTCAATGTCCTTCTTCTATGAGAATATGAGATCTGCCTTGGGATCAGATCTTGATCCATATGCCTGGATGTTGTTCTGTGGAGAGAGAGGTATACAGGATAATTCTGCTTTGGCTCCAGATCATAAAATGAATTCCTTTTAACAAGTTATTCTTTTATGCAGTTTTCCTATTGGTAATGTCTACACTGTGGAGATTTCACTTATACATGCATGTTTCATTTTCCTCCCAAGAAGTCTGCCAGGTTAGCATATTTATATACAATATTCTCTTGAAATAAGATTATTTTTTTCTCAGAAGCACCTGTCTGAAAAAAGTCAAAGTATTAGGGCAGCATCCAAGAAATTTATAGAAATTTAGGGCTGAACAGACCCCAAGATGTCATCTAGTCCAGTCTCTCCACCTATAGATAGAAAATGGAGGTCCAGTGAGAGGAAGTCAATTGACCTGAGGATCTGACAAAGCTAAGTTGGAAACCCCTATTCACAGTCTCCAAGTTGTTTCTTTCTCCATAACTTCCTCATCATCAATAACATTTATTTAGCCCTCTAGCCTTTCACAAAGTACTGTACTAATATTATCTCTTTTGATCTTCACAATAACTCTGGAAAGCAGATATTATTACAGATTCCCATTTTGCAGATTAGGAAACTGAGGTAGATGAAGGTTAAGTAACCCAGGGTCACAGAGCTGGTAAGAGTCTGAGGCCATATTTGAACTCATGTCTTCCCTGACTCTCTAGCTTTGTATGTCACTTATGGAGCCATCTACCTTCCTTTCTTTGTCCCTACCTATAAAATAATAATAGTAACTAAAATGTATATAGTGCTTTACATATGCATACACTATCTCCCAGAGCATCACAATAGCCTCAGGGTATAGGTATTATGTCTAGTTTCACATTTTAAAGTTAAGAAAATTGAAAGCAGAGAGGTTAAATGATTCATCTGTGATCACACAGCTAGCAAGTGTCAGAGGCAAGATTAGATATACTGTCTTCTTGACTCCAGGTTCAGCACTCTGTGCACTCTCTTTAAAAAGTGACTCTTCCTAGCAATGACCATAAGATCCTCCCAAATCTTCAGATGCCTACAAATTTCTCAAAGAAGGAGCTAATAAATTCATTAGAAATGTAGTATTATTGCCCTTTTTTTCATATGTGATTTAATCCCCATAGGGATCTCCTCTGTGTAAATTCCCTCTACCAATGCATTTCCATGACCCTTCTACAATTTACAATCTTAGACCTGCGGTGTCAAATATTACGACAATGTCCTAAATTCCCAAGTACCTTGAAACTAGATGGAAATTTAATTGGGAAATAACTTTAAAAGTAAATAAAACATAATAGAACATAGATAATCCTAATATGTGGTATTCTAAGTCAATGTGCCACCTAAAAGGATTCTTGTACATGGTTTAGAGACCCCTCATTGCTTAAGTTTGACACCACTGATTTTAGAGCACTGCCTGGAAGATTAAGAAGCTAAGTGACTTATTTAGACTTTATGTCAAAGATAAGACCTGAACCCAGGAAGTCTCTCTATCTACTAAATGTCTTTCAATTAGATCACAAGTATAAGAACAATAAAAAATAATAACTAGCACTATTATTATTTTTAAATTTTAATTTTTTGCATTTTTCTTTGACACTTGGTTTTCTATGTTCCTTTTTTTTTTAGGACGACTTTTAGTTAACTAAAGCATTGACCTTGTTTGATCACCCATTTTCCTGATGTACGGGTTAACGGAGTTCACATTCACTGGCTGAGGCAGCCCCTAGTTTAGTAAGGTCTTATTAAAGGCACCTCCTGTTGTGCTGTAATGTTCAGACTCTTCCTAACAGCAATTGCCAATGCGTCCAGTAAATGTGGAGGCTTTTAAAAAATACTATAAAGGACAACACTGCAGCATTTGCCCATGTCCTCTACCACATTAGTAAAAGTGTCAGAAAATGCTTCATATGATTAATGTGGCTGAAATAAGCAGGAAATTATTCAGGTGGATTCAATCAAGCAAAGCAAACTTAGAGGTACCTTATTAAAATTTAGACAAAAGTCTTCAGGCACTTAATACATAACAAGAACTGTAGATCTAAATTAAGTCAGCCTGACTCTCTCCCCACTCTCATGCAGTCTCCCTCACCCCAGTTCAGTCACTCTTCTTACAGCTGTATTTATTGACCTGCTTTCCTGGTATTTTCTCCAAAGAGAGAGAGAGAGAGACAGAGAGAGAGACAGAGAGAGACAGAGAGAGACAGACAGAGAGACAGACAGAGAGAGAGAGAAAGAGAGAGAGAGACAGACAGACAGACAGACAGACAGAGAGAGAGAGACAGAAACAGAGACAGAGAGACAGAGACAGAGACAGAGAGTCAGAGAGACAGAGAGAGAAGGGGAGAAAGAGAGAGAGAGAGAGACAAATAACTTTCCTGCCCCAGCACTGCACCCTGAGCACAATTTTCAATCTAGTATTGACTGATACTATATCAAAAGGACTTTTTACACATCAATTAACTGAATATGGACTATCATGAACTCTTTTCCATCTTCAAGACAATGGTCATGTTATCCCAAGGAAGAGAGGAATAGCATTAACTCAATAAGCCTGGAGAATAAGAGTCGTTTCATTCAGTAGCAATATTTGGTTATTTCCGGGGCTCTCTGATTATCCAAATGATCGTACTTCCTCCAACCACGAAGAACAGAGTACATTTATGCTCTCTTATCCTATACAACTCTTCTCTGTAACTCCTCAACAGGGACCTCATCCAACCTTCTGGGGTCATTCATCTTGTTCCTTGTTTTTCCTTACACTCTCCTTCATTCTGAAAATGAAAACACCATGTTGAATGGAGAGCTAGCCCCAAAGCCCAGAAGATTTAGGTTCAAGCATTTTATTTGACACATACTGACTATATGATCCTATATAAGTTATACCCTGAATGCTCCAGGTAACTCTCTAGGAATAGAAGTTGCAGGGAAAGTGACTGTGTACATTGGTACTGAGAGTTATTCAGGCATATCAGTGAAATCCCAAGTCCAGTCTCTATCCCTCTATGTCTCACTCTTGTCAAGTGACCAGCCTGGTTCTCTTCTAGTCGTACATCTCTCAGACAAAAGCCTTTGAAGAATTTCTCTTGCACAGTTCTTAATTGATTATATATTACTCCCACCTACCACGTTTATTTCTTATGTCCCTTCCAGGTTGAAGAGTTTTCTGGGGTATGACAGAGGATTCTGGAGTATAGTATAGTGAGAAGTGAAATATAAATGAATACTGATGAGGATAAAGCTCCCAAGCAAGTCTAACAGAAAGATGAAAACCAAGATCTAACCAACTGTTATCTTCAGAGCTAAACATCGGAGAGCAAAAAGGATAATGATGTGTCCTAGAGCATCCATCATAATTCACAGATAAATCTGGGTCATTCTTTCCAATACAATGATTACACGCATACAAAAACTTACCAAATAGGCAGATGGGGAAGAAAATACATATGTTCAAGATACCTCATAATTCTGGACCTATAAACTTCAATGCCCTCTTTCTGTCTTGAGTTATCCATAAAATATTTGTTTGTTTGTTTGTTTTAACAAACATGACTTCTGTGTTGAACACATTTTCCCACTCCAACTTGGTGACATCTCTGATTCTCTGCTTCCAAGCTATTTCTGTGCTCAGCTAGACAACCTCTGAGGCATCCATCACTTTCAGCTTCAAATTTGAATGATACAGTTCTGAAATCTGTCTTTTTACATTTCTAAACATTTTTTCAGTTCATAGTATTGGTCCTTTCCGTGAATGACTCTATTTTTGCTTCTGACTAGTAATGAAATTCATATTTTCTGTCTATAGATAAATTATTCCATTACCAGAGAACAGTTTTGGTGTTCATATTGTTCCATTATACTACAGCTTGCCATTTTCTAATATGAGCAACAACTGCCTCAGAAATCTGAATTGACCTATGCAACAAATGAGAGAACTGCCAAAGCAGATTTAAATCAGCAACAAACTATACTATATGAAAAGGTGATATTTTGAAGGAACAGTATCTGACAGATAGATCTAGAAGGCTAAGAAGGATAGTCATAAAGGAAGGAAGAGAACAAGTTAAAGCTAATATCATGAAAACCTTAGGAGGAGTTGTTCATAAGAGGGCAATTATAGGGTGATATTTTGAGTTAAGCATGAGGTAGAATTATCCGAAGTTATTGGTCTCACTCTCCCTTCCAGAATCATTGAAATCCAATGGCAAGACAAAAGTCAGAATGACTGGCGATGGCCCAGGATACCATGGATGACCTTGGAATCTTTGATGTCTGACCAATTTCTAGTCACTCCAAAACACCTACTTTGATCACCTCCATAGCTGTTAGAAAAAATACTTTCATCTACCTGTCCCATTGGGACAAGTCTTCACATTGTCCGGATAGGCATCCCCCTAAGTCAGGGACAGGTTTGAGGCCTGTCAGTTGCCTTCAACCTGTTTTAGTCCATTTGCCCAGGGGATTTCACTTGGGTGTGACTGCTGCACATGCTACAGATTCTTGGAACCAGAGGTGAGAGTTGGGTGAAAGACAGACCCCAAAGGTGAAAGAGTAGCTCTGGAAAGGGCTTGGCAAGTTATCATGTCATGCTAGTCCACCCATACACCCCAGAGGAGAGAATAATTAGGAGAAAGCATTCAATAATGTCAAATGTTGCAGAAAGGCCAAGAAAAACAGGAACTGAAAATAAATCCAGTTTAGCAATTTAGAGATCATTGGTAATCTTGGAATAGACAGTTTAGTAATGAAGTTGGAAGCCAAGGTTCAAAGGATTAAAAAGTGAGTGGAGAGAGAATGGAAGCAATGACTGTACATAGCTTTTTCTCAGAATTTAGCCATGAAAATGAGAAATATAGAATATGCTGAGCAGATAGTCTAGTTACAAGCAATTATTAAATTATATTAAAGCCAGAAAAAACTTTAAAAATTGTCTTATATAATTCCCTTCATTTTTCAAATAAGAAAGCAGAGATAGGAAGTGACTTGGCCAAGCTCATCAGGAAAGTAGGAACACAATGGATATTGGATAGTTCTACATCAAATTTCATACAATGCAAAATAATACTGTCCAAGGAGAAAGCACTTGTTATTCAGGGTTCAAATAAAAATATGCATTTTATTCAAAAGCTGTGGAAGAAAAGTCATTCTTTCCAAGTACTTCTCAAGGATAAATGATGAATAATTGACAACATCTGGCAAAGTCAGAGAACAAAAAAGATCGATGTTGGAGAAGCTAATTCACCATTTCTTTTTCAGCAGAAGGCAACCCCATGGAAGAGAGAATGAAATGAAGACATAACAAAATCCAGTAACTAGTTCAGTATCACAGGCTGAATGGATGGCACTGGCAATAGGAAAAACTGACCCCTGCACTTTGTACCATCCAACTACTATTAAGGTGATCAGTGTTGCTTATCCTTTTTCATCCAACAAAATACTTGTTCATTTTAAAATATGAGATAGAAGGACTTAAGGGGGACATATATCATTGCACAAACATTAACAATGTTTGTGTCCTACTCTATCTAATGCCCCTCCTCCATTTGTTTTAATTTAAACTTTCTACTTTTTTAATACTTTTTTTCAATATGTAAAATATCATTGATTTCTACTTTTCTAAATGACATCCAAAGTTAAGTTCAGTTTTATAGATTGGAAAGTTAGTTTCCTAAAGCTTCTTTTTCTTTTTCTGTTTTATTGATATCTTTTTTATACTCTTCTTAAACTATTTAACTGGTTTCCTTTCCTTTCCTGATAATATTTTAGAAGTTACTAATTTGATTATACTTTATTCCTACTCTGGTATGGAATATAGGGTTTTGTTACCTCACATACAGAATTAAGCCTTTAGCTGAAAAGATACATATAAAAAGAGTCCATGATAATACAGATGCAAATACTCTTGTTGTAAGCTTTCCATGTTATTGTAAAAGATATTCTATAATACTATGCCAAATAAGAATTCAATCCCACTTAAAATATAAGCAAACCTGTGAGATAGCAAGGCATTTTCAAATAGCGTTTTACTGTGGTAGCAGTCAATTCAACTCAATAAATATTAATTAATTGCCCTGTGTGTGTAGAGCACTGTTCTGGGTACTACAGAAGTTAGTTATAATGTTCAGACAAGACTGCCCTATCTTCATGGAACTTATATTTCATCAGAGTGATAAGATAGATGTACAAGAAGCTATATTACAAACTGATGCATAAGTACATGAAGAGTGATAGTGGGCAGGGAGAGAAAAACCATTCATCAAGATGACAGAATACAATTTAGTATGCTATGCCAACTAATTTTCATTACCTCAAAACAGCAAGAAATGAAGAAAAACCTAATAACTAAAAATGAAGGGAAAGAAAATGATTCATCAGGGATGAGCAAAAGGAAAGGTTCAAAGCAAAAGGAAAAGTTCACAGTCAAACCAGCAAAGACTGATGAGATAATAAACCAAAAATAATACCCCCAAATGAATTAATCTAAAGGAAAGGAAAATAAGGCAAAATAGCTGGAAGGTCTAACACTGGAACAACAAAAGCCTCCAAAAATAAGAATAGCACAGCCTCAAGATCCTGTACAGTGGTTAAGAAGACCAAGGAAAGAATTTCCATTGTAAATCATATTACAGGATATCACATATCATATTACAAGACACATACACAATAATTGCAGTGATTTGGGTTGGCCAGCAAAATCAAATGGGAATAATGAGTAAGAGATCTTGTTAGGAATAGTAGGTAAATTGAGTTTTGAAGACAGTAAGAATTGATAGTGAGAGAAGCAACCACTAAAGGCACAGGGAACATCCTGGGGGGAAATATAGAACTGGTAGTAGAAATGCTTTATATGAAGGAAAGAAAACAAACCATTTTGGCTCAAGGATAAAGCTCATGAGTTGGAGTAATGTGTAATCACCTAATAAAGGTACACTTGATTCAGACTGTAAAGGGCTTGAAATATAAGAGAGTTTGCATTTTATCCTAAAGAATTGGGAGTCACAAAAACTTCCTAAGCAAAAGAGTGTCATGATACAAACCGTGCATTAGGAAGAATTTTAAAAACAAATAAGGAAATGTATTATCTAGAGCAAATGACAAGATTCTCTTACAAAAACAGTAGGGAATTCTGAAAAAGAGACCAGTGGATTTGGAATGCAAAAATGTAGAACTGTAACAAAGAATCTTAGATTAAAATCAAAAGATGTTTGAGATTAAAGAACTATGAGAACATAGACTGCTGTTGCTACTATGGCTACTGCTACTATCTACTACTCTGCTAATCCTCCTAATATTAATAGCTAGCATTTGTGGAATACTTTAACATTTGCAAAGCTATTTGTGTATATTATATTCTTTGATCATATGCAAATCTCAACATAATCTTATTGGGGAGAAATGATTCTTTAGTATGATGGAGGGATATGAATGTTTTAAAGTGGAAATGAGATGAATAGGACATTAGATACCATAAAACAAAAGAAAAATTTTAAAGTTAAACAAAACCCACATAACATGAAGAGATTAGCAGACAAAAAGTGACTTATATATATAGCAAATCAGCAATGTTGGCGTCTTTTAGATGTTTCCATTTGATTGGGAAAGAGTGAATATTTATGGGAAAAGTCAATAAAAGGAAATAAAATAGAACTCTCCCAGATAAGGGAAGAAATGAAGAAGAATAAAGCATAAATTATTATTTCATGAAATAGAGTATCACAGATGAAAGTCATGCAAAGGGTTGATGAGATAAAGGGGTAGGGAGAAAAGGAGAGTTCTGAATCACAGTATTTCTAGGTATGAGCAAAGAAAGTTTAAAAAGTGAAAGACTCTAAAAGTAAAATCTGAACAATAAAAGAGATCCCTCTAGATTGAGACTACAGTCACATTGTTTCAGGCAAAATAATTCAGATTTCTAGTGTTGATTGCTTTCAAAGTAATATAACAGTATTGGAAGATGATAATTTTACTACATACCAGACTGTGTGCTAATCTTATTGAAAAACAGAAGTTACAAAATGGATTAAATACATTATACAACAAAAACCATTACACAGCATATAAGAAACACTCATGAAATACTCAATATACAAGGATAAAAGAAGCCTGTAACAAATTTACTGTGCCTTAGGATAATCTTAAAAGCAGGAGTTGTAATTATGATTTGGGGTTTTAAAGAAAAGCAACAAAAATAGATACTATCAAGAAAAACAAAAATCTATAATATGTTTGAAAGTACCATAAAATGGAATAAGTTCATTATGAAATATATATATACACCTTTCATCTGAAGCATGCAGATCTGAGCAAAGATTTAGATAAACATGACCTGGAAGCATATGATGTATAAATTTAATATTAAATAAATAAAAAGGCACAAACAAATAGATAAAAGACTCCATAATCTCCAAGAACTTGTTGAGAAGATGGGAAGTAGTTTGGAGAAAAATAGGTTTGTATATAACTAATACCAAATGTCATAATGATTATTGTCTTAAATATAAAAATCATATCAAAGAAGCAACAGGGAATATTAGAAAATACTATATTTCAAAATTATGCATAGGGGAAATATCAAAACCTGACACAAAATGGAAGACAAAATAAATGAAATTGATAATAAAAAGCCATTTTATACAAATAAGATCAATGCAACTAAAATTAGAAGAAAGAACATGAATCAGGAAAATGTCTTATCAATTATCTCTGATAAAAGTTTCACATGAAAGGTCTAAAAGACATTAATATGAATCTATAAGACTGAGATCCATCCCAATAAAAAAGCAGTTTTCAAAAGAAAAATAAATAATATTTGTATATTGCTTTTAAGGTTTGCAAAGTACTTTATAATATGATTTTATTTTCATATTTAAATTTCGCAACAATCCTACCATATAAGATCTGTTATTATCACCACTTTTTAGGTGAGGAAACTAAGGCTTAGAGAAATGAAGAATATTCTTGTAGTCATAGAAGAAAGGCAAGCTAACAAAACTCATCCAAAAATTGTTGCAGAACCATAATAATCACTTGCTAATTAAAACAGCTCTTAGATATCACTTGACACACATCTAATTAGCAAAAGTAGTAATGGAGAGGAAAATATGAATGATGAGTAGCTTAGGCAGGTACTGATTTACTACTGCAGAATTCTAAATTGTTTCACTCTACAGGAAAATAATTTGGAAAGCTACTAAAGAAATGTTACAGGATTGTTCATACACTTTATCTCATAATCCCACTCTAAGGTTCATACCCCCAGTGAAGTCAATGACAGAAAGAACAAACCGCAATGTACTAAAATATTCATATCAGGGGCCAGTTATGTGACTTAGTGGATTGAGAGCCAAATGTAGAGATGGGAGGTCCTAGGTTCAAATCTGGCTTCAGACATTTCTTAGCTGTGTGTCCTTGGGCAAGTCTAAGACGGAAGATAAGGATTTTAAAATAAAATAAAATGTTCATATCATAGTGACACTTTTGTAATAACAAAATTTAAATAAATAACATAACTACCAGGAAAGGCTGATCTTATGTTTCATTGAAAGTTTCCAACAATAATTTTCTACTCAGACCATATCTGGAATATTACATTCCATTTTGAGTACCTAGTTTGAGAAGGACATTATTAAGCTGAGATCTTAAGAGGGGGTGAATGGGATGATGAAGGATATCTCATTTATCTAATATGTTGGTTAGTTGAAGCAATAGGGTTGTTTAGACTGGAAAGAAAATAAAAGGAGAGACACAATTATTACTAAATATTTGAAGGTTTATGACCTGGAGAAAAGATTAGACCTGTTCTACTTGACTCCAATAATAGAAGAAGATGCAATAAGGAATAGTTTCAATAAGATAAATACTTACTTCTGAGTAAGCATGGCAGCAATCTAGACACGAGACACTTCCTCTCCTCAGACCCACCCACCAATATAGACTACCTTAAAAGACCCAAAAAACCATTTTCATAAGAATGAAGGGACTCTACAGTAGGGTGCAGCATTGCAAGTACGTGGGATTTGGGCATTTCCACACTATAAGGGGGTGAAAAAGCTCCCACCCAAACATGAGCTGATCTACCCTCCACCACCCCACCTACGAAGCCAGAGTCAGAGCCAGAGTGACGGAATCAGCTTCTGAGCGAGGGACACCTCTGGAGTGAGCAAGAGGCACCTCTAGGTCCTTGGGAGCTGACTAAAAACACTGAGGATCTACCCCTGAGATCAGGTACACCTGAAACCCTGGTGGGCTGGGGAGCATAGACCGTGGGTGCTCTCAGTAAGGAGGTGCGGAGAAGAGCAGTGAACAGCAGAAGTTACTGAGGTTCTAGAGCTTGCCTCAGGCAAGATCCTTGCTCCTTGACTCCATACACAGAGAGCCTGCCCATCTCACTCAGATCTATGACTAAAAAGGGAAGGAAAAACCCCCACAGTGATGGCAAATTGTGCCCAGGAGCCACAACCTCCATCCACCACACACGCATACACACACACACACACACACACACACACAGGCATTGACCCTTGAAAATTTTTACAGAGGAAAAACCCTGGCTACAGAGGAAATACAGTAGGAAATTCAAACAATTCCAAAACCTTCAAAAAAATGGAAATTGTCCACAAGCTCTTGAAGAATTTAAATTGGAGCTTATCCAAAAGATGAAAGCCTTCTGGCAAGAAAAGTGGGAAATAGTTCAAAGAGAAAATACAGTTTGAGGGTCAAGAACTCCCAACTGGAGAAACAACTGGAAGCCTCAAAAAAGCAGGATAGGCCAAACCAAAAAGAAATTCAAAAGATTAAAGCAGAAAACCAAAAAATTATAACAAAAAACCAGGCCTTGAGGACCAGATGAGGGCAACTGGAAATCAATGATCTTGCAAAAGAACAAGAATAGAGCAAAGTCAAAAGACTTACAAAATAGAAGAAAACATAAAATATCTTAATGGCAAGATGACAGATCAAGAAAACAAATCACGACGAGACAATTTGAGAATGATTGGTCCAGAAATGAACAGAAATCTTGACATCATACTACAAGAAATCATCCAAGAAAACTGCCCTGATGTTCTTGAACAAGGGGGCAAAATAGACATTGAAAGAGTTCATAGAACACTGTCTACATTAAATCCCCAAAGACAACTCCCAGGAATGTAAATGCCAAATTCCAAAGCTTTCAAGCTAAGGAGAAAATTCTATAAGAAGCCAGAAAGAGACAATTCAGATACCAAGCAGCACCAATCAGGATGAGGATTTGTACCCAAAGGAGATAATAAGGAAAATGACATGTACAAGAATATCCATAGCTGTGCTCTTTGTGGTGGCCAAAAACTGGAAAATGAGGGGATGTCCTTCAATTGGGGAATGGATGAACAAATTGTGGTATCTGTTGGTTATGGAATACTATTGTGCTCAAAGGAATAATGAACTGGAGAAATTCCATGGGAACTGGAACAACCTCCTGAAAGTGATGGAGAGCGAAATACAGAACTAGGAGAACATTGTACACAGAGACAGATACACTGTGGTAAAATCGAATGCAATGGACTTCTCTATTAGTGGCAATACAGTGATCCTGAACAACTTGGAAGGATCTATGAGAAAGAATACTATCCACATTCAGAGGAAAAACTGTGGGAGTAGAAACACAGAAGGAAAACAACTGTTTGATTACATGGTTTGAGGGGATATGATTGGGGATGTAGACTCTAAATGAACATCCTAGTGTAAACACCAACAACATGGAAATGGGTCCTGAGCAAGGACACATGTGATACCCAGTGGAATTGCATGTCGGCAATGGGAGGGGTGGTGGGAGGGGAGGGAGGAGTAGAAAATTATTTTTGTATCCAAGGAATAATGTTTGAAATTGACCAAATAAAAAAAAAAGGTTAAATTTTTTAAAAAATGATAAATATTTAGGAAAACTTCCTAACAATTGGAGCTATCCAAAAGAGAAAAGGGCCACTTCAGGATTTTCTATTCAAGAAAATCTGTTGATTTTCTCCTTGTAAGGAGTCTTCAAACAATGGCTGGATGACAATTTGTCAGATGGGTCATAGTGGAGATTACTTTTGGAAATAGAACTAGATGGTTATTGGCAGCTAAGTGGCTCACAAGCAGCAGATAAAGCACCTGACCTATATATAGTCAGGAAGACCTGAGTTCAAATCCTATGTCACACACTTACTAGAAATTTGAACTTGAACAAGTAACTTAACCCTTGTCTGCCTCAGTTTCCTCATCTGTAAAATGGAAGTAATAATAACGTCCTCCTGGAGTTCTTGGGAAGATAAAATGGATGGTGTCTATAAGGTGTTTTGTTAACCTGAAAGCACTCAGTATATGCATGCTAGTGAAGATTCAGCTGAATGGAACATGGCTTAGAATGGAAGAGACTTGGGACACAGAGACTAACTAGCAAATTATTTCAATAGTATAAAATATATGAGATGTTATGAAAGTAAAATCAACTGAGCTTACAGCAGTTTGGATTTGGGGATGAGAATGAGGAATTGTGAAGAGGTGACCTCTCCCCTGACCCACTTTTAGATTTAATCACCAGAAGCATATACACTCCCCCCCACTTATCCTTAAGGTTGGGGAGGTCTGTGACCCATGTGTTCTATAGTAGGTGACAGATCAAAACCCACTGACTTCCCCCTAGGCAGTCCTAAGCAAAGCTAAAGCTGCAATTGGTTCATGTAAAGTGGAAGGGAGGCACAGGAAATGATGAAAGGAAGTGTCTTTAAAAGTGGAGAAAACTTCCTGTGAGAGGTCTTTTGCCTTTGAACTTGGCCTTGAAGGAGCTCTGGCTTGGGACCTCAGACTGCTCTTGGATTTTCCTCTAGGACTACCACATGGGAGAGTGAAAAGGCTGACTTCTTTTCCTGGCTTTTCTGGAGGTACTAGCCTCTGAAGGGGCCCTTCATCTCAGAGGAGACCTTGTGGCTAGAACCCTTGTTTAATTTACCTCTGAGCCCCTCTTTGCTGGGGCCTCTGAAACTGTGCCTAGTTCCTACTGGGCAGGAGTAATTATCTACTCTCTTTCTCCTTTCCTTACTTTCATTCTTTCTCCTTTTGTAAATAAACTACCATAAAAAGTCATCCTGACTTGAGTAAAATATTTTCAATGACCACATTTTTATTCATTTAGTCCAACCTTTAATTTTAATCCTTACATAATCAAGGATGGTATCTAGGTTTCAATGCTGGGGGACTCAGAGAACAGTGATGCCCTCTACATTAAAATGGGAGTTTGGAAGAAGGTAAAGTTTGGGGGCTTGGGGAATTGAGATGAAGATGTCTACAGGATATCCAGTTCTAGATGTACAATAAAAAATTGGAGATGGGAGTCTGGAAGTTAGGAGAGAGGTTAGGACTGGATAAAAAGGTTTGAGAATCATTATCATAGAAATGATCATTTAATTCATGCTACCTCATCTAAATCCTGACAATTTAAAAAATCTTTTCTGAAGAATCACTGGCTGAATGAGAACTCTTTTCTCTGATCATTCCTTCTTATGCTTACATCATCTTTCTCTGAATCTTTGTATTAATCTCACACCATTAGAAATTTACACATTATAATAAAAGTTCTCTGGAGATTATATCTTAATTAATAATTATTTATTAAATAATAAAAAACAGGACAAAGAAAAAAAAAGACTCCCAACCACAAGTGCCTAACAGTTCCCTTAACAAGCCTCCTTAGGGAGGAGAGCAGGGAGCCAAGAGCCAAGAGCCTAACCTCTACCCATATTTTCACTCTAGATTCCCTCTGAGCCAATAAGCTTCCTACTTCCTCTTGGGACTCACAATTATGCTCTTTGTGATGCCCCTTTTCTAGAGCCCCTCCAGTTGGAGTACTCTGGCATCACTCTGAATAAGAACCAGGTCTTCCACACTCCAGGAAGTCAAGAGATCTTTAGAATGGCAGCAGAGTAGCATGCTCACCACTATCTTTCCTTTACCCTCACAATCTTAAGTAATTTATTTATAAATAAACAACAGCCTTTGTCTGCATTCTTAATTCAATCATAGGGTGGGGTAGATTGCAATTTCAAACCTAATATCAACTTGACTTTTACTTCTTAAAATCCAATTTCCTAGGGGTTCTAAAGAAAGGGGTACCAGCTAGTGTTAAATTTTCACAATGGCTTGGTTGACATTCTAAAACATCTGGATAAATCAGAATGATCCTCTAAATTTTATAACAAGAAACTTAATAAAGATAAATATCAAGTCATTCTAAGAGACAGTGAGGTAGTGTGGCATAAGTGGTGGTTTTGGTTGGAGTTAGGAAGACTTGGGTTCAAGTTCCTCTTTGGCACATATTAGCCATGTGACTATAGACAGATTGTTTTATAAATCAGTACCTCAAGCAATCCTCTCAAGGGTTATAAGTTACATGGGAATTGCAGATCTCCTTAAAATAATATAAGTTCCTTGAGGGCAGGACCTACTTGATGTTCTTGCTGCTCTTATTCTTTATGTCCACAGTACTTAAAATAGTTGCTGGCATATGGTAGATGTTTAATAAGTCCTTATTGTGTTTTTGATTTATATCAGTGGGGGAAATTCTTGCACAAGGTCCCCTTGTGCATAAGGTCTTAAAATGTCATATCTATATAACCGATACCACATTGCTTGCTTTCTTAATGGGTAAGGGGGAGAAGGGATCGAGAAGATAATTCAGAACTCCAAAAAATTAAAATGAATTTATTTTTTAAAGAAATTTTACATCTGGGTTTCTAAAAAGTATTATGTTTTAAAAGTATCATATTAAAAAATGAAACTGTGCAATTATAATATTGTAGAAACATGACTAGAAAACCATTTATATGAAAACAATTGGGTTTTTTAAAGGATTGTAAGCTCAGCTTGAGTCAGTAACTTGGTAACCAGAAAAGCTAATTAGATCTTAAAGTTCATTGACATACAGTATATATAGAAAGCAAACTCTATATAGGAAAAATAGGAAATAATTAATAGAAGGAAGGTGCTGTAATTAAGGGGGATTAGAGAAGGCTTCCTGTAGAAGGTGGGAATTTAGTTGGAATTTAAAGGAAGCTTAGGATGTCAGTAGCTAAAGTAGAGGAAAAAAGCATTCCAGGCAGGGAAAACATGCTTTGATTCTGTTCTCTGGAATTAAATGAAAGAAATATAACTCCTTTTCTATACCAGAGGTGTCAAAATCACTGTCCTCAAAACCCTAAAATGCAATATGAATGAGATCAAAAATGTAATTGGGAAAATTTAAGAAAATATATTATATAGGTATATATTTGTTTGCATGTTGTCTTCCCTTTTATATTATAAGCTCCTTGAGGAAAGGGATAGTTTTTTGCTCTTTTCGTATTCCCAACATTTAGTAAAGTGTCTGGTATAGTAGGTACTTAATGTTGACTGATTAATTGATTGGATGGGAGACAGATTGGTCTTGTTGTTAGCAAAATTCAACTAGCTACTAGAACTGTCCACAGGTGGCATGGAGGTGACCCCCGTTTTAGAATAACTGTTTGTTGGCTTCCCTAGCTTCCTTCAAGCCTTTGCTAAAATTCTTCTTTTTATAGGAAGACTTTCCTGATTTTTCTTTAGTCTAGTCCATTCCTTCTGATGATTATTTCCATTTTATTAATATATAGCTCATTTGCAGGTGATTGTTGTCCCTGCATTTGACCATAAGCTCCTTGAGAGCAGGAGCTGTCTTTTGCCTTTCTTTGCATCTTTGTATGTGTACAGTAATCAGCACATAGTAGGTACTTATGCTTATTGACTATTGGGAATTTTCCAAGTTTCCTCACTTGTAAAAGAGTATTTATACTACCCTCTCCTCCTAGGGCTATTGTTAGAGAAAGTATGTGAAGAACTTTGTAAACCTTTAAGGGCTGTAAAAAATGCAAGCTATTATTATAACATGGGTGTTAGTCCTGTCCCTCAACACCAGTATTAGAAAATGGTCCCACTGGATTATCACTTAAAATGTCACATGGTTAAAGTACCACAACGAATACAAAGAAGCCATCACTCCCCTGCCATGTATGCATTTTAAGCAAGTATAAATGGAAGATGTGGATTATACTTCATAATTTATAATGAAAGGCAGAAAAATCAATTCATTTCTTTCTTTTCCCCTGGTTTTAAAAGAATTGATCACATGTTCAGCAGGAGAAATATAGTATGAAGATATTCATAAATGATTTGTAGGGCTCTTTACCAAAGAATCTCAATTTTAATGATGTTAATTGGCCTTGATTTAGACAACCTCCAGAATATTCAGCTCTCCATCACTCATGGGGTGTGTTGTAGTATGAGGAGCCCAAGGTTCAAATCTTGGCTTGGACATTTCCTAGTTGTGTAATCCTGTTATAAAGAAAGAGAGGATCTGAGCAGAATCTGCAAAGGATGATCATCCCTATACTACCCTGGTTTATTCTAGTCACTTCTGCAGAATTCTAGAACTTTTCCCTGCCTCTGCATCCTTTGCAGAGCCTGTGAAAATCCTCTTTCCTTATAACAATCCTGAACTAGTGAGCTTCAATTCCCAGAGATTCCTCAGCTAGGTGGACTGAGCACAGGGAGTCTGGAGTCAGAAAGACCCAAGTTCAAATTTGCCCACAGATACTTCCTGTTTGACCTTCAATTTCATCATCTATAAAATGTGAAAAATAAAGCGCCTACCTCCCAGGGTGGTTATGAGGAGCAAATGCAATAGTTACCATAAAGTGTTTAGCACAGTCCCTGGCAGATGATCTAAATGTTAACTCTTAGTACATGAAGCAATTGAACTAAGGGAATTTTAGGGTTGTTTCTGACTCTAAATTCCGAAGTATTTCGGACTTCGAAATATTTTTTTTGTTACAGTTGGTCATTCAAAAGTCCTTTCTTTTTTCAACCTTGTTCATGGATTCCCCGAGGCTGAATCCGGAGTAAGTAAAAAATCACTCGTTCTTACAAAAAGGAAGTTGATGCCAAGAAAGGGTTAACTTTCAAGCACTCCCCTAGCAGGTCCCCAGGCTCCCCACCCTTTAGATACTATACAGCTGTTGAAATGTATCTGTCAACAGGACTATTACTGTCTTCCCTGGGATCAACACTGTGTCCTGGACCCTCAAGGTCAGCAAAGAAACCTTAGTGGCCAATGAAATCCTATCCTCCACCAGGCAGAGGAAGGGCCTTCCCCAGGAGCTACAAATTCAAAAAGGAGAGGTGGGGCTCCGTGAGGTGAGGTTGCCCAGTAAGATAGAGACGTTTCGTTTCAGGAGAAGATTGTGTAGGATAGATGTGACGGGAAAAAAAGCCTCCCCCCTCCCCCCCCCCCCAACTCTGAGCCGGATGCTCCATGCGATCTTGGGTTGTAGAGAACAGACAAACTTTCCTGCCCTCTCTTTTCATCACCTTGTATGCAGTAGAGAGGGAGTCTTTTAGTGGATGCCATACTAGAAGAGCTTTTGCCCAAGGATGCCAAACCTCGCGGCGCACGGACACCAGCACCTACAGGGAAATGCATAATCTGCTAAAAACATAACGGAGGGGCAGCTTGCATTCCAATTCCAATCAGGCCACGGCAGATTTGGGACTTCTGGCTTTTATCCCAATGAAAATAAGCCTGGAGTATAAGCTAGGGATGGCTACCTTGCTGGAGACATCTTGATTGCAAGCCCAGAGGTCTCAACTGGGAGTCTGAATAGACTTGGGTTGGAATCCCATCTCTGAAACTTTCCATAAGCAAGTAACTTGTTTCCACTCTGAAATTCTTTTCCTTATCTGCAACAGTAACAATAATAGCATTTGTAGTACAGTACAGGGCAGTAATGAGAATCAAGTGACCTAGTTCATAGAAAGTCCTTTGCAAACTTTACAGGGTTTCAAAATTCTTGTGGCAGTTTTTTTTTTCAATTTTATTTACTCAATTTAGAACATTACTCTCTTATGGCAGTTTTAAAGCTATTAAATGCTACTCAGCATTAATAATATATACATGTTTCATCTTTTGCACTATTAAACTTTATTAGATTTAATCTACCCTTAAACTTTTGGGATATACTCTTTACTTGCTAGTCATTATATAATCTACTTTGATGGAAATATATTAAATTATAACGGAAAGATTATTAATCATATAATACATATATTAAATTATAAGTTATAATATAGGTATAAATATATTTACAATGTATAAATATCATATGCATTATAAATATATTAAAGTACAAAGACAGTGTCTAAAATTTTCAAGGAACATTATGAACAAAGCCTCAGAACCTTAAGATATTTTGCAGTCATTGCTTTTGTGTGGAGATGAGGATCACCAATGGCAAATAAGGATCTTTATCATAGTATTCAATCCTGCGTTTTCACCAACTTCGTCCTTAAAGACTTTTCGAAAAATTCAAGGGAAAAAAAATAAATCTCAAAAGCAAATTCACTTCAGAATTTTCTTTAGAGCTTATAAAAAATATAAAAATTGACCAATAAGAATCCATCATCTAAAACCCTGTATATTATCTCATGGCGGTCCTGTATAATCTTGTGTTGGGATGAATCCCAGTGAGTATTATATCCTATAGTTCTTCAGGGTTTGGAAAAATACCACAACTTTCCACACTCAATAAGGAATTAATGGCTTCAGATTTCCCAGGAGCAGGGATCACAGGCATGATCTCGATCTTATTTCTTTTATTTGTACAGGCACAATTATAGATGCATCCTTGCATACACAGTACTCTATCTGAGCATCAGCTCCTCAGCTGAGCAACTGTAAACTATAGCATGTACAGTCAGGCCAAAGCAAAGTACAAAGTGAAAAACTCAAGGTAATGGCAATCCATTTCATGAGCCTACTTTACCCCTAGGATTTCTATACAAAATATACAGTTGTTCCTTTCCCTTCACTTGGGCAACAGAATCTTCTTTTCATTGAATATTTAATATTAGAAAGCTAGAAAGGGAGTAGTTAGGTAGCTCAGTGGATTGAGAGCCAGACCCAGAGACAGGAGGTTCTGGGTTCAAATTTGACCTCAGACATTTCCCAGTTGTGTGACCCTGAGCAAGTCACTTAATCCCCATTGCCTGGCCCTTAGCACTCTTATGCCTTGGAATCAATACATGGTACTGATTCTAAGATGGAAGGCAAGGGATTAAAAAAAAAAAGAAATCTAGAAGAATTTCCAGGATGAATATCATATACTGCTGCTTAAAGAAACCAGGTTATCAATAGAAGAAATTAGAATTAGTGCATGTGTAAAAGGGAATTCTTTATTCCTCTTTTAATTTAACATGAGACCTCAAGGTCCTCTTACCATAGAGATATGTAGGTATTACCCAGGTTATAGTGACAGGAAGTAGAAACCATAGAGACAGGAAAGAGAAATCATAGAGAGAAGAAGAAAGAACCATAGAGACAGGAAGTGAGGTAGGAAAAGTTTATAAAATGAGTCAGTTGCTGACAGTTGGCTGGCAGTTGCTGACCCTTAGGGCTGGCAGTTGCAGGGAAGTTTACTGCTGGGAGTGTGTTGGATTGGTAGTTGGCTTAGGTGCTAGAATATAAAGGTGGGCCTGAGCTTACTGAGCATAATTTTTTTTTTTTTGCCTTAGCTTTTAGAGGGCTTTTCAGCTTTTGGGTTTGGGGCTTTTGGTTTGGGCTGTTAGGTTTTTTTTTTCCCCCTTCCGTGAACTTTTTTGAAAGGTGGCTGGTCATTATTGACAGACTTAATAGGGGTTGGATTAAACACTGGTTGAGTTGGTTTGGATTGGGCTGGATTGGGTTGGAAATTTGTGGGATGGTTGTTAGTTATATGTAGATATAGGCAGTTTTAAGTAGTAATTATAGATAGTTATAGGTAGTTATATAGGATAACTAGTATGGGCATTAGGAAATTTTCTTTCTCTACTTCTTTCCTATATTTCTCTCAAATACTATATTCATTTTACTATATTTTAATTAAACTAAATTATTAAGTTATTAAAAGCTGCCTCTTATTTTGTCAAAACTCCTAATTTAACCCTTATACATGGAACTAGTAAGATAAATCCAATTCTATTTATTTTATTTAGTGTCTTTGGAATTCCATAAGGTTTTGTTTTGTTTTTATGCAAAAGGGAAATATGGAAAGAGAATTGCTATTTAGCTGATTCTCATCTTTTCAGTTATTATAAGACTTTAAGCTAAAGCAAGCTCATTCAGGTCTATGCTCTCAAGAGAGAAGGCCTTTAAGACCTATGCCTAAATCTGTCAGTAACTTCAAAGAAAAGAAGAATAATTTATTAATAGAGTAGAAATTATACCTTTTTTTGGTGGGAGAAGAATAGAATATTATGTACCTATTCCTTTGCAAAGACTGGGTAAACTAGAGTTGTTATTTAGTCATTTTCAGTCATGTCCAATTCTTTATGATCTCATTTGGATGTTTTTGGCAAAGATACTAGAGTGGTTTGTCATTTCCTTCTTAGCTCATTTTACTGAGGAGGAAACCAAGGCAAACAGGGTTAATTGACTTGGCCAGAGTCACATAGCTAATAAGTGTATGAGGCCAGATTTGAACTCATATCATCCTGATTCTACACTCAGCACTCTATTCACTGTACCACCTTGTTGTCTATCAAGATGGAGAGAGCCCATCAAAAGAGATAAATCAATATATATATATATATTATATGTACATATCTATCTATATCTAGAGAGAGAGAGAGAGAGAGAGAGAGAAAGAGAGACAGAGAGACATTAGCTAGAAAACAAATAGTAGATGACAGGGACTTGAACAGAGATCTGATTTTGTGTCCCAGGGCTTCTTCCAATATATCAAGTTGCCACCATTTCCCAAATGACTACTTTTTTTAGGGGGTGGAAGGAGGTACTATATCCTAATAGATAATAGAATTTTCAACTAAAATAGTCTTGCAGAATGGATAAAATATTTCATAGAATCACAATACCTCAGATTTGGAAGGAACCTCAGAGGAATCCAGTCCAATTTATGACTCGATACGATTTGCTTCTTTTACAATACCCAAAAATATCTATTTGAGACTAAAAAGATCTTTGTGTAGCACTACCCACTACCTCCTGTGGCAGCCCATTCCACTTTACTATATTGCTAGATTGACCAACTCACAAACTTTTCCAAAATCATTTTCAATGAACCCATATGTGAGATAGGAAGCATAAGGATATTTTTGTTTGTTTTTAATAGCCAGGATGAATAAAAACATTGTGCCTCTCAAATTGAACCTCATCTAATGTTCCTAGGAACAATGGTTCCCTGGCTCTCGCTCCTGGCTTTCATTATGCTTTCTTCCAAGATATTATAGACTTATCTGTGGCTTGCATATGTGCTTGGAGGTCAGGTCAAGCACACAAAAGGACAAGTGGGACAAGGACCCAAAGGAGAGGACAGTGTCAGAGTTTCCGGAAAGGGATAGAAGTATGGCATGGATTTGGATGAAACTAGCACTTAGTGTCCTGCCAAAAGATCAGGTCCCCAGATCCTTTTCTGTGGGGACAAGCTGTGGTCTTGCCTGTGAAGCAGGTGGAGGGCTGCCACCCGCAGGTTTGGCAGCTGAGCCAAACTCAGCTGCCCAGGCTTTTCATGTGTGAGCAGCAGAGCCCCTGGTCCCAGCCCCAGTCTCTGCCCCCTTGCCCTTCTTTCCCTGTTTTCAGTTGGAAAATGTGTAACACAGCAGGGCCCATGGCTTAGGTCATCACCCTGCCATCTGATCTAACTGGAGGAATTTCTGGCATAACAACAGCCATGGGTACAGTGTGCCTCTCTTTTTCTTTCTCTCCTAAGTTTGTTCCCTTTCTTTGGCTCAGGAATCTGCCTCCTCTGGTAAGGCCTCAGCCAGATTTCTGAATTGTGTTTATTTGTTGGCACCCTGGTGTGAAAACACTCCCCATCAACTGGATATTAATCTTGTCAGCAGTTTGGAGCCATTTTCCTCCTGCCTCCCTACCCTGAGATAATTTATGACTTTACCATCCCCCCTTTTCTCCCTGTCTCCTATTGTTATTAATGATAGGAAGAATTTTCTTCTATACTTGAGAAGATGCTTAGATGGCTCAACAAACTGAAGAGCTATTCTGATTAAAAGGGAAAAAATCTGTCAAGAAACAAAGGAAAATACAACCACAAGGAAGGAGTCAAGATTCAAGACAGACTTCCATCAACCAACAAGTACTTGATATTGTGATATGTACTATGGGAGATATGAAAGCATTTAAAGGGTGACATCATTAAAAGGGTTTTGCACAAACAAATCCAGTACATCAAAGATTAGAAGGGAAACAACAAAGTGGGGAAAATGAATAGCAAGTATCTCTGGAAAAGGTCTCAGTTCACAATATATGAAAAGTTGAGTCAAATATGTAAGAATACAATGCATTCCCCAATTGACAAATGGTCAAAGGATATAAACAGGCAGATATCAGATGAAGAAATTAAAAGAATCTTTTGTCATGAAAAAGTGCTCCAAATCACTATTAATTAAAGAAATGCAAATGAAAATAACTCTAAGGTACTATCTCATACCTATCAGACTGGCTAATATGACAAAAAAAAAGAAAATGATAAATGACAAATGTTGGAGTCAACATTGAAAATTGGGATACTAAGACACTATCAGTGGAGCTACAACCTGATACAATCATTCTGGAGAGCAGTTTGGAATCATGACCCAAAGGCCATAAAATTATGCATATCCTTTGACCCAGCAATACTATTACTAGGTTTATATCCCCAAAAGATTAAAGCTATGGGGGAAAAGCCTACTTATACAAAAATATTTATAGCAATTTCTTTTGCGGTGGCAAAGAGCTGAAAACTGAAGGGTTCTCCATCAATAGGGGAAAGGCTGAATAAGTTGTGGTATATGATTGCAATGAAATATTTTTGTGACACAAGAAACAACAAATAAGATGATCACAAACACACAAAACAGAGAAAGACTTATGTGAAACAATACAAAGTCAAAAAAATAACCAGAAGAACATTGTACATAATAAAATATGATAATTAACTGTGAATGACTTAACTATTATCAGAAATGAAAATATCCAGGACAATTCTAATGGACTCATGTTAAAAAAAAAAAAACAATACACTCCACAGAAGGGAGGTGGAGTCTGAATACAGATTGAAGCATACCATTCTTTACGTTATTTCTCCATGAATTTTTCTTTAGTGTAAGGAATACATGCCTTCTGATACAACATGACAAATATGGAAATATATGTTGTTTGGTAACATATATTACTTTCCTTCTTGGGGAGGGAAATGGGATGGGAAGGAGGGGAAAAACCATGGGTCATAAAATGTCAGAAAAAGATTAAAAATTGTATTAGCATATAATCCAGAAAAAAACACATTTAAGATATTGTACTGAATATAAAAGAATTTATATTCTTTGGGAGAAGATAGATAATGAGAGAAATTAGAGACTAATATGTGTAGAAATTGAGTGGTACATGGGAAAAAATGCTGGTCTGGAGTCAAAAGATTTAGGTTTTAGCCTCTCTTTGTGCACTTCTAGTTAAATTACAAATTAAATGTGTGACCTTAAGTAAATCACCATATTTCTCTGATTCCATTTTGTCATTTCTAAAATTAAGAAAGAAGAGAGATGAACTCAATGATTATTAAGATTCCTGATCTATGGCTCGAAATTATACATTCTAATTGATTAATAATGATTAAAAGTAAGAGTGATACAAGACTTCAGAAATGAGAAATAATATTTGCTACAGAAGTATAGACACGAAAAGGAAAAACAGATCTTGAGGCAGAAAATATGATTTTGAACTCAGGCTCTGTTATGCTCTTTGTGATCTTGAAGGAAGAAGGGAGCTTGATACAGTGGAGAAGTCACTGGTTCTAGAGACAAAAGTACTTGAATTCAAACTCTATCACAGGGCACCAGATGGTATATTAGTCACATTTTCCAAACCTCTTCCTCATCTCCAACCCCTCAGAAGAAGAGTTGATACAGAATTAAATTGATCCACAGGAGGCAGAAGTCTGGAAAAATTTAAGTCTTTAATGAACTAATACTGGAGATCGTTTAACTACTTTGTAGAATTAGATTATTTAATTCCCCTTCAACAGCCACTGTAAAATTTAAAATTATTTCTTCATAATACAAATATTATAGTTTAGGAGGTTTATTAAATGATCATTAGAAATAAAATTGTATTTTCATAAAAATCCAAGATTTAAATTTTTTGTTCAAAAAAAAAAATCTTTAAGGAAAGAGGCTTGCTAACTCCAAAAATCCAGGGAATGAACTATTTGCAGAAAGTTGCCTGAAACTCTACACTATATCAGGAAGATCCAGAATGAACTTCGGGGTGTGGTTGATTGAACTGAAGGTTGATTGAACATTTATTTTGAATGTACACTTTTATGCCAAAAGGGGACTGTCCCCTAATTGGTTTTTGTCAATGTGCCCAGCAAAACATTGGTTTTGCTTTCTCTCTCTTCTATTCCCTTCTTATCTCTAACTATTGTAGTTTCTTCTTAGAAAGTGAAATTTTGTATGCACCTGTATAAACCTGAAGATTTAGAGGTACAAGATGATTATGTTAAGTGATCAGTTGGGGAGACTAGTGCCCCAATCATCATCAGGAGGGATTGTGAATTTTAGATTTACTCCACCCTGCTTAGTCTTTAGAATTCTAGCAACCAGGAATGTATACACCCCCACTTAAGGATTAAATGTTAGGAAGGCAGGTCTATGACCTACATGTGCCAAATCAGTGACAAATCAGAAACAACTAACTGATCCTCTGGGTCGTCCAAAGTCAAGTTTAAACCACCATTGGTATATATAAGATACAGGAAGTGACATAAAGAACTGCCTTTATATTTCACATCACTTCCTGTGAGAGGGACTTGGCTGTGGAACTCGACCATGGAGGAGCTCGAGCATAAGACCTCTGACTGCCTCCCTTAGACATTCATGTGCTTAGTGATAAGGCTGACTCCCCTTTCCTTGGCTTTTCTGGAATCACTAGCCTCTGGAGAGACCCCTTTGCTGAGGCCTCTGAACTTCTGCCTGGTTCAGAACAGGGCAGGGGAACTATCCTTCCCTTTTTCCTCTCTCTCTCTTTCATTCTTAATTTCTTTCTTCTATTGTAAATAAACCACCATAAAATTCCATTCTGACTTGAGTATTTCATTGGGATTTGGAATTGAAATCCCTAGCGACCAACTAAAAAAATATATATCCAGTCCAACCATAAAGTTTACCCCTAACACCACACACCACCCAGCAGGGGCCCAAGCCAATTTACATGCTTTTTCAAGATCCAGGCCATAGGTAGAGTCTTACGCTGCTAATTCATGTTTGAATGTCACCCCAGCATCTTTCTACATCTAAAAGAAGTAGGACATATTCACTGTGTTCAGCCACATAAAGGAGAGATGTCATCATTTTACTGGGATACATCCCCCAAAGTTGCAGGTTTCTCCCATCTTCTGTATATTTCTTCACCATGCAAGAAGAACAGATGGGTACTGTGATCAGCCACATGATGAAAATTAAGAGAGGAAGAAAAGAGTGAGTAGACATGTATATGGTTACATCAGGTCTGAAGGAAATGATACTAAAATCCAACTTGACTCAGTTTTGCACAATGGCTTGGGTAATTTTGTATGACCCCTTGGGGGGGATTTCTTTGCAAAAATACTATAGTGATTTGTCACCCCCTCCTCTTGCCCATTTTGCAGATGAGGCATACAGGGTTAAGTGATTTTTCTGGGGCATATAGCTCTCAGGTTATCTGAGGCTAGATTTGATATCAGGAAGATGTGTCTTCCTGACTCCAGGCTGGGCACTCTATCTACTACACTACCTAACTTAGGGTAGTTTATTCACTAGTAAAAGATAGTTCATTAGGGATTGAGAGATATGAAGGTTCCTCACCCCAAACCTGAAACATCAAAGACATCAAGAGAAGAATATTAAATGAAATACCAGCTCATATGCAGATAAATCAAAAAAGAAGACCCAAAAGCTAAAATAAGAAAATCTTCAAAGCAAAAACAAGGCTTTCTTTTTTCTTTTTTTTTGGGGGGGGGAGGGTGAAGCTGGGGGAAGGTTTCCACATTAATTTATTTTTTAAGGAATATTTTTCCATGATTACATGATTCATGTTCTCTCCCTTCCCTCTCCCAGATCTGACAAACAATCCCGCTGGCTTATACATGCCTTATTACTCAAAACCTATTTCCATTTATTCTTATTTATAATAGAGAAATCTTTAAAAAACCACAACCCATGTCATATATTCATATGACCAAGTGATAAATCAAATATTTTTCTTCTGCATTTCTACTCCCATAGTTTTTTTTTTCCCCTCTAGATGTGCATAGCATTTTTTTCATAAATTCCAAGGGACTGTTCTTGATCATTACATTACTATTATTAGCAGAGTCTATTATATTTGATCTTCCCTCAGTGTTTCAGTTTCTGTGTACAATAAAATAAGGTTTTCTTAAAGAATGTTATGCGATGAAGCAAAATTAGGGAAATCATCTGATGAAAGACAATGCTATAGACTCTCCACAGTTCATAAAACAATGAGAAATTCCAAAATAATTCAAAATAAAAATAAATCCATAAAGAGACAATACTACAAATGAATATATATTAGAAATTGTAGTTTTTTCAAAAGAATTTCAAGGTTCAACTAATTAAATTTGGAAAAATTAAATCCAGGATAGAAAACCTCTCTAAAGAAATGAAAGAGAGACAAAAAGGTTTGGAATACAAAAATAACAAAATGGAGGGAAGAATCAAAAAGAAAAGGAAAAAGCAACAATTTTAAAGAGTATCTAAATCCTACACAAGGCAAAATAGCTGGTCTCCGGGATGGACATGACAAATAAAACATCACGTAAATATGCTAAGAGAAGAGAGAATAGGAGAAAATTGGTCCAGAACTTGTGAATGCAGAAATAAACAGTAATTAGTACTTACATGAATTGAGGTTTGCCTTAAAAAGACACTTCAGAAAATCTACAGATTACTTACAGAAAAAAAAAACACAAACACTTCAAATTTCAAGGACAGACTTCAAGATGCATACTGCTTAATTTTACTCACTTTAATTATTTTCATTTATTGTTAACATTTATTTTTTGAAATTTTGAGTTCCAGATTCCTTCCCACACTCCCACACTTTCCCCAACTGTTGAGAAAGCAAGCAATATGTTGTCAATTATACATGCAAAGCCATGCAAAATGTTTCCCTATTAGACATGCTGCAAAAAATGCAAAAAAAGTAAAAAAGTATGATCTTCATGATACAATGCTGTAATATCTTTTAAATTAAAGTTTATTTTTTTAAAAAATTTTGCATCAATATTCAGTAGAGAAATTGATCTATATTTTTCTCTGTTTTGGCTCTCCCTTATTTAAATATAAAAGCCAAATTAGTGTCATAAAAGAAATTTGGTAGGATTCCTCCTGTGCCTATCCTTTTAATTAGTTTACATAGTATTGGGATAAATTTTTGCTTAAATGTTTGATAGAATTTACATGTGAAAAGGGGAGAGAAGAAAGAAACTGAATCACAAAATGTCAAAAAAATAATTGTCAAAAATTGTTTCTACACATAATTGATAAAAATAAATCTTAATTTTAAAAAATAATTCATTTGTGAATTGATGAAATCTTAGGAATTTTTTCTTAGAGAGCTCATTCATCGCTTATTCAGTTTCTTTTTTCTAAGATAGTTTCATTTAAACATTGTTTCCTATTCTGTTAATCTAGTCAAATTGTATTTTTAAATATTAATCCATTTCACTCAGATTGTGAGATTTATTGGCATATAATTGGGGGAAATAGCTCCTAATTGCTTTAATTTCATATTTGTTGATGTTTCACTTATCCTTTCAGCTAGCAATTAATTTTCTTCTGTCTTCTGTTAAGTCAAAAGTACAAATGATTTACTGGTTTTATGTAATTATGTGATGATTTTTTACTTTCAATTTTATTAATCTCTCCTTTGAGTTTCAGTATTTTCATTTTGGTATTTAATGGAGAATATTTAATTTGTTCTTTTTCTATTATTTTTAGTTGCATGCCCAATTCATTGATCTGATATTCCTCTCTTACTTATGTATGTGTTTAGAGATAAAAATTTCATCTACTGCTTTGGCTTCATCCTCTAAATTTTGTCATGTTACTTTGCCATTTGATGCATGTATGTTTAATATTAATATTTCTTCATTGTCTATGGTACCTTTTAGTAAGATACAATTTCCCTGCATATTTGTTTTAATCATGTCCGTTTTTGCTTCATCATCTCTGTCATCATAGTAGTTTTTGATGTTGGGGTTCCTTTTTGTGGTTGCTTATTTTTTAGCCTATTTACGTAAATTTTTTTAAAGTTAGAGGTTGGCAGTAATCTACCATTTTGGTTCCACTCCTATAGTGCTTAAATATAGCAATTTGAATGAGAAATGTTCTTAGAATCCAGAAGAAAAAACTTTACATTTGAAGGAAAGAAAATTATAAAATGATAAGATTATTCCACAGGTACAAGAAAATATAAAAAGGAATGGAATAATATATATCCTGAAAAATAAGCTGACTTCGAAGGATAGCTCAAAATGTCATACCCTGCAAACCTGAACTTAAGCATTGGAAAACATGAATTGCAATAAGCATTTAATGCATTCCTAGAAAAAGGTCAAACAGAACATTCATTTTGTGAATAGTACAAAATTTAAAAAAATAATAAATTTAAATTAAATTTAAAAAATAGTCCAGGGACTTCTGGGTAATCATGGCTGCAATCTAGACACCACACGCTTCCTCTCCCTGGCACCAAATGAAATAGACTACATCAAAGGAGCATAATAATCACCTTTGGAGGATCAGAAGGACTCCCCAGTACCCCAAAGAGGCGAAGGTACGTGGGGTTTGAACATTTCCACACTATAATAAGGAGGAAAAGCTTGCACAGAAACGTGAACTGAGCCACCCTTCCCACCCCCACCCTCCTCCACCAAACCAGAGTGAGCTACCAGAGCTCTCACTGGGACAGCGAGTGAGTAGGGAACGTCTCTGTCTGGGGGGGGGGGGCACTCTAGGGTCCTTGGGATCTGGAGACTGCCAGGAAAAAATGTCTCAGGGCGGTTTCACGGGAGAATCTTGCGCTGAGCACAGGGGGCCCAGGGAGCTTGAGCATCTGGGCGGAGCTAAACACCAGGGGCAGACCACTCGCTGATTTCTGGGCAGAGCTGAACACCTGGGCAGTTTGGTTGTGATCAGGGGCCCAGCACTCTAAGAAACCTCAGAGGCTGGGAAGAACTAGTCTGAGGCAACCTAAATTCACAGAAAACCCGCCCATATCACCCAGACCCCAGACCAAAAAAGAAAGGGGAATAAAACCACCAAAGGGATGGCTCACATGGCCCAAAATCAAGCCTCCAGGAAGAAAGGGAAAAAGGTGACTATTGAAAACTTTTATAGTGGAAGTACTCAAGGAAAAGAAGAGAATGAGGAGGAAATCCAAAAAAAAATCAGAACATGCCTTCCAAAATGGAAACTATCAACAAGCTCTGGAAGATCTCAAACTGGAACTTACCCAAAAGATGGAAACCTGGAAAGAAAAATGGGAGAAAGAGATCAGCAGTCTGACAGATAAGACTGCTCAATTGGAAAAAGAGCTCGAAGCATCCAATAGAAGGGCAGACAAAGTTGAAAAGCAAAACCAGTCCCTAACGACCAGAATTAAGCAACTTGAAGAAAGTGAGATCATAAAACAGCAAGAATCAATAAAGCAAACCCAAAAAATTAATGAATTAGAAGAAAACATAAAATATCTCACTGAAAAGGTCACAGACTTGTAAACCAGAGGAAGAAGAGACAACCTCTGAATTATCGGTCTCCCAGAAAAACCAGAGATAAACAATAAACTCGATATTATTCTACAGGAGATTATAAAAGAAAATTGCCCACATGTTCTGGAGCAAGGGGGCAAAATAGAAATAGAAAGGGTTCATAGAACACCCTCTATACTAAATACCCAAAACACAACCCCTAGGAATGTAATTGCCAAATTCAAGAACTTCCAAGAAAAGGAGAAAATCCTACAAAAAGCCAAGAAGAGGAGCTTCAGATATAGGGGGGCTCCCATAAGGATCACACAGAACTTAGTGGCTAACACACTAAGAGACCACAAAGCATGGAACACAATATTTAGAAAGGCAAGAGAGCTGGGTCTCCAACCAAGAACCAACTACCCAGCAAAACTGACTATATACTTCCTGGGGAAAGTATGGGCATTCAACAAAATAGAAGATTTCCAAGCATTTGCTAAGAAAAGACCAGAACTTAGTAGAAATTTTGATATTCAAGCACAGAGAGCAAGAGAAACATGAAAAGGTAAATATGAAAGAAATGGAAAAGGAGATAAATCTTATCTTTTTCTTTACGTCAAACTCTCTTCTATAAGGACTACATTTACATCAAATTATATATATTAATATGTGGGGAAATGTTTTGTGTAACTCTCAAAAACTGTATGCATCATAAGAGTAGTTAGAAGAAAAATGCATAGGGAAAGATTGGGGCAATAAGAAGATTTGGGGAAAGTGGGGGCCAAGAAAGGAAAAGGGAGGGGGGAACCGTCAATAACACTAAGACTTGCTTCAAGAAATGGGGGGGGACTTAATAGAATAATCTTTCCCATATAAAGGTACAAATGGGAAGGGGAGGGGAAGAACTCTCATATGAGAAGGAAAGGAAGAGAACGTGAAGTGGAATTACTTAAACCTTACTCTCAGTGAAATCAAATCTGAGAGGGAAGAACATCTAGATCCAGTGGGATCCTGAATTCTATCTTATCCAATAGTGCAAGAAAGAAAGGAAAATTAAGGAGGGGAAGGGGGGATGGAGTATAAAAAGGGAGGGAAGGACAGGGAGGAGGGGAAGGGAGCATAAAAAGGGAGGGGCTAGAAAGGGAAGCATCTCAAGGGAGGGGACTAGGGGGACTGACCTAAAGTAAATCACTGGTTCAAAAGGAGATAGCTAAAGAAGAAAGGTCAGAACTAGGGGAAGATATCAAAATGCCAGCGAATCCACAAATGACAAACATAACTTTGAATGTGAATGGGATGAACTCACCCATTAAACATAGACAAATAGCAGATTTGATTAGAACCCAAAACCCTACCATTTGTTGTCTTCAAGAAATACATATGAGGCGGGTTGACACTCACAAGGTTAGAATTAAAGGTTGGAGTAAGACCTTTTGGGCCTCAACTGATAGAAAGAAGGCAGGAGTTGCAATCATGATATCTGACAAAGCCAAAGCAAAAATAGATCTGATCAAAAGGAATAGGGAAGGTAAATATATTCTGCTAAAAGGGAGTATAGACAATGAGGAAATATCACTAATCAACATGTATGCACCAAATGGTATAGCATCCAAATTATTAATAGAGAAACTAGGAGAATTGAAGGAGGAAATAGACAGTAAAACCATATTAGTGGGAGACTTGAAACAACCACTATCAAATTTAGATAAATCTAACCAAAAAATAAACAATAAGCAAGAAAGAGGTAAAAGAGGTGAATGAAATCTTAGAAAAATTAGAGTTAATAGACATATGGAGAAAAATAAATAGGGACAAAAAGGAATACACCTTCTTTTCAGCACCACATGGCACATTCACAAAAATAGATCATACACTAGGTCACAGAAACATGGCACTCAAATGCAGAAAAGCAGAAATAATAAATGCCAACATTTTAGATTATAAAGCAATAAAAATAATGATCAGTAAGGGTACATGGAGAGCCAAATCAAAAATTAATTGGAAATTAAATAATATGATACTCCAAAATTGGTTAGTTAGAGAAGAAATCATAGAAACAATTAATAATTTCTTTGAGGAAAATGACAATGGCGAGACATCCTTTCAAACCTTATGGGATGCAGCCAAGGCAGTACTTAGAGGAAAATTCATATCCCTGAGTGCATATATTAACAAATTAGGGAGGACAGAGGTCAAGGAATTGGAAATGCAAATCAAAAACTTGAGAACAAACAAAATAAAAACTCCCAGAAGAAAACCAAACTAGAGATCCTAAAAATTAAGGGAGAAATTAATAAAATCGAAAGTGACAGAACTATTGAGCTAATAAACAAGACTAGAAGCTGGTACTTTGAAAAAACAGACAAAATAGACAAAGTACTGGTCAATCTAATTAAAAAAAGGAAAGAAGAAAGGCAAATTAACACATCAAGGATGAAAAGGGGGCTCTCACCTCCAATGAAGAGGAAATTAAGGCAATCATTAAAAACTACTTTGCCCAACTATATGGCGATAACTATACCAACCTAGGTGATATGGATGAATGTTTACAGAAATATAAATTGCCTAGACTAACAGAAGAAGAAATATAATTCTTAAATAATCCCATATCAGAAATTGAAATCCAACAAGCCATCAAAGAACTTCCTAAGAAAAAATCCCCAGGGCCTGATGGATTCACCTGTGAATTCTATCAAACATTCAGAGAACAGTTAATCCCAATACTATACAAACTATTTGACATAATAAGCAAAGAGGGAGTTCTACCAAACTCCTTTTACGACACAAACATGGTACTGATTCCAAAACCAGGCAGGTCAAAAACAGAGAAAAAAAATTATAGACCAATCTCCCTAATGAATATAGATGCAAAAATCTTAAATAGGATACTAGCAAAAAGACTCCAGGAAGTGATCAGAAGGGTCATCCACCATGATCAAGTAGGATTTATACCAGGGATGCAGGGCTGGTTCAATATTAGGAAAACCATCCACATAATTGAACACATCAACAAGCAAACCAACAAGAACCACATGATTATCTCAATAGATGCAGAAAAAGCCTTTGATAAAATACAACACCCATTCCTACTAAAAACACTAGAAAGCATAGGAATAGAAGGGTCATTCCTAAAAATAATAAACAGTATATATCTAAAACCATCAACTAATATCATCTGCAATGGGGATAAACTAAATCCATTCCCATTAAGATCAGGAGTGAAACAAGGATGCCCATTATCACCTCTATTATTTGACATTGTATTAGAAACACTAGCAGTAGCGATTAGAGAAGAAAAAGAAATTGAAGGCATTAAAATAGGCAAGGAGGAGACCAAATTATGGCTCTTTGCAGATGACATGATGGTCTACTTAAAGAATCCTAGAGATTCAACCAAAAAGCTAATTGAAATAATCAACAACTTTAGCAAAGTTGCAGGATACAAAATAAACCCACATAAGTCCTCAGCATTTCTATGTAATTCCAACACAACTCAGCAGCAAGAACTAGAAAGAGAAATCCCATTCAAAATTACCTTAGACAAAATAAAATACTTAGGAATCTATCTCCCGAGACAAACACAGGAACTATATGAACACAACTACAAAACACTTTCCACACAACTAAAACTAGACTTAAACAATTGGAAGAATGTTAACTGCTCATGGGTAGGATGAGCCAATATAATAAAAATGACCATCCTACCCAAATTCATCTATCTATTTAGTGCCATACCCGTGGAACTTCCAAAAATTTTTTTTACTGTTTTAGAAAAAACCATAACAAAGTTCATTTGGAAGAACAAAAGATCAAGGATATCCAGGGAAATAATGAAAAAAAAATACAAAGGAAGGGGGCCTTGCAGTCCCAGATCTCAGACTATATTATAAAGCAGCAGTCACCAAAACAATCTGGTACTGGCTAAGAGACAGAAAGGAGGATCAGTGGAATAGACTGGGGGCAAGCGACCTCAGCAAGACAGTATATGACAAACCCAAAGATCCCAGCTTTTGGGACAAAAGTCCACTATTTCATAAAAACTGCTGGGAAAATTGGAGGACAGTGTGGGAAAGATTAGGTTTAGATCAACACCTCACACCCTACACCAAGATAAATTCAAAATGGGTGAATGACTTGAACATAAAGAAGGAAATTATAAGAAAATTAGGCAAACACAGAATAGTATACATGTCAGACCTTTGGGAAGGGAAAGACTTCAAAACCAAGCAAGACTTAGAAAGAGTTACAAAATGCAAAATAAACAATCTGGATTACATCAAATTAAAAAGTTTTTATACAAACAAAACCAATGTAACCATAATCAGAAGAGTAGCAACAAATTGGGAAACAATCTTCATAAAAACCTCTGACAAAGGTTTAATTACTCAAATTTATAAAGAACTAAATCAATTGTACAAAAAATCAAGCCATTCTCTAATTGACAAATAGGCAAGGGACATGAACAGGCAGTTCTCAGCCAAAGAAATGAAAACTATTAATAAGCACATGAAAAAGTGCTCTACATCTCTTATAATCAGAGAGATGCAAATCAAAACAACTCTGAGGTATCACCTCACACCTAGCAGATTGGCTAACATGACAGCTATGTAAAGTAATGAATGCTGGAGGGGATGTGGCAAAGTGGGGACACTAATTCATTGCTGGTGGAGTTGTGAATTGATCCAGCCATTCTGGAGGGCAATTTAGAACTATGCCCAAAGGGTGATAAAAGACTGTCTGCCCTTTGATCCAGCCATAGCACTGCTGGGGCTGTACCCCAAAGAGATAATAAGGAAAAAGACTTGTACAAGAATATTCATAGCTGCACTCTTTGTGGTGGCCAAAAATTGGAAAACGAGGGGATGCCCTTCAATTGGGGAATGGCTGAACAAATTGTGGTATATGTTGGTGATGGAATACTATTGTGCTAAAAGGAATAATAAAGTAGAGGAATTCCATGGAGACTGGAACAATCTCCAGGAAGTGATGCAGAGCGAGAGGAGCAGAACCAGGAGAACATTGTACAAAGATACTGATACACCGTGGTACAATCAAAGGTGAAAGGCTTCTCCATTAGTGGCAATGCAATGTCCCTGAACAATCTGCAACGATTTAAAAAAATACTATCCACAAGTAGAGGATAAAGTGTGGGAGTAGAAACACCTATGAAAAGCAACTGCTTGACTACAGGGGTTGAGGGGATATGACTGAGGAGAGACTCTAAATGAACAGTCTAATGCAAATACCAACAACAGGGAAATGGGTTCGAGTCAAGGACACATGTGATAACCAGTGGAATCGTGCGTCGGCTGTGGGAGAGGGAAAGGTGGGGGGGGGGGGGGGGCAGGGAGGAAAAGAAAATGATCTTTTTTTCCAGTGAATAATGTTTGGAAATGACCAAATAAAATAATATTTAAAAAAATAGTCCAACATAAGACAGGTAAATAAATACAAAAAATTAAATTATCTCATGTTCAAAAGTTTATTGATTAAAAATTAAAATTGGCCTGCAAGATAAAATTACACCAAAGAAGGAAGAATTAAGAGATATTTTAAATGAACGGAGATAAATATTTAATAGGAATATATAGAATCTGGAAAATTGATGGTTTAAAAAAAACTAAACTGAAAAATCACAGACTCATTCTCCTGAACTTCCTCAGTTCATGTGTTTGTTTTTGTTTTTGTTTTCAAAACCCTTACCTTCCATCTTGGGATCAACACTGTGTATTGGTTCCAAGGCAGAAGAGTGGTAAGGGCTAGGTAATGGGGGTTAAGTGACTTTCCCAGGGTCACACAGCTGGGAAGTGTGTGAGGTCAAATTTGAACCTAGGACCTCCTATCTCTAGACCTGTCTCTCAATCCCCTATGCTACCCAGCTCCTCCCAGGTCACGTGTTTTTTTGGTTTTTGTTTTTTTTGTAACATGAGGGAGTTGCAAAATAGCAGATTGCATGAAGAGAAAGGAGATTTGGGACAGAGATGAATGAATGATGCAACATTATTAAGTCCATGGGGCAACATTGAAGAGGTTTCTCTGCAATAGGTAAAAACTATGGGAGGATAGGAAAACAGCAGATGAGAGGCATAGGGGGAAATTTTTTGTCGGTGAGTCCAAAAATGCAAATATTACAATTATGCTATCAAAGAGAATAAAAATTAAAATCCACAATGTAAATAGAAAAAAAAATAACTGTGCAATGGTTCTTCTCTAAGCACCATTGTCAGTGTCCAAGTCTCCCAATCCTGATTTGGACTGGAAAAATAATTTTCTGACTTTTTTTCTTGGATTTCCTAATCAAAGCTCTGCTATTCTGGCTCTTCATCTCTTCTCCTCCATCAACTCTTGAAAGCATATTTCATAATATTTTCATAGTGAAAATGGAGAAATATGGGTGAGGAAAAAAATAAAATCTGTTGAATTCAGACTTGCTTGAATGGCCATTCTCAAAGCTTTTATTTTGTGATTTCATGTCATTGTGGCAGGAGATCTCCAGAGGTATTATCCCAGATCATCCAAAGGATCTGTGCCTGGCCCCAAGCTGTTATGTCTCCCTCCCCGTCACCAGCTCCCCATGATTTAAAGACTTGTGCCATAATAGAAAGGGAGCTGGCCTCAAACTTTGAAGACTAAGTCCAAGTCCTATGATCTCAGTGCTTTCATTGAAAAGAAAAATTAAGGTCATTTGCAGAGAGGTCCTTCCTGTCCCATCTGCTACAACTCAACTTTCTCACTGATCTTCAATTAATCCCTATCTAGAGGTTGCTTCCCTATTAAATACAGATTCATATCTCCTCCATTCTTAAATATCCTTCCTTTTATGCTGAACTAGCTAACATCACTTATTTCTTCTCTTTTCTGTGAAAATCTCTTGAAGAAGGCTATCTAGAATAAGTAGCTCCATGTCCTTTTCTCTTATTTTTTTTATTTTCTTCAGTCTGTCTCCAGACTACCACATTCATTTAAGATGCTCTCACTAAAGTTATCAGGTGATCTTTTAATTGCCAGATTTAATAGTCTTTTCTTACTTCTCATCCTTCTTGACCTCTGCAGCATTTGACATTGTTGACCATTTTTTCAAAGATATTCTCTTTTCTATGTGTTTTGTGACTTTATTCTCCTATTTTGTCTTTGATATATCTGATCATCCTTTCTGCCTTTTGTACTGGATCTTAAAACAGTACCAAAGGTATCTCCCAAGACTCAGGCTTGGACTCTCTGTTCCTTCTTTGCTATTTCATTTGGTGAGTTCATTAGTTCCCATAGAATCAATTATCATTTCTATGCTGATGATGCTTAAATCCTCTGATCCAACCCTATTCTCTCTACTGACATCCATTCTCTTATTTCCAACTATTTATTAGACATCTCGAATTGGATATCCCAAGGATATTTTTTTTTTCCTTAAACCATTACCTTCTGTCTTGGAATCAATACTGCGTATCGATTTTAAGGCAGAAGAGTGTTAAGGGCTAGGCAATGAGGGGTTAAGTGACTTGCCCAGGGTCACACAGCTAGGATGTGTCTGAGGCCAGATTTGAACCCAGACTTCTGATCTCTAGGCCTGACTCTCAATCCACTGAGTCAACCAGCTGCCCACTAGTGATCCAAGGACATTTTAAATGCAACATGTTTAAAACAGAACTCATTATATTTCTCCAAATGTCCTCCCCTCTTCCTAAATCCTTATTATTTTACAGATACCATCATCCTCTTAGTCATCCAGGCTCACAACCTACGTGTCATCTATGACTCTTAACTTTCCCTCCCATATTCAATCTGTTGTCAAGCCATATTGTTTCTATCTTTTTAACATCTCTGGTATATGTCCCCTTCTCTCTGGTGATACTGCCACCACCCTAGACAAACCTTCATCACCTCACACCTGCGTTATTGCATTAGTCTGCTGGTTTGTTTTCCTGCTTCAAGTCATCCTTCACCTAGCTGTCAAGATGATCTTCCAAAAATGCTGATCTGACCATACCACCCTTATTCAATAAACTCCAGTAGTTCCCTATTACTTCCAGAATTAAGTAGGAAATCTTCTGTTTGGCTTTCAAAATCCTTTAAAACCTTATCTTTTCTCCTATATCCATGCTTCTTATATCCAACTCTGTGATCCAATACAGACTTTTCCTTTAACATAGCACTCCATGTCCTAACTCAGCATTTTCACTGGCTCTCTTCCATGTCTGAAATGCCCTTCCACTTCATCTCTTCCTTCTACCTTCTCTGGCATGCTTCAAGTATACGCTGATGTCCTACCATCTATATGAAATCTTTCTGAGTTCTCTGTAATCTTAATGCATTTCCTCTGAAACTACAGCTCAGTTTTTCCTCTAGATTTCTTCTTTATATATAGTAGTTTGCATGTTTCTCCCTCACTAGATTGTGAGCTTCTTAAGAGTAAAGATTTGTTTTGCCTTTCTTTGTATCCCCAGCATTTACTTCATGAGTGCTTAGAACATATTAAGCATTTAATAAATTCTTGCTTGACTAATTTAATCTCTTATTGCCTTAGGTAATTTTCTAAGACAATACTTTAATAAACTGCAAATGAAATGTTGACTTGTCTTGGTAGATGAAATGTTCTAATATGAGAGTTCTTCATACCAATGGAATTGCAAGTCTACTCATTAGCCAAACCCCTCTCCCACCATATCAGTGACTTGGATAAAGGTATAAATGATATAACTAATGCATTTGTTGACAGAGAGACAATTCATAAAGGGCAAGCATTGGCATGAATTCAAGATCAAATACAGTAAGAATAAATGTAAATTTTATAATGATAAAAAACCAAAAGTTAAGATGATGAGGGCATGGTTAGGTAATTGTTCCGAAAGATATTTGGTGATTTTAGTGGAATGAAACTTCAATATGTCAGTGATGTGATATAGCAGCCATAGAAGCTAATAAAATCTTGGGTACTGTATTACAAGGGGCATATCTTCCATGAACTGGGAGGTGATAGTACTTCTACTTTATTGTCTTCATCAGGCTTCATTTAGAGTGTTGTGTTCAGTTCTGGGCACCAAGATTTAAGGAAAACATTAAAAAGTTGGAGTGTTCTACAAAAGACAACTAGGATGGTGAAAAATACCAATACTAAGCATTATAAGTATTAAAAGAATAAATTGATCACATATAGCCTAAAGAAGAGAAGACCAAAGGAACACACAATAGATTTATTTATGCATGTAAAGAGCTATCATATGGAAGAGACGCCCCAAAACAGTGGGGCAAGATTGGTCACAACAATGGATAGAAATTAAAAAGAGACTAATATTAGACTTGATGTCAGAAAAAAAAACTTTCCCATAATTAGAGTTATTTCAGAAGCAGAATTGGTTGTCTCAATATGTAATAGGTAATCTGTCATTGCAATTTTTCATCCAAGGGTCCGATTAGTACTTGTTATGTGTATTATAACATATTCTTTTTTAAATTTTATTTTATTATCATGCAAAACACACTTCTATATTGATCATTGTTACAAAGGCACACTGATACAGAACCAAAATCCAGAATTAAAAACATAAATATACTGATATCGAAGCTAGTATGCTTTGAACTGCATCTATATGACTCCAGCAGTTTTTTCTCTGGAGGTGGATAGCATTCCCTGTCATAAATCTTTCAGGATTGTCCCAGATCATTGCTTTGTTGGGAGTAGCTAAGTTTTCACAGTTGATCATCATACCATATTGCTGTTACTGTGTGCAATGTTCTCCCACTTCTGCTTATTTCACTCTGAATTAGTTCCTGTATATTTTTCCAGCTTTTTCTGAAATTATCTTGCTTATCCTTTTTTATAGTCCAATAGTATTCCATAACCAACATGTACCACAATTTGCTAAGTCATTCCCCAATTGATAGTCATCCTTTCAATTTCCAATTCTTTGCTGTTACAAAAAGAGCTGCTATAAATATTTTTGTACAAGTAGGTTCATACTTTCTATTTGTGAGTCAGACTAAATGACTATAGATAAATTGAGAATGAGATCTCTTCCAAATCATATTCTGGGATTCTATAATCAGCAGCCACTATTTGGATATTATGAACTACATTTCTAAGAGTTATCTCAAACTTTTACATCCAAAATTGAACTCATTATCTTTCCCCAAAAATCTACCTGGGATATTTTTGTCTCCCAACTAAAGTTTCTCCTTACTCTGATCCATAACTGAAAAATTAGCTTTCCTAAAAACAGTTTTGAGTATGCCACTCTCTATTTAACAAAATCCATTGACTCACTATTGCATATAAAATAAAAATTACTAACTTTTATTTACAGTCAAATTTTAATGACCTGGATCCATCTTGTGTTTCTAGTCTCCATACACAATCTGTACAATCTATAGTCCAACCTTACTTATCTACTTTCTATTCTTCACACATGATGTTCCATCTTCCCATCATTGTGCTCTACCACTATGTTTCCAATAAATGGAATGTTGTCCCTTCTCACCTCTACCTAATCCTTATTTTCCTTAAAGACATAGTCTAGATATTACCTTCTGTAGGAGCTTATTCCAGATTTCCTACTTGCTACTGTCTCTTCCTCCAAGATGATCTTTTATCTATTCTATGTTTCATCTTTTATGTATACTTTTATATACATGTGGCTTCCCCTTTTAGAATTTAAGCTTCTTGAGGGCAAGGTCTTATTTTCATTTATATATATATATAATTGATTTAGCTCCTTATATATTCTTTTAAAGAATATATAAGGAGCTAAATCAATTGTACCAAAAAAAAAATCAAGCCACTCCACAACTGATAAATGAGCAAGGAATATGAATAAGAAGTTTTCAGATAAAGAAATCAAAACTATCAATAAACACATGAAAAAGTGTTCTAAATATCTGATAGTTAGAGAAATGCAAATCAAAACAACTCTGAGGTACCACCTCACAGCTAATAGATTGGTCAATATGACAGCAAAGAAAAGTAAAAAATATTGGAGGGGATGTGGCAAAATTGGGACACTAATTCATTGCTAGTAAAGTTGTGAATTGATCCAATCATTCTGGAAGGCAATTTTGAATTATGCCCAAAGGACTTTAAAAGACTGCTTACCCTTTGATCTAGCCATACCACTGCTGGGTTTGTGCCCCAAAGAGATCATAGGGAAAAATACATGTACAAAAATACTCATAGCCACACTCTTTGTGTTGACAAAAAACTGGAAAATGAGTAGGCGTCCATTGAGTGGAGAATGTTTGAATAAATTGTGGTATATGCTGATAATGGAATACTACTTTACTCAAAGGAATAATGAACTGGAGGAATTCCATGTGAACTGGAATGACCTCCAGGAACTGATGCAGAGCAAAAGTTGCAGAACCAGGAGAACATTGTACTGTGGGTTTTTTAATTAATATTCAATAACTATGATACTTTAAAGTTTTATTAATAATAACTAAAGTAAAAGAAGTACCTGAACCCAGACCAGTCATGAGAAAAAGAGAAGAAGAGGGAGGAACTACAGAACTTATAAAACAACAATGTGACCACACAAACATGGAGGTGCAGGAGAGATTAAAGGGAAATTTGGGAAATGCTAAGGGACTTCTGGGGGATGAAATCCAAAGGTTCAAAATCTCCATTTATACAGTACACAGAGATGATTATGGCACAATCAAATGCAATGAACTTCTCTACTAGCAGCAATGCAATGATCCAGGATAATTCTGAGGGACTTGAGAGAAAGAATGCTATCCACATCCAGAGAAAGAACTGTGGGAGTAGACACATAGAAGAAAATAACTGCTTTATCACATGGGTCAATGGGGATATGATTGGAGATGTTGACTTCAGCAAATAGTAATAATATGGAAATAGGTTATGAACAATGATACATGTAAAACCCAGTGGAATTGCTGATTGGCTATGGGAAGGGAGTAGGCAGAGAGGAGGGAAAGAACATGAATCATGTAAACATGGGAAAATATTCTAAAATAATGAATTAAATAAAAAATGTTAATGCTTTAAAAAAATCCTTATCTTTAATCTTAGAATCAATATTAGTTATTTGTTCCAAGGCAGAAAAGTGTGTTAAGAGTTAGGCAATAAGATAGTTCAGTGACTTGCCAAGGGTCACCCAGCAAGAACATGACTGAAGTCAAATTTGTCCCATCTCCAGGCCTTGCTGTCCACTGAGACATCTACCAGTCCATATGAGAATATGTATTAATTAAACTTTCTTGAATAAATTAAAGCCATTATTTAAGCAATTCATTAAAAATTAAGAAGTTGGAGGCAAGTAGGTAACACAGTGGATAGAGTGTCAGACCTGGGTTCAAATCTGACCTCAGACACTGTGATTGTGAAAATCACCTTTAAAGATTGGTATAATATTATTTATGGTCGCCAAGGAATTTACTTATGAAATTCCTAAAATGAAACACTCAAGTCAGAATGAAGTTTATGGTGGTTTAATCACAACGGGAATAAGAAAAAAGGAGAGGGAGAGAAGGAGAGAGGAGGAAAGGGAAAAGGTTAACTCAACCTTCTGGCAGAGCCAGAGGGAGTTTAGGCCTGAAGGCCAAGGTAGAGAAGAGAATCAGTCCTTGACTCACGTGACTGATCTGAAGTCTGCAGGCCTCCTCCCTGCTCAAGCTCCTAGAACCAACTTCCGCCTAGCCCGGTCCACAGAAAGCGAGTGAATTCCAGATGCTGTTCCCTACCTCACTTCCTGTGCCTTACAAGTGCCAATGTTGACTCCAGCTTGGCTTCGGACAGCTCAGGTGGGCAGTTAGTTATTTCTGATTTGTCATTGACTAGCATATGTCTGTGTAGTGTGGGTGTGCACAATTTTGGGTGCTAGGCAAAGCAAGATGGAGATTTTAAAAATTCACAACACTTCCTAGCTGGGTAGCCCTGGGCAAGTAACAACTTCAGTTGTCTAACCCTTACTGTTCTTTTACCTTAGATTCACAGAAGGTAAGGTTTAAAAAAATAGTATGAACTTGTCTCAAAGATTGCATGTTTCTGTATTTGAAAGTTTGAAGCAAGCATGGTACTTCTAACACATCTTTGAGGAGGAGAGTCCTGAAATGTGACAGGAAATGAAGATATTGAGGGAAATTGTTGGTTCTAGAGGATGAAGGAAGTCTCAAGAAAAGGTCCAGTTTCCCATAAACTTTTTCTCCCAATGCCTGACCATTCACAGATATTATAATATAATCTTCTGTTTTGTTACCAAATGTGTTTAGTCAGCTGAGTTTTGCCACAACCACAAAGAATCTAGGAGAAAACTAGAAAGCAATATAAATATAAGGTTAGAGAGAAAGTCTAATGTCTGCCCAGGAATTAGAAATTTTCGAAACTGGGATTTTAGAACCTTTGTGACTAAGCCTTGAACTTTTCATCTGAAATAAAATTCCCCCCTATGATACAAACAAATCCACATAAGTCATCAGCATTTCTATATATTACCAAGAAAGTTTAGCAGCAATATTCCATTTAAAGTAATTCCAGACAATACAAAATATCTGGGAATCTACTTGCCAAGACAAACTCAGGAATTATATAAACATAATTACAAATGTTTTTCACACAAATAAAGTCAGATCTAAACAACTGGAAAAATATTAATTGCTCATGGGTAGGTAGATCTAATATAATAAAAATAATTCTACCTAAGTTAATTATCTTACTGTAAAAGTTAAATTAGTACCTAAAAAGGTCAAGTAACTTACAAAAGGCAAGCTTAACAAAGAGGTGTGAAGTACTCAGAAAATATAATCTAACCAGAGAAGGTGAGAACCAAAGAAGGTGAGAACTAAGAATGGGAAGTCCTGGGGGAAAAAGTGTCTACTGTGATTGGTAGATGTGAAAATTTAGGGGAAGTGACACAAGAGAAAATTTCTTTAAAAGGAAGGGGTAAAAAGTCAGGAGGCAGTTCAGAGTTCAGTGTTGAATTGAGTTTGGAGTTCAATTGAGTTAGATTCTGAAGTCAGTTCAGGAGATTCAGTGGAGGACTGGAGCTTGCTTGGAGATGGTCTTGTGGTGAGTGATAAGACTGACTCCCTCTCCCTTAGGCTCAGGGAGGCCCTTTACTACTGCTTGGCTCAGCCTGAGCCAGAGCAGTTTAGATTAATTCTCTCTCTCTCTCTCTCTCTCTCTCTCTCTCTCTCTCTCTCTAATCTCTCTAATTCCATTAATTCCTTCTCTCTTTATTAATTAAAATCTCCATAAATCCCCAGCTGACTTGGGTATTTTCATATTTCAGAATTTCCCATGGTGACCACTTATTTAGATTTTAAGTCAAAACACTAAAATTATCCTTATAGTTTTGGTGTTTACACTTACTTAGTGCTATAGCAATCAAACTACAAAATAATTATTTTATAGAACTAGAAAAATAATAAAATTAATGTGGAAGAACAAAAGATCAAGGATATCTTAATGGGAAAAAATATGAAAGGTGCCCTAACAGTACCAAATCTCAAACTATACTATAAAACAGTAATCTGGTACTGGCTAAGAAACAGAATGGTAGATCAATGGAATAGATTAAATAAAAAATACACAGAGGTAAATGACCTTAGCAACCTAGGGTTTAATGAACCCAAAGATGTCAGTTTTGGGAATAAGAACTCACTAATTAACAAAAGCTGTTTGGAAAATTGGAAAACAGTGAGGCAGATATTAGGTGTAGACAAATATCTCACACTCTATACCAAGATAGGGTCAAAATAGATATATGATTTAGATATAAAGAATGATACTATAACTAAATCAGGGGAACATAGAATAGTTTGCCTTGCAGAGCTTTGGAAAAGGGAATAATTTATGACCAAACAAGAGCTAGAGAGTAGAGGATGTAAAATGAAAAATTTTGATTACATTAAGTTTTAAAACTTTTGTACAAAGTTGATGTAACCAAGATTAGAAGGGAAACAACAAATGAGTAAAAATTTTATAAAAAAATTTCTCTGTTAAAGATTTGGTTTCTAAAATCTATAGAGAACTAAATCAAACTCACAAGAATACAAGGCAATTGATAAATATTCAAATGATGTGAACAAGCAATTTCCAGATGATGAAATCAAAGCTATGAATAATCATATGAGAAAATGTTCTAAATCATTCTTGATTAGAGATGTCAAATTTCAATAATGCTGAGGTACCACCTCACACATATCAAATTAGCCTGAATAACAAGTAAGGAAAATGATAAATGCTAAAGAAGGTATGGCAAAATTGGGACATTAATGAATTGTGGTGGAGTTTTGAACTAATCCAACCATTCTGGAGGGCAATTTGGAACTATGCCCAAAGGGCTGTAAAACTGTGCATACCCTCTAATCCTGTAATACCACTACTGGCTCTATATCCCAATGAGAAAATAAAAAAGGGGGGAAGGATCTAGTCATACAAAAATATTTATAACTCTTCTTTTTGTGGTGGCAAAGATCTCAAAGTTGAGGGCATGACTATCAATGGGGGAATAACTGAATTATGGTACATTTTGGTAATGGAATGCTATTGGACTATAAGAAATAATAAGCAAGATGATTTCAGGAAAAAACTGGAAAGTTATGTAGGAACTGATGCAGAGTGAAATAAGAAGAACCGGGTTAACATTGTACACAGTAACAACAATATTGTACAATGTGAAAACTTGGCAACTCTCAGCAATGCAATAATCTGGTACAATCCTGAAAGACTTATGACAGAGAATGCTATCCACTTCCAGAGAAAGAATTATTGAAGTTGAGTGGATGCAGATCAAAGCAGACTATCTTTCACATCAGTGTATTTCTGATTTTATTTTGGGTTTTTGGTTTTGTATGAGTGTACTTTTCTAACAATGACCAATAGAGAAGTACATCTTATGTTATAATAAAAATAAAAATTTAATTAAAAAAATAATAAAATAAAATTACTGAAGCCAAAGAGGAGAGAATGAAGCACTTCATCATATTGCTCCCTAGGCTTAAAATGAACAATTTATTTTAATGTTGTTACAGATTTAGAAACAACAAAAAGCTTTTGAAAAAATACAAAATTAACTCATACTAATAATCAAGCCATTGAAAATATTGATATATAAGAAGAAATAATGTATATGTTTGAATATATATATATATATATTTATATATACACAGATTTAGAAAATGCATAGATATAGACAGACAGACATATAGGCAGATAGATAGAATAACAATGTCAAATAACAAGTCAGACAAATGTACCCTTTCAATAAGTATAGGAGAAAAATAAAGGTGCCCTCTTTCCCCTTCTTATTTGAAATAGTTCTAAAAATTAAATTTATAGCAATAACAAAAGGTGAAGATAATAAAAGCAAAAAAAGATAAGAAAAGAGGAAATAATACATTCCCTTTTTTTTCTATGACATGATGGTTTTACTTAGAAAAATCTAGCAAAAGAGTACAGAAACTATTTGAGACAATACCTTCCCTAAACTAGAAGATAGAGTTGTGCTAAGCTAGTTCTGATTAGTTCCTAAGATTTGTCAAATTTTCAGTGTAAGCATTTATATCAGGGGTCCCCCAAATATGGTCCATGGGACACATGTGGCCCTCTGAGGCCATGTACCAGGCTCCCACTGAACTTCCAGAAGAGGCACCTCTTTCATTGGTGGTCAGCGAGAGGAGCACTGTATGTGGTGTTGCCACAAAGCACAGCATCATTCAGGTACAGTACTACCTCCAGTAACATAATCCTTTGGATGGTGCCTTAGAAGGAGACACCCTACAAAGGATTATGTGGCTGCAGAATGGAAGAAGTCAGCATGGTAAGTGGTGATCTGAGGGAGGTGATTCCCCACTGTCTATACTGCTGCCTGGTTAGAGTTGGGTTTTTATAGTCCAGTCCTCCAAGGGTCTGAGGGACAGTGAACTGGCCCCATGTGTAAAAAGTTTGGGGACCCCTGATGTACACACTAGAAATTCATAGAAGCTACAAAACAGGGCTTGATTTGTCTTTTTATTGGTTTTGTTGCCTTAAGAAATTGTTGGAGAAAACATTAAGAAGGCAAATTAGGCTTGACATTATGTTATGTGTCATGGAGATAGGTCCAGATCCAGAATCAGGAAGACCTTAGTTCAAATCTGGCCTCAAACACTTACTAGCCATGGGACATTGGTTAAATCACTTAATCTCTGTCTGACTCAGTTTCTTCATCTGTAAAATGGAGATGATAATAATACCACTTATCTTAGGGTTGTTGTAAGTATCAAATGAAGTGATTATTGTAAAAGTCTTAGCACAGTACCTGGCACATAGTAAGTTATAAATGTTAGAGATGATGATGATGATGATACGCTTTCAGAAAACAAGTCCTTAAATATTACAAAGATCCACAGAATTTCTATAGGACAATACCAATATTCAGAAAGAAATAACAGAAAAAGAAACACCACTAACTTTACTAAAAGTGATAAAATATCTGGGGGTCTTTACACCAAAGCACATTAAAGACCTATATGGATACAATTAATAATTACATCCTAAACAATTCAACTAAAATTAAATTAAATTAAGGACCTGGATGAATAGTCATTAAAAATAGTTGGACTGCACCAATGTAATAAATATAATGATGCTGGACATCCGGGTAATCATGGCTGCAATCTAGACACCACACGCTTCCTCTCCCTGGCACCGAACAAAATAGACTACATCAAAGGAGCATAAAAATCACCTTTGGAGGAACAGGACACCCCAGTACTCCCCAGTACTCCCCAGAGGCGAAGGTATGGGGGTTTGAACATTTTCACACTATAATAAGAAGGAGGAAAAGTTTGCACAGAAACTTGAACTGAGCCACCCTTCCGCCCCCTACCTTCCCCACTAAACCAGAGTGAGCTACCTGAGCGCTCACTGGAACAGCAAGTGAGTGGGGAACGTCTCTGTCTGGGGGGGGGGGCACTCCAGGGTCCTTGGGATCTAGGGATTGCCAGGAAAAAACTTCTCAGGGTGGTTTCACGGGAGAACCCGGCACTGAGCACAGTGGTCAGCAGAGCTGTACTTGGGGTGGTTGCGCAGAACATCTGGGCAGAGCTAAACACCAGGGGCAGACCACGCGCTGATTATCTGGGCGGAGCGGAACACCTGGGCAGTATGGCTGTGATCAGGGGCCCAGCACTCTAAGAAACCTCAAAGGCTGGGAAGAACTAGTCTGAGGCAACCTAAAGTCACAGAAAACCCGCCCATACCACCCAGACCCCAGACCAAAAAGGAAAGAGGAATAAAACCACCAAAGGGATGGCTCACATGGCCCAAAATCAAGCCTCCAGGAAGAAAGGGGAAAAGGTGACTATTGAAAACTTTTATGGTGGAAGTACCCAAGGAAAAGAAGAGAATGAGGAGGAAATAAAAAAAAAAACATGAGAACATGCCTCCCAAAATGGAAACTATCAACAAGCTCTAGAAGATCTCAAACTGGAGCTTATGCAAAAGATGGAAACCTGGAAAGAAAAATGGGAGAAAGAGATCAGCAGTCTGACAGATAAGACTGCTCAATTGGAAAAAGAGCTTGAAGCATCCAGTAGAAGGGCAGACAAAGCTGAAAAGCAAAACCAATCCCTAAAGAGCAGAATTAAGCAACTCGAAGAAAGTGAGATCATAAAACAGCAAGAATCAATAAAGCAAACCCAAAAAATTAATGAATTAGAAGAAAACATAAAATATCTCACTGAGAACGTCACCAATCTGGAAAACAGAGGGAGAAGAGACAACCTCCGATTATCGGTCTCCCAGAAAAACCAGAGATAAACAATAAACTCAATATTATTCTACAGGAGATTATAAAAGAAAATTGCCCACATGTTCTGGAGCAAGGGGGCAAAATAGAAATAGAAAGGGTTCATAGAACACCCTCTATACTAAATCCCCAAAAGACAACACCTAGGAATGTAATTGCCAAATTCAAGAGCTTCCAAGAAAAGGAGAAAATCCTACAAGAAGCCAAGAAGAGGAGCTTCAGATATAGGGGGGCTCCCATAAGGATCACACACGACTTAGCGGCTAACACACTAAGAGACCGCAAAGCAAGGAACACAATATTTAGAAAGACAAGAGAGCTGGGTCTCCAACCAAGAATCAACTACCCAGCAAAACTGACTATATACTTCCAGGGGAAAGTATGGGCATTCAACAAAATAGAAGATTTCCAAGCATTTGCTAAGAAAAGACCAGAGCTCTGTGGAAAGTTAGATATCCAAGCACAGAAAGCAAGAGAAACATGAAAAGGTAAATATGAAAGAAAGGGAAAAGGAGATAAATCTTATCTTTTTCTTTCAGTCAAACTCTCTTCTATAAGGACTACATTTACATCAAATTATATATATTAATATGTGGGGAAAATGTTTTGTGTAACTCTCAAAAATTGTAGCATCATAAGAGTAGTTAGAAGAAACATGCATAGGGAAAGATTGGGGCATTAAGAAGATTTGGGGAAAGTAGGGGCAAAGAAAGGAAAAGGGAGGTGGGGAACCATCAATAACACTAAGATTTAATTCAAGAAATAGGGGGGGACTTAATAGAATAATATTTCCCATATAAAGATACACATGGGAAGGGGAGGGGAAGAACTCTCATATGAGAAGGAGAGGAAGAGAGCGTGAAGTGGAATTACTTAAAACTTACTCTCAGTGAAATTAAATCTGAGAGGGAAGAACATCTAGATCCAGTGGGATCCTGAATTCTATCTTATCCAACAGGGCAAGAAAGAAAGGAAAATTAAGGGGGGGAGGGAGCATAAAAAGGGAGTGGAAGGGAGCACAAAAAGGGAGGGGCTAGAAAGGGAAGTATCTCAAGGGAGGGGACTAGGGGGACTGACCTAAAGCAAATCACTGGTTCAAAAGGAGATAGCTAAAGAAGAAAGGTCAGAACTAGGGGAAGGTATCAAAATGCCAGCGAATCCACAAATGACAATCATAACTTTGAACGTGAATGGGATGAACTCACCCATAAAACGTAGACAAATAGCAGATTGGATTAGAACCCAAAACCCTACCATTTGTTGTCTTCAAGAAACACATATGAGGTGGGTTGACACTCACAAGGTTAGAATTAAAGGTTGGAGTAAGACCTTTTGGGCCTCAACTGATAGAAAGAAGGCAGGAGTTGCAATCATGATATATGACAAAGCCAAAGCAAAAATAGACTTGATCAAAAGGGATAGGGAAGGCAAATATATTCTGTTAAAAGGGAGTATAGACAATGAGGAAATATCACTAATCAACATGTATGCACCAAATGGTATAGCATCCAAATTTTTAATAGAGAAACTAGGAGAATTGAAGGAGGAAATAGACAATAAACCATATTAGTGGGAGACTTGAACCAACCACTATCAAATTTAGATAAATCAAACCAAAAAATAAACAAGAAAGAGGTAAAAGAGGTGAATGAAATTTTAGAAAAATTAGAGTTAATAGACATATGGAGAAAAATAAATAGGGACAAAAAGGAATACATCTTCTTTTCAGCACCACATGGCACATTCACAAAAATAGATCATACACTAGGTCACAGAAACATGGCACTCAAATGCAGAAAAGCAGAAATTATAAATGCAGCCTTTTCAGATTACAAGGCAATAAAAATATTGATCGGTAAGGGTACATGGAGAGCCAAATCAAAAATTAATTGGAAATTAAATAATATGATACTCCAAAATAGGATAGTTAGAGAAGAAATCATAGAAACAATTAATAATTTCGTTGAAGAAAATGACAATGGCGAGACATCCTTTCAAACCTTATGGGATGCAGCCAAGGCAGTACTTAGAGGAAAATTCATATCCCTGAGTGCATATATTAAAAAATTAGGGAGGACAGAGATCAAGGAATTGGAAATGCAAATTAAAAAACTTGAGAACAAACAAATTAAAACCCCCCAAAAGACAACCAAACCAGAGATCCTAAAAATTAAGGGAGAAATTAATAAAATCGAAAGTGACAGAACTATTGAGCTAATAAACAAGACTAGAAGCTGGTACTTTGAAAAAACAGACAAAATAGACAAAGTACTGGTTAATCTAATTTAAGAAAGGAAAGAAGAAAGGCAAATTAACACATCAAGGATGAAAAGGGGGCTCTCACCTCCAATGAAGAGGAAATTAAGGCAATCATTAAAAACTACTTTGCCCAACTATATGGCAATAAATATACCGACCTAGGTGATATGGATGAATATATACAAAAATACAAATTGCCTAGACTAACAGAAGAAGAAATAGTTTTCTTAAATAATCCCATATCAGAAAAAGAAATCCAACAGGCCATCAAAGAACTTCCTAAGAAAAAATCCCCAGGGCCTGAAGGATTCACAAGTGAATTCTATCACACATTCAAAGAACAGCTAACTCCAATACTTTACAAACTATTTGACATAATAAGCAAAGAGGGAGTTCTACCAAACTCCTTTTATAACACAAACATGGTACTAATTCCAAAACCAGGCAGGCCAAAAACAGAGAAAGAAAATTATAGACCAATCTCCCTAAAATCTTAAATAGGATACTAGCAAAAAGACTCCAGGAAGTGATCAGAAGGGTCATCCACCATGATCAAGTAGGATTTATACCAGGGATGCAGGGCTGCTTCAATATTAGGAAAACTATCCACATAATTGACCACATCAACAAGCAAACCAACAAGAACCACATGATTATCTCAATAGATGCAGAAAAAGCCTTTGATAAAATACAACACCCATTCCTACTAAAAACACTAGAAAGCATAGGAATAGAAGGGTTGTTCCTAAAAATAATAAACAGTATATATCTAAAACCATCAACTAATATCATCTGCAATGGGGATAAACTAAATCCATTCCCATTAAGATCAGGAGTGAAACAAGGATGCCCATTATCACCTCTACTATTTGACATTGTATTAGAAACACTAGCAGTAGCAATTAGAGAAGAAAAAGAAATTGAAGGCATTAAAATAGGCAAGGAGGAGACCAAATTATGGCTCTTTGCAGATGACATGATGGTCTACTTAAAGAATCCTAGAGATTCAACCAAAAAGCTAATTGAAATAATCAACAACTTTAGCAAAGTTGTAGGATACAAAATAAACCCACATAAGTCATCAGCATTTCTATATAATTCCAACACAACTCAGCAGCAAGAACTAGAAAGAGAAATCCCATTCAAAATTACCTTAGACAAAATAAAATACTTAGGAATCTATCTCCGGAGACAAACACAGGATCTATATGAACACAACTTTCCACTTTCCACACAACTAAAACTAGACTTGAACAATTGGAAGAACATTAACTGCTCATGGGTAGGACGAGCCAATATAATAAAAATGACCATCCTGCCCAAACTCTTCTATCTATTTAGTGCCATACCCATGGAACTTCCTAAATTTTTTTTTACTGTTTTAGAAAAAAACATAACAAAGTTCATTTGGAGGAACAAAAGATCAAGGATATCCAGGGAAATAATGAAAAAAAAATACAAAGGAAGGGGGCCTTGCAGTCCCAGATCTCAGACTATATTATAAAGCAGCGGTCATCAAAACAATTTGGTACTGGCTAAGAGAAAGGAGGATCAGTGGAATAGACTGGGGTCAAGCAACCTCAGCAAGACAGTATATGACAAACCCAAAGATCCCAGCTTTTGGGACAAAAATCCACTATTTCATAAAAACTACTGGGAAAATTGGAGGACAGTGTGGGAAAGATTAGGTTTAGATCAACACCTCACACCCTACACCAAGATAAATTCAAAATGGGTGAATGACTTGAACATAATGAAGGAAACTATAAGAAAATTAGGCAAACACAGAATAGTATACATGTCAAACCTTTGGGAAGGGAAAGACTTCAAAACCAAGCAAGACTTAGAAAGAGTTACAAAATGCAAAATAAATAATCTGAAATACATCAAATTAAAAAGGTTTTGTTCAAACAAAACCAATGTAACCAAAATCAGAAGGGTAGCAACAAATTGGGAAACAATCTTCATAAAAACCTCTGACAAAGGTTTAATTACTCAAATTTACAAAGAATTAAATCAATTGTACAAAAAATCAAGCCATTCTCCAATTGACAAATGGGCAAAGGACATGAACAGAATGCAAATCAAAACAACTCTGAGGTATCACCTCACACCTAGCAGATTGGCTAACATGACAGCTATGGAAAGTAATGAATGCTGGAGGGGATGTGGCAAAGTGGGGACACTAATTCATTGTTGGTGGAGTTGTGAATTGATCCAGCCATTCTGGAGGGCAATTTGGAACTATGCCCAAAGGGTGATAAAAGACTGTCTGCCCTTTGATCCAGCTATAGCACTGCTGAGTTTGTACCCCAAAGAGATAATAAGGAAAAAGACTTGTACAAGAATATTCATAGCTGCGCTCTTTGTGGTGGCCAAAAATTGGAAAACGAGGGGATGCCCTTCAATTGGGGAATGGCTGAATAAACTGTGGTATATGTTGTTGATGGAATACTATTGTGCTAAAAGGAATAATAAAGTAGAGGAATTCCATGGAGACTGGAATAACCTCCAGGAAGTGATGCAGAGCGAAAGGAGCAGAACCAGGAAAACATTGTACACAGAGACTGATACACTGTGGTACAATCGAAGGTGATGGACTTCTCCATTAGTGTCAATGCAATGTCCCTGAACAATCTGCAGGGATCTAAAAAATACTATCCACAAGCAGAGGATAAACTGTGGGAGTAAAAACATCGATGAAAAGCAACTACTTGACTACAGGAATATGACTGAGGAGAGACTCTAAATGAACACTCTAATGCAAATACCAACAACAGGGAAATGGGTTCGAGTTAAGAACACATTTGACAACCAGTGGAATCGTGCTTCTGCTATGGGAGAGGGAAAGTGGTGGGAGGGGAGGAGGGGAGGAAAAGAAAATGATCTTTGTTTCCAGTGAATAATGTTTGGAAATGACCAAATAAAATAATGTTTAAAATTAAAAAAAAAAGAAAAAGAAAAAAATATAATTCTGCCACCACCTAAATACTGAGTTTGTTCTATTCTATACCAGTCATACTATCTAGTAGATATAGTAGAACCTATTACATAGAGAAAAAGCTGAAATAATTCAACTCAATTTTTCAATCAAATAAAAATAAAGTTACTTGGGTTAAAATTCTCCACTTTAAAAAAAATCACTGGGGAAACTGGAAAGTAGTTTGACAGAAATTTGCTTTTAGTGTATATAATAAAAAAATCTAGCATTTACATAATGCCTAGAGGCCTGCAAAGAGCTTCGTATATTTTGGTTCATTTGATCTTAAAAGCAACCTACCTTTGTAAGGGTTAAATTTAATGGTTGGACTATAGTTTTATGAAATTATGTGGTCACCAATATTTATTATGTCTTGAGTCATAAAATGTTACAAATATTTACAAATTGTATGGAATAATAAAGAAGAGAAATGTGAGGGGGATAGCAACCTAAAAGCTCTCAGCTAGGAAGGCTGGTGGTGAATAACCACATGGCCTCCTCCAAGATGGTAGCTAGTCTCTTAGGAAACTAGGAAAGTAGTCAGTTTTTCATTCACCCAACAAAGTAGTCTAGGATCCAAGCCACAGTCTTCCAGCAAGCTCCCTCAAAGACTCTCCCAGTTAGAAGACTATTTCCTGAAGACAATCTCTTCAGACAATCTTCTCCAAGACCATCTCTTCAGATTGAGTTCAGGCTTGCTTTTATGGTGACTCCTTGTCTTCTCCCCTCTTCATAGGGGTTAATCACAGCTTCCAAAAAGTCTAGCACTGCCCAAAGGGCAGTGTTTGTGGGAACCAGTTCTCACCTTCTGGAGAGGTGAATATTCATTGAAAGGGTTCACAATTTCTGAAGTGTGAACACTTAAAAGAATGCAAATGTTTCTGGCTGTTTGAGTTAGAAAAAAGGGTGGAGGTCTCCAAGTATTGTGCTGGCTTCTCTCCTAGCACTAAGTAGGGTGTGAATTCACTAAGTGATTTGCAAGCTCCTCCACCTAGTTCAACTTTTGTGTTGATGAAATCTAAAGGTAGACAAAGGAGTTAATCCTGTCTTCACAATCTAGTGAGGTACTTAAGTTAGTGTTAACTTGGGATAGACAATAAAGAATTCTCTTTCACACCTTTGGGATAGGAGTTCTTATTATCCTCATTTTACAGATGCTAATAATCACTGAGAGGCTAAGGGGATTGTACTGAGTCACACAGCTAATGAATATCTGTGGCAGAATTTGAGCTCAGGTCTTCCTGACTTCAAGTTAAGGGTTCTAATCACTACATTCCTAACAACTAGCATCTTATAACATATATCGAAGTAACCTCATAATGGATATAAGACCTAAATATTAAAATAAAAAACCTTAGAATAGAATTATAAGAGCTGCTTTTCAGCCCTATGGATAAGAAAATAATTCTCAGCAAAACAAGGGTAAGAAATGATCACAAAAGATAAAATGGATCATTTTGTATACACAATATTTAAAACCTTTTGCATAAACAAAAGTAATATAACTAAGAAAGGAAGCAGTCAACTAAGAAAAATCTTTACATCAATATTTCTGACAAGGGTCTGATATATAGTAGACTGATGAAAATTAATGAGAATCAAAGTCATTCCTCAAAATAGAAGTGATCCAATACCATGGACAAATGGCTTTCAAAATAAAAATTACAACTGTTGATAATTTTATGAAAGAATGTTCCAAGTCACTAATCATAGGAAGAATGCAACTCAAAATAACTCTGAGGTTCCATTTCACAGGCAGGAAACTGGAAAAGATGTTATAAGACAAGCATTTCAAATGCTGGAGGAGTGATGGAAAGATAGATACACTGAGGTGTTATTGGTAGCATTATCATTTTTTTAAACCCTTAACTTCCATCTTAGAATCAATACTGTGTGTTGGTGCCAAAGTAGTAAGAGATAGGCAATGGGATTAAATGACTTGTCCAGAGTTATACAAATAGACTTTCAATACACTGAGTTATCTAGCTGTCCCCATGGTGGCATTGTTTATTGATCCAACTATTTTGGAAAGCAATTTCTAATTATTTGAAGTGGCTAAAAGGCTGATACTCTTTAATCCAGAGATTACATGGGTTTATACCTGAAAGACATTAATAATCAAAATAAATATATTGTATACAACCAGAATATTTATAGGAGCATTTAAAAAAAATAGCAAAACACTGGAAACAAATTAAATGTCCTTCAACTGGTGACTGGATAAAAAATTGTGGCACATGAATTTAATAATATATTCCTCTAGCATAAGAAATAAGAAAGATAAAGACAAAGAAGCCAGGAAATATCCATTAAAATGTCTATAATAATGTGAATGGAAATTAGCAATTAATACTGTAATTAAAAATTAACAATTAAAACTTTACATTGAATAATCAATTAAAACTAAAAGCTATTATACTGTAATGTCCAAACTTGGCTGAAAGATATATCGGAAGACACCTCTCTTCCTTCTTTGCTTAGGTGGAGGACGAGAGATGTGAGTCATTGCAGACAAACAAAAAGGTTGAGAAGTTACAATTGTCCTAGACAATTGTCTGGTCATATCTCTGCATTCTTTAGTTTCCATATACACATGAAAATTTCCTTTAGGGTCCTTATGCATCAATTTGAAAGGAAACACATACAAAACATAATGGACTTAAAAACATGTTTACCATTTCTTCAGCCATAACAAGATATCAATGATAGGGAAGTTCAAAGAAGATAGAGGTCCTCACCTAGTTCATATGGGGAAAATGAAGAATCAGGAGACCTGGATTTGGGTCCTTTAATTATTTCTGTTTCTTTGAGCAAATGATGATACTCTCAGGTTAAAACACTAGGGATGGGGTAAATTGGATCATCTCTAAGGTTTTCTCCAGTTCTAGTAACTTATTAGGCAATGGAGGAATCTTAACATATGATTTCAGCAGTTCTGTGGCATTCTAGGTGTGAAAACTATGCTATGAAATTTTAAGTATGGTAGTTGGTTGATAATATCAGTGAATCACAGGTTCAATAAAAATTACACATTCATGTATATGCATAGAAGCATGTATATACACATTTGTGTGCATACATACATACACAGGTAGCAATAATTGTGAAGGATGAAGAGGGACAAAGAAATCACCTAAATACCTGTTAAGGCAAACATTTAAAAGCGTATAGGGAAATTCCAGGCTGGAACTGTGGTAAATTAAAGTTCTGGATTCCTGGGATGGTAACATGCCATCTCTAAGGAGTTCACATTTGATTACTTAATCCTGATTCATGGAAATTTCCAGGCTGCCCAGTCATTATTGGGTTAGTATCTGACTTCTCTGCCCAGTTCAAGACACACCTGGCTGTGTGTATTGGCCAGTAGTATCTGTAAACAGTGGCATTTCAGAAGGGAAGCCTGTATTTGACTCTCTTTTGGAAGTGGTAATCCAAATGCTCCCGAAGGATGTACTTCAAATTCCAATATTTTCTAATTGCTCCATATTGCCAACCCATACCTTGTTCTAATTATCATAATATTTCTGTTTATGAAAAACAATGGCTCCCCACCCCTCCCCAAAGAAGGATATAGAGCTCATTTCCTCCTACAACATTTGAGTCTTACAGGATTTGGGTTTTTACAATCCAAAGTCTGGAAGTCAACCAAGGTTCCTATCTTTTTAGAGTCATATGGAATCTCTTCAGTTCTCAAATTATTGCTGTCTCTAAGACTTCTTCTGCTAGTTTCTTGTACCCTCTAGGAGGAAGCTGTCAAGTTAAGCTGATCAAAATCCATCCAGCATCACTGCAGGTTCCAAATGTACTGTATCTAAGACAGCCAGCTTCCCTTCTGCTTTCCCACTTGAGTGGGATTGATAGACAGCTCTGATTTGTAAAAGGTGACTTTTTACAGAGTCCAAATCAGTCAATAAAAATTCTTCAGAGATATATAGCAATGGGGCATGAAGAAATATGTACTCTGATGAATTTGAGAAAACTGTAAAATTAGATATGTCATTGTTTTGTGCCTTTAAAAGATATTTCTACTAGACAATTGTGGGGGAGGGTTTTCATTGATAAAAGGGACTTTCAGCTAAGAAAACCATTTCTCTCAATGAAGATCTAAAACTTTCCTGTAATTTATAGTCATAATCTTGAAAAGGGTCCTAGAGTGACATATCTAGTGTCTGTGAAAGGTAAGACCTTAACAGAGATCTTTCTGAAGAAAACTCTCTATTAGATCAAGCTACCTCTGACTTCACTTTGTAAAACAAAAACAGGAGAAAATAGGAAAACTGTACTAATGGAGGAGCTCAACTTTCCTCTCACAGAACTAGAAAAATCTAACAAAAAAAAAAACAAGAAAGGAGCTAATGAGATTAATATAATTTTAGACAGGTTAGATATGACAGAACTCTAGAAACAAAATGAATAGGAATAGAATTGAATATACTTTTTTCTCAGTGGTACCTGCGACCTGCACAAAAATTAACCATGCATTAAGTCATAAAAGTCTCACAACTAAATTCAAGAAAGGAAAAATATTATATGTATCCTTTTCCTAAAATAATGCAATACATTTAAAATAGGACTAGGAAAACATAGATTAGAAATTAATTGGAAACTAAGTAATCTAATACTAAAGAATGAGTAGGTTAAAAAGAATTATCTGATTTTAACCAATTTTAACCAATTTGAAATTAACCAATGGTTTGCGAACTAGGATTCATTTCATTTTTTTTAATAAAAGCCATGCTCTTCCCCAAACTTTCCTTTATAAACTCAAATTGAGCTTTTAGTTCAGCATTTTGTTGAATAGTAGAAGGAGCAATTGGTCAGTTTGACCGGGAAATGGATTTTTCAAGGGGAGACTGACATAATTCTCCTATCTGATTCTCTAGCTTATGTATGTTATTTTCCGGTTTTCTCTTAGAGAAAAATAGATACAATATTACAGCTCCAACAATTAAAATCTCAAACAGGAGCAGTTTGGAGTATAGCCATTTCTATACATCCTCTGGGATTATGAAATAGACAAAGAACAATGTTTGTCCAATTTTGGTCATTTTACTGAAAAGCCAGTTGTTAATTAAGTTGTGTGCTGGCTGTAACCACATTTTTTTGGATGTTTGGGTGTGGTCCTTTTTAAAGTTTCAATCCAATTAGCTCTTCTGGGTGAAAAGTCAGAGTGAGACAAGGCTAAAATGTAATACAATCACTGTCTCTAGCAAGGCTACTTCTCACAGCTAGTTAACACTCCAGTCAGTTATTATTGTCACTGAGGATCTGTGAATTGGGTTGATTGTGCCCCAAATGCCCAGTATAAAATTGTGCATACCCTTTGATCCATCAATACCACTACCATGTCTAGATCCCCCCAAAAAATATTTTTAAAGAAAAGGCCATATATGAACAGAAATATCAATAGCAGATTTTTTGTAGAAACAAAGAATTGGAATTGGAAATGCAGGTTGAAGGCTTCTATTTTTTACTTATTTTTTGGTGTGTTTTATTTTTGTTTGTTTGTTTTTAACAACATAACTAATATGTAAATATGTTTTGTGTGACTGCACATACATAACTTATATCAAATTTCTTACCTTCCCAGGGAGGAGAGGAGGAGAGGAAGGGAAAGAACTGGAAAAATAAAATAATTTTTAAAACTTCTGGTTTCTACTTTATGGATTTGGCTCTTCTGCCTTGTGGACCTGCTTCCCCATCTCTGGAATTAGGTGACACTTGAAATCATATAGTGTAGGTTTCCATGATCTTTGCAAACTGCCTTCAGCATAGGTCTTCTGTTTTAGTACAATCATTTTGTCCTGTCATTGGGTAATCATCTCAAGAGATTCCTGCTACTAAAATCCTAGATCAATGGTAGAGTAGTGATAACAGAAACACTTTCTGGGGAGTCCTTCCTCTTGTTCCATCTCATTCTATAAACCACAGAAAAGTAAGTCTATTCCTCTGCCAAGGACAAAGATTGGCTCCTAGAATGACACTGAGATAAACCTATATTAAGGAATGAAATAAATAAAAAATTTGGGATCAGAAGACTGCAAGAATGAGTAGCAGGTAGATATTTGGTCAAGGAATATAGTAGATATTCAGTATACGATTGTTCCCTTGATTTCCTAAGATGGAATTTAGCCTTTTCTGAAGAGGTGTTTCTTATTTTCTAGGTGTTACATAGTAGTAGTAGTAGTACTACTACTACTACAACTTTCAATGACTAAAATCTTTGATTGAAGTAGAGAGTAGGCTCCACTCCCAAGTAACTTGCCTTTCTTCCTGAGATCTCTCAGAAATCCTCTAACAGAAGAGTACAGATGTAAAAATCAGCCCAAACATCTAGCAGATAAGAATTCAAAGTCTTCAAAGCTCAGCCCAAATATCACCTCTTCAATCTCATCTTCTCAGATAAACTTTCTACCTCCGTCTGGCAGTATATACTCCTACTTGAACCATTTTAGTTCTGACCTTGTATTTGCCTTTTACATTCTTATATTCTGCTTTTATTGCTCTCCTGTAGTGAACTATAGACTCCTCAAGGGTAGAGACCAAAAGTCATCCCCCAAAATTAGTTGTTAGTTGGATTGAATAGGATAAAATTAGTTCAGATCATACAATTTGGTGCTAGAAAATTTGTTAAAATTATCTGGTTCAGGGGTTCTTTACATGTGGTCTATGAACTTGCCTTTTACAAGCATTTTCATAATTATATTTCAATATAATTGATTTCCTTTATAATCTTAGGGGTTTTATTTGATGTATGTAGATGCATGTTCTTGTGAGAAGAGGCTCAAGGGCTTTACCACAAAACCAAAAAGGAGCCGTGGCAAAAAAAAAAGGTTAAAAACCCTTGATCTGGTCTACCTCTTTCACTTTACAAAAGAGGAAATTGGGGGCTAAAGTCATTATATGACTTGCCAAGATTCATTGAACTGAAATGAATTAAACTAAATAAAATCTACTGATAGCTTATAACTTATTGACTGGAAAACCCTGATTTAAGAAGTGTGATGACTTGGTTAAGGTCAACAAGAAAGAACTTGAATGACAGTATTGGTCTCTGTCCCCCCTTCTAATCTCTTAAGACAATATGAGATGAGTGTAATAAAAGCCAGATGTGTCAGCCCTAAGCAGGAGTCTGTCTCTAGGCAGACAGCTGAGTTGGCAAGGACTCAGGTGAGGAGTTGGATGCCCTATTTTTACCTCCCTGACACAGGAACAAGGGGTCATTTGATGAGGCAAATAGACCCAAAATAAAAACATGAAGTAAAGCCAAGTCAGCCGGTGTAATTCACTGCCACTGGAGATCGCCAAGTCAAACACGGTGCTGGATTTTGAAAACAACGGGGTCGTTTTAAGATCATTCCTTGCATTCATCTCAGGTCAAGGGGGAAAAAAGATCAGAGTGATCAAAGCTAAAATTTCAGAACATGATGTGATTACGACAGAGGATTGCTCAGCTGGGTACAGCCCCTCACAGCTGGTATGGAGCATCATGAAATCAACTTCCTCAGGAGCATTGGGTTTTGAGCTTTCCAGAAATACATTGGTGGAAACATTCCACCAGTGGCCCATCCCAAGTTCCTCTACAGAAAGTGTGCTGTGAGTACGTCTAGGGTAAAAAATAAATTGAGGTGTGCCTAAAGGAAGACTTTTCTTTTCCATTGCAGGGTCAACAGTTGTCCGAAGACAAATCCTTGGGTAACAAGGAAGAGAAATTATTGCCTAGGTCCAAGGAACACGGCAGACTGGATTTCAGTAAAATTCTGAGATCCAAGGGACTGAGGCAAATAGAAAGCTGGCTTGCTGAATTAAGGTTTCAGAGCCAAGAATTAAATATCTGGCAAGAAAGCCAAAAGTAAAAATGTGTTTGGGATTTAACCACTTGCCTTATTGGACTTGGTTTCCCAAAGCTTCAGTCTTTCTCTTTTTATTCCACCTGCTTACATGTTTTGTACTTAACTAGCAATGACATGCTGATGTAATACTGGGAAGTATCGACCAAGTCTCTTCTTACTTAATGTTTTTATCAGTCTATAGACTTAAGATTCACCCAGATCCCCAGGGACAAAAATGCTTTCAAGGGCACTGTGACTATAAAGTGTGATGGATGGACAATGCTGGATTTAGTGCTAGGATATATGGGTTTTTTCCCCTTACTAGTCATAGCCAAAGACTATAAGCAAGCTATTTTAACATAAGATCAGTTTTCTCATCTGTAAAATGGGAGTAATAAAAACTTGCACTATCTATTCTACAGTTCTATGATTAAAATTTTTGCTAAAGTTTAAAGATCTATAGATTTATGAATTATGATCACCACTATTAGTATCATAACTAAAAGGAAGTTTGCATGATGATTAGAGAGGTGAGCCTTTGAATCAAAAAGGACTGAGTTCAAAGTTTGCTTTTGTCATAAACTAGCTTTGGGAAAAATGGGTAATTTCCTTAACTTCTCAGTACCTTAGGCATCTAAGTTGAAGAATAATTGTTGGGCCAGCGAGGTCACTCAGTGGATAGAGTATCAGGCCTGGAATTGGGAGGATCTTATTTCAAATCTGGCCTCAGATGCTTCCTAACTATAAGACCTTGGGCAAGTCACTTAATCCCAAATATCTAGCCATTTCTTTTCTGTATTACAGTTGTTATTAGGAGAGAAAGTAAGGGTTTTTTTTTTTAAGTATCAATTGCCACTGAAGGAGGAAATTTCCATGCCAGGATTTTTCTACATCAATGTAATAATAAGCCCATCTCTGTCTCTCACTCTCTCTCTCTCTCTCTCTCTCTCTGTCTCTCTCTGTCTCTCTCTCTGTCTCTCTCTCTCTGTCTCTCACTCTCCCTCTCTCTCTCTCATACACACACACACAGACACACACACAGACACACACACACACACACACACACACACACACTAAAAAGACCCTGGTCACTCTGAATGACCTATACGTACTAACATTCTACCAAGGGTTTAAGCAGATTTTCAGCAATTCTTCCCTGGCTGTCTTCATGCTATAAAAACAGAAAGAAACAATCAGGCATGAAATCTGTTAATCTCATTCAGAACAACCCATGACTTCTTTGGTTCTTGCTCTGGGCCCTTGGAGATGCCAATGGGTGCACTTTGTTAATTCCCATTACCGCACAGTCAGGGATAACCGATCCATGATTAAAAATAGTATAAGGGCAGCAATGTCACTTGGTTAGGGCTGAACTGGGGATGCCATAGAAACACTGACCAAAAGCTACAGCTGGTCGGGGGTCACATACTCAAAGGAATGAGCACCGATCACACTTACTAATATAAACTTGGTTGAGTTGACACATTTACTTCCCAAGGGTAAATTTTGTTGTCCATTAGATGGAGAAGTAGAGGAGAAAAGCCCTGTAGTTGGAATCAGGGACCATGAATTCAAGTCCTGACTCTGTTATCTGAGTACCTGGGAGACCTTGAACCAAATCCCTTGCCAACTCTGGCTCTAAGTTTTCCAGTAAAATGAAAGGAGTAGACTAAACAATACCTGAGTTCTCGTCTTCTTTTATATTCTTTGATTCTCTGATCATCATGGTTATGGTTATCATTTACTTACATTTAATGAGCATCTACTCAAACAGGGCAGTTGAATGAGATCCCTGCACCTAAGGAAGACAGAAACAACTACAGTGACTGATACCCATGAACAAATAGCCTCAGAGCTCTATATCCAGTCTGAATCTCTCTGCTGAGCTCGTCTCATTATTAACTTCCTCTTGAACATTTAGATGACCTATTGGCATCTCAAACTCATGTCCAAAATGGAACTCATTGTCTTCACTGCAAAACCTGCCTCTCTATCAAATCTATCTAGGACATCAGCTTCTTTCCAGTCTCCTGCATTGGTAACCTTGGCATCTCCCTTGTCTGTTCGCTCTCCACTCTCCCTCCCTCCACTTGCTGAATTAGATGCTGGATCATGTTGTTTTTTTACACCTTCAATATATATTTTTTATTCTACTTATTTCATTCTCTCTACTCACATACCATGTTAGTACAGGCTTTCATCACCTATCATCTGGATGATTGCCATAGTCTTCTAATTGATCTTCATGATTTTTCTTTTTTTATATCAATTCATTCTCTGCTTACCTAACAAAGTGTTTTCCCTTTAATTCACATATGACCTTGCCAGTCCCTATTCTATGTGAGTCTTGATACTCACTACAGTTTACAGACCTCAACCATTTTAACTATTAAAGTTTATGGCAGACAACTATTTTAAATGTTACATCTAAAAGCTAGTATCACTCCATTGCTATTAGAATCCAATTGAAACTTTTCTATCTTTTATAACTCTTTACAACTTGATTCCAGCATATTTTTGCAATTTCATTACTTCATTATACACCATTAACCTTCTCACATTTGATAATCCAAACAGACTGGTATTCTCTACATTTTACACTCACACACACACACACACACATCCCATTTCACATCTGTTCACTATCCATATCTTTCCATTAGTCATTCCCCATATCTAGAATGTATTTTCTTCTTCACTCTATCTAATAGAATGCTTCATTTCTTTTAAGATTCAGCTCAAAGCCACCATTCTATATAATGCCTTTCCTGATCCCCCTTCCCAATTACTAGTGCCCTCACTTGTTGTTGTTTTGTGTGTGTGTGTGTCCTTTGTTGTTTTTTTTTAAAGACCAATGACATCATGGGGTAATGTCTTGACTTGCAGATGAATTGGATTTAAGTGAGGCATTTCACAAAGTCTTCAGTCTCAGTCTCTCTTCCAGAGTCATTGAAGTCCAATGGCAGAATAAAAGTCAGGATGACTGTCAATGGCCCAGAATACAGAGCATGATTTTGGTGTCTTCAACACCTGAACAAACTCTAAGCTCTTCACAGCTACTTTCATGGTCATTGTAACAAATTGTTCTCATCTGCCCATTCTGTTGCAGGAAGTCTCCATATGCCCTTACTACCTACCCTATATTTAACTACTTTATATTGATTTGAGTGCTTGACTTCCATTCCCAGTGTCTTGCACAGTTCCTGAAAATATCTCAGCCTCTTTTTATGTGTTGTCTCCCCTACTCCTCACAAAAGACTAAGAACTCCTTGAAGGAAAGGGCTGTATTTTGCATTCCTTTGTTTCCTCCCAAGTCTTGACTAACTGCCATATATGAAAGTGCTATACAAACTCTAAGTTGTTGGTTTTATTTACAAAGAAGCCTTTTAATTGATGTTGGTGTCACTACCTACCCATTAACATCTCTTTTAATTTAGTTAAATGTGTTGTTCAATCTATTAAGAAGAAATCAATAAATGGATAAAGAGCTGGCCTAGAAGCCAGGATTCTGGGTTCTAGTTCTGCCACTGGCATACATTATCTACATTACCCTGAGTTAGTCACTTTTACAGAGGATAATGTGTTCCAGGAAATTGTAATAAGGTGCTGATCTGCAGTAGAATAGATGCTATGTTATCTGCGAATTCCTATACCATTGAAGTCATAGATAAAGCTCTCATCTTGATTAAGTGATGATTCTGTACAGAATAACATGCTAAATAAATCAGAGGGAAGCTACAAAGTTAAGATAACACATTGTCTTTGCCCTCAAGAAGCTTACAGTGTGTAATGGGAGGGTGATGAATATTGAAATTGTAATAACTTGGGAACAAACTGAGAAGTGATTATTCTCCATTGTTTTAAACAAAGGGGTACTTTGGTCCTTATTCCTCCCCTAGACCCATCCATTTTTCAAAATCAATGTGGTTGTGTATACTCTTAGGCCTATCAATACCTCTGTTGGATCTATTTCCCAATAAGATCAGGGAAAAAGAAAAAGAAATTAAGTGTTCCCAAATATCTATAGCATCTCCCTTTGTGGTGGCAAAGAACTGGAAATCTAGGGGATTCCCATCATTTGGGGAATGACTAAACAAATTGTGGTATATGATTGTGCTGGAATACTATAAGAAACAATGAGCAGATTAATTTTTTTTAAACTTGGAAAGATAATGAAAAGTAAAACAAGTAGTACCAAGAGAATATTATCTACAGCTACAGATTTGAAGATTTGAAGAAAAACTTGTGAATATTTACCTCCAAAGAATGAACTGAAAAATAGAAACATAAAAGATATAATCTATATATACATATATGTTTTCAGGATAATGCTTCTTTGGTTTGGGGAGGGGAAGGAGGGTCCAAGATATATGGAAATAAATTCTACTATTAAAAAAAGAAGAAAAGAAAATCAGCGGGGTACACTAAACCTTTGAGGTCCTTCCTTCCACAGTTCAGGGAAATGTGCACTGAAAAGAAATTAATCATAACTGAATTACTTTCTCTCTTTGCCAGGATTGTGGAGACCTCAGCCACAGAACCATGGATTCCCACAGCCTGGGGTGGGGATAGGGGGCAGATGCTCTGCTGTGTAAAAAGAAAAAAGGTCTAGGGATTGCTTGCCAAGGTTTTATTTCCATCCTTTCCCCACCCACCCATCCCCAACCCCACATCCTTTCTATGACCTCTACCAGGGTATGTGATGATGCAGCTATAAAATCAGAAAGATACCGATGGAATGTCTGCAGAGTGTGAGAATATAATCACAAGCCTGGAAGGGATGATCGGTCCAATCCTTTTGACATTTTTCCAGCCAGAATTCTCAGAGAAGGTGTCAAGCACTGTCACTAGAGATGACTGCATGCTCCTTTTGCCCTTCAACAAGACTGACAGTCTTCTCCCAAAGAGCCCTGAAGTATCTGTATGCCTTTCTTGGGGGACCAGTTTGGAAGACAGGCAGACCTAGATATGGACTTGGAGCCAGGCATCCTGCCCCAGCCACAAGCAAGCCATGTCTTGTATCAGTTCAATTCAATAAACCTTTATTAAGCTTTTACTATGAGAAAGGTATGTTCAAGTTCTACCTTCAAGGGGCTTGAAAATCAAATACAAAATATAGACTATATATAGAAACAAATATCTCCGTAATAAAGTAAAAAGAAGAGCTCTGGTTGAAACCAATTCAAGTAATGAAAAATAAGCTTTTATCTGAGAGGATCAAGGAAGTCTTCATGGTGGAGGCAATATCTGGAAGATGTTCCACAGACAGCCAGAAGAATAGAGTGCTTTATAGGTATTGAGGTTGGTCTGTGTAAGGGCAAGAAGGTGGAAGAAAATTAGGAAGTGGTTAACTTCAACACCTTTTCATCTCCATAAGGCAAGAAGGCTTTACCCAGAAGACTCCTCTGGGTGATACAAACTTGATCATATTGGTTAGGCGTATTCTGGCTCTTGTGTAATGAGGTATTGTATCTATTGTTGCTGTTTAGTCATGTCTAGCCCTGTGATCCTGTATGGGCTCTTTGGGCAGAGATACATGAGTATTTTGCCATTCCCTTCTCCAGTGGATAAAGGCAAACACAAGTTAAGTGACTTGCCCAGGGTCACACAGCTAGTAAGTATTTGAGCCAGAGTTGAACTCAGGTCTTTCTGGCTCTACACCAAGTGCTCTATGCACTGAGCCACCTTGCTAGCAGCCAGTGCACTTTGCAATCATACTTTACAAATGTGGCACTGCAAGACCTCACTCACCCATAAACCACTCACATTAGTCTTTTCAATGATTTTAAGAGTTAGCCAACAGTGAATCGAATGGCTGAAAGCCTGATCCAATTTCATCTTTAGGATAAGAGAGGTATCAGATTTTTAACTAAGCATATCAGCCTTCTCACTGACAAACATCATTAACCAGTTGCTGAGAGGACATTGAGGCAGGGGACAGTTGCTGGGGCTGTTTGAGGGCAGATATAGCAACATTTCAATCAGTACTGAGGTTCTGAACAGCTAACATAAGGAGTGGAAACATTCTGTGATACACCGAAAACCAAGAAATGGGCAGACAAATGCTGATAGAGTCAGACAGAGAGAAGAGGACAGGAAAAGAAGAGAGGAGGTAGAGAAAGACAAAGATAGAGAGAGGAAAAACATATAGAAAAAGGCAAGAACTGAGGAAGGGGAGGAATAATATGAGAATGAATCTCAGGTAAAAATGGTGCATAGAAGAAACATGACTGAAAATGTCTGAGAGTTTATTTTCTGTTTGTTTTTGTGACCTCTGCTAGTCTACCTACCCTTCCCAGATTAATAATAACTGACATTTTCTTAGTGATTTAATGTTTATATGGTAGTTTCCTAACAACAACGCAGTGAGGTAGACAGTGCAAATGGCATAGTTCCCATTTCCCACAGAGCCCTAGAGACATTTAATGGCTTGTGCAAAGGCATGCAAAATGGGGGTTTGAACCAGGTTTCAGCCATGAGAACTTTTTTTCCTTGTGTATTCCCCTTCAACTATCTTGGTTTGTGCTACTGCCCAGGAGTCAGTCTGTAACCACACCAAAGGAAAGAATGTGAAATGATTTTGCCTTTCAGATTCCATGATAAAGCTTTTAATCTGGATGAATATTCTGAGACTCTTTGCCTTTCTTTAAACATGAGTCCAATCAGAGCTCAGATGGAATAATCAGGAATCTTAGAATACTTTAGAAGATTTAGCCTATTACTCTGACTGCAGTAAGGAGCAACTGGAGTTTGGGATGTTGTCTCTCTGTCTACCAGCTCTTATTCAACCATACAAAGCATGGAGCACAAAGATCAATGAAAGAGAGTTCCTGCACTCCCATTTGTGCAGAACCTCTGGATTGTTCACCTTGGAAACACACTGTCTACACTGATCCCACTGGATACTTACCCCATCTGGTCTTACAGTTCTTATATTAAGAAATTAATATAATTGTTATCTTATTAATTAACACCTTTCCTACTAACTGACTATAAGCTTCACTCCTCAGATCTTTCTCAAGGATTCCTCTAGTAGATTGGAATGACAATAACCCTTGTATTATTGCTATTTTCCTGTCACTACCAAAGGTTCGGTTTAAAAAGAACCACAATATTGGACCTGAAGCCAGAATACCTGTATTCAGAGAGGCATATGGCAAAGAAGATAAAGAGCTGATTTTAAAATCAGGAAGATTTGTGTTTGAATCCTGCTTCCAAAACAAAATGTGTGATTCTAGACAAATGACTTGACTCTCTGCTTCCACAGGAAGGATAACTATACTTATACTACTTACTTCATAAGTTTTCTGAGTGTGTGTGTGTGTATGTGTGCATCTTTGTGAGGAAGATGCTTAATAAACTTTAATAATAAACTTTAAAATACTATACAAATGTGAGCTATTATTCTCAGTCTTCAATTTTCTAGAATCTTATATTGGGAAAATAATCTCAGAGGTCACACTAATTTATCCCCTAGAATAGGAATCATCTCTATTATTCTTATCAAGTCATCCATCCTTTGCTTGAATGAAGAACTTGGTATCCTCAAAAACTCTGTTATATTTCCAAGCCACTAGATTATCTCAGAAGGTTGAGGTTGGAAGGAACCTCAAAGGTCACTTGGTCTGTCCTGTACCCAAAAGGCACTCTATAAATCCTCAACAAGCAATCAATTTTGAAGATATTTAGTGAAGAGAGACTTACCATCTCAGAAGGAAGTATATCCCTTTTTTGTATAGCTCTGCATATTAGGAATTATCCCCCCTTCACATATACTGGAATGTTTTATACTTGGTATACTGTAAAAGTTAAATTAGTTTCTAGTAATAAAAATATTATATTTTATGAGGTTTATTAAAGATTATTAGAAATCAAGAATAAAGAAATACAATATAAGAAAAGCACATGCCTAGGGCTGATTAGCCCATTCACATTTCACTTACTACATCTTGCATGCCAAGTAGAGAGACGTGTGTGCTTAGAAGAGGAAGAAGAGAGCTCTTGGGAGGCAGAGAGCCTTTTAAATACTAAATTATGTTCTCTCCCAGGTGGAGACTCAGGTGAGATTATGGGGAATTCTGGGAAGTACCAAGGACTTCTAGGGATTGAAGTCTGGGGTTCAAATCTCCATTTTTATATTTCTCCCCGTGATCCTATTGGGAAAACAGTTTCCCCAAAGGATCATGGATACATAATCAACTTAAAGATTACAATGATTTGTGGATAAAAGGAAAAGAGAACAAAACCAATAATTGCTAGGCATCTTGACAAAAAGCCAGTTAGGGGGCAGCCCCCTTTGGCATGAAAGTATATATACAAATTAAATGTTCAATCAACCACATCCAAAGTTCAGTCTTGATCTTCTCATGCACAGCTTATGGTCTGTGGAGGCATCTTCATGGTGTCTTCTCCAAAAAGTTCAGTTTCTGGATTTAGAGAAGTAGCATGTTTCTTAACCTAAAATTTCTCTCAAAAGGAATTTAAACTTTGCAATTTAAAATAATAATAAATTTTCATTTTTACATACCCCCCTTAAAGAGGGTGATTGAAAAACACAGGGATCACTTACGGATGCATAGCTGAGTTATGAGGTATATGAATCAATTGGCAAGAGAAATAAAAAAATCAGAAAAATACAAATAAAAAAAGATAATTTCTGGATGAAATATAGACTATCAAAGTCCTATGAGTAAAAATTCCAAGTAAAGGAAAAATAAATCTAAAACAGGTCCTTGAAGCAGAGCCCAATTAAAATGATATAAGCAAGTTAGCATTTACCAAGTCAGGAGCCATGACTACAGAAAGTTGCCACATTATGAAAGACAGAAAAGGAACTAGAGCCAGGAGCCAGGTAGGAGCCAAATTTGAGATACTTGTCTGTAAGTATTTTCACAAAGAGTGTGGATACAAGGAAGGCCTACATCTTAACATATGTTAAGCCTCACAACCTCGAGTCTTCACACTAGGTTCAAGTCCTTTGTATTGGCTTAGAATTTTCATCAACCCCATTGGGATTGGTTGGTCTCTTTGACCTTGTGTTCGATTGGCACTGTGCAGGTTAACTTGTGCTTCTTTGGCCCTGTGCAATGGCTCTTTTGTATATCTTGTCCTGGAATCAGACAGAATCATTAAGCAAAGTCCCATATTTTTTTTGAACAATTAGTGGCATCATTTTTATGGTCTCAAGCTTTTGAGACATGCATTGACATTATAGAAAACATATTTTAAACTTATATTACTGCTAAATCAAAAAAGTTAAAGAAAATCTTAATATTGGTGACATGCGCTTCAAATATAAAAAGGAGAGAAAAAATAAAAGACTGAAATAGTATATTGCACATGCAAGAAAAATATAATAAAAAATGTTTTAAAATTCAAAAATATAGCTTTTAATCATTGACACACTGTGTCAGCTAAGAAAATATAGAATACAAGGTTTCTCACAAAAAATGAGATTCATTTCCTCTTCATACCTGGCCATGATCCACTGTGAGCACGAGCAAATGAATTTCATAAGGTAACAGGTATTTTTTTTTAAAGAAAAGTAGTACAAATATGTAGGTATCAATATCCCCAAAATTCTCAATAGCCCAATTAATTACAATAGCAAAAAAAAAAAACACTATCATTTTTTCACATAAGTTGTTGTATGACATTTAAAGAAAAATGGATACTTGTCACAAGTTTTTTCAGGTGTAGCAATGTTTCAACCTTGGCAAACATATTTTTAAGCAAAGTAAAACTTATTTGGGTCTAGAACATCATCAAGAAATCTAGATATCATTACAAAATGTGGCAGAGGAGTCTAGGAAAAAAACCTGTACTATTGATGTTGGGTAAAGTGAGCTGAAGACTTATAAATGAGAGATGCTCCTCTTTTTGGAGTCATCCAGAGGGGCACAATGCCCTGGGATTAAATTCCCAGCTCCTTTGGTATGAGACTGTGATGTCCCATCCATTCACATTTTATAAATGTGGGAGGTGAGGATTAAAATTGTATTTCATTTCAGCTACTAAAATGGACCTTACCTCCTATTAGGGGCAGGCAATATGACCAGAGTTGTTTGAAAAAAATATAAAAATCATGTCTAAAGACCCCTTAAAATCAATTTGAGATATTTAGCTCATTAAATTTTCCAAAGGTTGTTATACAATTTTAACCAGTTTTTATGAAATCTATCCATCCTTTAGGTGACAATTTACAAATTCAAAAATAGAAAAAGCTGTTTTTTTTTAATATGGGCTTATTCAATGACATTTGTTCAGTGTAGTTACAGGGGGAAAACAACAGAATATAATAGTAGTTAAAACACAGTACATTAAAATGATTCAGTATAACATAATAGTATTTAATGCATTAATATATGAACTTAAAACCAAAAACATTAAATCTTAAACAAAACAATCAGCAAAATGCAATAAAGTACAAATTTTTATAAAACATTGGAGTCCAAAAAGCCTTAAAAATATAGCCTCCAGTCTCTTTAACGTTCCTTGGTTTTTTTATCCATCTAGATGCCTATTGTCAGAAGGCAGAAGATTGGTAAGGGGTAGGCAATGAGGGTCAAGTGACTTGCCCTGGGTCACACAGCCAGGAAGTGTCTGAGGCCAGATTTTAATCCAGGACCTCCCATCTCTAGGCCTGGCTCTCAATCCACTGAGCCACTGAGCTGCTCCCCCATAGTGAGGATGGGTTTTTAGAATCTCAAATTAGGCCAAAGAGTTGCAGGGAGCTGAATTTTCTCCTGAATCTCAGGTGAGATAAATAACAGAATCAGTGCACTCAAAAGATACCCTTTTGAATAAGCCATGCTTGTAACTTCCTGTTTGGAAAAGTCTCTTCCTTCTCCTCTTCTTCTCCCCCCCCCCATCCCCAGCACCCACGTGGAGGCTAATTGTAGCCTAAGGAAAGATCACCCCCCATTTTTACCAGCTGGTGTTTGATTCCGAAGACACAAAGGGCAACTACCAGCAAACTTGGTCCTGGGGCTGGGCCTGTGGTGATGAGTGATCGACCTGGGTTGGAAGCCAGAGTTGCTGGGGCTGGGGAGCCAGGTGGGTTGGGACTGGGAGAGTGATCAAGCAGGTCCAGAGTGGATGAATGCAGGCAGGAGTGGATAGCAGGCAAGTAGGCAAGCAGGAGTAAGCTGAGTCAAGAGGTTTTGCTGAAAAGCCTTGGAGAAACGTGGCTTAGAAGAATTATCTAGGGTGTCTTTTTTTTTAATTTGAAAAGTTCTCATCCAATCTAATAGTTGCCAAAACTGTAAAAGTTAAATTAGTTTCAAGTAATAAAAATATTATACTTTATGAGGTTTATTAAAGATTATTAGAAATCAAGGATAAAGAAATACAATATAAGAAAAGCACATGCCTAGGGCTGATTAGCCCATTCACATTTCACTTACTACATTTTGCATGCCGAGTAGAAAGACGCATGTGCTTAGAAGTGGAAGAAGAGAGCTCTTGAAAGGCAGAGAGCCCTTTAAATACTAAATTGTGTTCTTGCCTAGGTGGAGACTCAGGTAAGATTATAGGGAATTCTGGGAAGTACCAAGGCCTTCTAGGGATTGAAGTCTGGGGTTCAAATCTCCATTTTTACAATACATTTCCTTCAGTTTTCATTTCTTGTCTGGTGGGACAAAGCATAATAAGTCTAATACTTCTTTCTCATAGCAGCCCTTCAAATGCCTGAATACAGTGATTTATTGTCTTCCCTTTCCCTCTGTCTACATTTTTCTTCTAAATACCCCTAGTGCTTGCAACTGATACTTGCACATCATGATTTCCAGCCACCTCACCATTCCAGTTGGCCTCTTTTATTAATAATAATATCCACAATAACAACAATTAGCATTTACATAAAATTTTAAGGTTCACAAAGCTTTTTCAAAATCCATGACCATGGGGTCAGAGTTATCTTTAATCTAAACTTTTTTTAATATTTGCTGACCTATAATCAAAGGTAATCACCATGCCAAGATAGAGAATGCTAAGCAATCTAAACCATTAAGCACTAAATGTGTGTTATGGTGGTAAAAACACTGATTCTTAAAATAGGATTAAAACATAATGAAATTCTAGACAAACTTAGGTTCTGTTATTTTCTATCTATATGACTTTAAGCAAGGAATTAAATTTTACTTTTCATTCTTTTCTTTATCTATAAAAATAAAATATTAAAACTAAATAATCTAAAAGGTCCCTTTCATTCTAATTTCTCATTTCTTCCATGATTACTATCAATATTGCTTCACATTCTAGTTTTCCCTTGTTGGTCAAGATTATATCCTCATGCCTTATATCCATCAAATTATAAAAGATGACAAAAGATGGGAACAGTCAATGTTGGAGGGATTGTGGAAAGACAGGCACACTATGGCATTGTTAGTGGAGTTGTGTATATCCAGTGGATCAGTATAACCATTTTGTGAAGCAATTTGAAACTATGCAAATGAAATTACCAAAATGTCCATTCCTTTTGATTCAAAGATCCCACTACAAGGTTTAAGCTCAATAGTGAGAAAAAAAGTACTCATTTGCCCCCAAAATACTTATAACAGTGATTTTTGTGATAGCAAAAAATTGGGACCCATTCAATGGATAATGGCTAAACAAGTTGTGTTACATGAATATAATGGAATGTTACTAAGCTATAAAAAAACTATGAACAATGAAGGCAAGCTTACATGGTCCATTGTAGAATTAAGTAAGTAGAGTCAATAAATTAGTATACATATTAACTACAATGAAGTAAACATAAAGAATAATCACAAAGCAATTAAAAGCGACTCTTGCAAAATTATAAAAAACAAGCACTAGTCCAAAGAAGAGCTATGTGAAGACATATTTACTTGATTCCTTAGGATGTGGAAAGTCCATGTGTGTTGGATATTGCATACATTTTCAGATTTTTTTCTGTTTGATCAATTTTTCTTTCTTTTTTTTTTACTGTTTTTGTTATCTGAGATGTCTTTCTGTCAGGTAGAAGTAAAAGGAAACTGAAGGAAATTTTGGTGACTTAAAAATCAAAAGATAGAAATGAAATTTTATTTTAAAAATAAAAGAAATTAAAAAGATTAAGTCTGTAATGCAGTTTCCCTCATGGTTCCTGCATTCATTCTGAAGCAAAAATAATCATTAGCAAGACAAAGCAAAAGCTGGTCAGAGGACCATACTTTTAGAGTAACATGATCATTTAGTACAGCAACACTGTTTTTATAGGTGAAGAAACTGAGGCCAGGAAAAGTGAAGAAACTTGGCCAAAGTCACACAGAAATTAAGTAGTAACCCAGGCTTGAATCTCAACTCTAAATCTAGAACTCTTTCTACTATACAATGATATCTTTATATATCTAATAGGAAAAGCTTTTCTGAAGATTTGCATGTAATTGAATACACCTTTCACCTTCCTTCCCATAATTATTATAACATAAGATCTTTGATTTAGAGTTAAAAGGGATCTCAGAGGTCACCATGTCCAAACCCATCATCTCACAGATGCGCAAATTGAATTCAGCCCATTACTATTTAATAATGTGCCCAACATCACATACTTAATAAATATCTGAGGTGGGATTTGAATTCTGGTCTTTGTAACTTCAGACTCAATGCACTTGCCATTATCTCATCTTACCTATAAACTTCCTTTGGGTGGCTTCTCTGGTCCATATTATCTTCAGCAAAATATTCATCCAGTTAGATTTCAAAATCTGACCTGAACATGTTTTACATTTGAGAAGTTTACCTCACCTTCACCTCTACATTTTATTGTTTGCATTATATCTTTGGCTGTTGTGGCTCAAACTTCAGCGGTGTCTACATGGTTTAGTCTTTTCTGAAGTGATCTTCATTTATCAAATTTCTATCCAGGAAAGGAATGTGTAATGCTTTACCTTCCATGACTTTCAAATCATTTCATTTTATTTAGACATAGTATCTCCTCTATTTCTGTTCAAAATTATTACAACTGTTCCAGTGACTGCATTAACCTAGTGACTGAGAGGACCAGTGTAGACATGCTAAATCCTTGGCATCTGCTTTAAAATACTTGAAAAATATCAACCAAAGAATTATAATAATTTCTCTTTCTACCACGTCCACTTACTAGAGCATAAGGTGACTTTCATCTCTGTAGTTCTCCTTTAAAAAAAATTCCTTACCTCCTGTCTAAATTAATGCTTCCAAGACAGATGAGTAGTAAGGAGAAGGCAATCTGGATAAAGTGACTTGTCTAGGGTCACACAACTAGGAAGTTTCTGAGGCTAGATTTGAAACCAGGTCCTCCTGTCTCCAGTCCTGGCTCTCTATCCACTGAGTCACCTAGCTGCCCCAACTCTGCAGTTATCCTAGAGTGGATAATATTCTCATATAAATATCCCTCAATACTTCTCCTAATCCAGTGTCTCATTTTGGCATGGAGGTGACCTTGGAACCTCAAAGATTATGCCAATAAAGGACAAACTCTGACAGGTCCTGCCACACTAAAAAGGCTTTGAACACAACCCCTGTGCTAGACTGCATCTACTGTTTAAGGATCAACCTAAATATGAATAGAAAGGCTAATCACCAGTAAGTTGACCACTAGGTAATTAATTCTTTGGCCATAGAAAGCCAGGAGACAAAGATCCTTAACTAAGTTGATGTTCTTCTCATAGCATAAAAGGCAGTTGGGTATGTAGAATGGAAAGAGCATCTGGAGTCAGAGGACCTGGATAAAAATAATGCCTATATTGCTTTCTTCCTATGAAGAGAACTTCAGTTTTCTCATCAATAAAATGGGGATGGGATGTTGTCTACATTGACCATAATCCCTACATTTCCTTCTAGTTCTGAATGCTATCACTCTAAGGACTTGGGAGGAAGAATAGCCTTGAGAAAAGTGGTGTCATCTTCTGAGAGGCTATAATTAGCTAGTATGTCCTTTGTCAATTCAGACATTCTTCAGATTTTTGGAAAAGAAATTTTTGAAAAGGTCAGATTAAAATTGAGAATGATTCCATGATTAGAGATTATAGTGCTATTGGGCTTTTAGACTGAGACAACCCAAAAACAAATTCAGAATTTGCCCAGAAGTCTTTGGAGATAAGCTACATTTTTCCAGTGTGAAGAAGCAACAATGATCTAAGTAGCAATGGTGTAATCATCCCTGTCTTTTCACAAGTTAGGGCATCTAGAGAGAGCTCTCAGCCTGTAGTCAGGGAGACCTGACTTCAAATGGGTCCTCAGTCTCTGTGACTAGCTGTGTGACTCAAGGCAAGTTATTTCACTCTGTTTGCCTCAGTTTCCTCATTTATAAAATGAGATGAATAAGGAAATGGCAAACCATTCCAGTAGCTTAGCTTAGAAAACTCCAAATTATGTCATGAAGTGTTGGGCACATATGAAACAAGTGAGCAAATTTCACAATCTAACTCAATGTATTGGGATGCTCTCCCTTTTTCACTTCTGTTTTTTGGAATCCCTAGTTCTTTTCAAAATACAGCTTAGGTGCTATTTACTACATGAAGACTCTCCTCATCCTCTCTCCTTCCAACCTATAATTTTGCACATATTCTGTGTTAATGTATTTGTATTTGTGTTAAATTCCCCTCCTCCATTAAAATATAAACTTCTTGAGGGCAAAAACTATTCATTTCAATCAATAATAACCTTATTATGAATCAGGAATATTTTGCCTTTGTATCCTTAACACCTAGTAAAGCATCTTACATACAAAGGGAACTTAAAAAATATTTGCTACATTAAAATGAATTTTTTTTTGCAAGTACTTATATCAGATAGCCTCTGAGACTACTTCTAAATCTGAGATTCACTAATTCTGAATCCCTGAAAATCAGAATACTCTTTATGTTTCTCCTGATTTCATATCAAAGGGATCCACTCAAACTACTTTGTGGAAATCATTTAATGTTAACTATTTCCTTTTTAAAAAATGTTCTGTTTTGAAATCAAGACAGTCAGGGGCTCATCCAGCCTCTTCAACAGAATTTAAATGGGTGTCATGTGTGTCCTACCCTAATTTGGGGGCTTTCATGGCAGAAACAAAGTCTAAGTTATTGCTCTACTGGACATCATCAGAAAAGAATTTAATGTGTATCATTTTTCCAGCTAGTATAATGCAGACAAGGTAATGTAACTTCAAGTATAATTATTTCTTCTATTTTGATAGTCTCCATTTCTCCCACTGGTGGGTGACTTATTCAGTCACCCAAAGTGTTGTTAGTTCTTGGATCTCAGTTGCTTCTTTAAAACCTATCCTTCCCTTACAGTGTTTGTCTTTCCCCTATAGAAGACTGTTTTTGGGAAATAACAGAAATGTCTTCTAGCTACACCTTTCCTTTTCCCCCTTTATTAACTCTCTTTAAATAAGTCCATAACTCTGTCATGAATTGTCAACACATTGCCTCACTTTTCTTGGCTAATGAATGATGCTATTACCAACTGATGAAATATAGACATAGGAAGGGTTTTGAGGTGATTAGTATTTATTTTTTAATTAAATTCATCAACCATTATTAAATATCTATTTCATAGAAGATACTGTGATAGTCTCTTATAATACAGAGTAGAAAGATATTTCCTGGAGGCGCTTACACATCATGGACACAAATAAGTAATTTACAAGATATATGTTAATAGAGATAGGGACTGGGCTCATAATTTAATGGGTTGGGGAACTCCTAAATGAGGCAACTCTCTTTACCAATTCTATTTGGTATCTTCTCTACTTCTTGGATTTTAGAAAGTTGTCTAGAGCAATGAATGCCCCCTGGCAAGACACCTCAGTTTTCTTATCTGTAAAACAAGGGCAGTAATAGCATCTACCACCAAGGTTGTTTTGAGAATCAAATGAGAAAATATTTGGAAAATGTTTCGAGGATCTCAAAATGCTAATTAAATGTTAAATATTTAATATGTCTTAGATTGGATTTGATTTAGGTCTTCTTGACTTCAGGTCCAGTATTCTTTACAACATGTCACCTAGCTATATGATCTGGCGAATATTGTTATTAAAAATTAGGTCTTTTGTGGCATTGAACCCTTTGATAAAAACTTCAAAAAATCAGGTTCATCTCTATGTTCTCTTGAGGCATCAAAGTGATGGTTTTGTGGAGGATCTGCCTACAATAGATACTTAATAACATTTTTTATTAAATTAAATGGAATTAAATCACAGCAAATGACACTGAATTGATTCAAACTTCTAAGACCTCTTTATAGACTAAATATACTGATTTTTTCTGATGTATTCTAGGACTTTTGAAGAGGATCACATGAGAAGTAATCTCCATAAGTCTTTCTAGCACAGCTCAATCCTTCTCCCTTGGTTCCCCTCAATGTCACCTCTTCTCAGTATCCTTTAACTGAACCTCAGGCAGCCCTGTTTACCCAGGTCCTGCAAGTGTAAAATTGATGACATAATCATGTTAGACTGCCTGTGGGACTCTTACAGGGGGATTAAACTATTATCAACAAATCAGGGGCTAAGTATTGTTTTATTGGAGTGGGAGTGTTTTCAATTAATTTGTAATTAAATAAAGGAAGCAATTTAGCAAGGCTTGGAGAGAGATTCCAGGGGAAGGTTTATCTCATCTGTCTCAGCTGTGCATTCCACCCGCACAGAATCATTGTTTAGATCATGGACATGTTATATGATCTGACCTATAGGTGTAATTCAATAAAACATCAATATTTTCCTTCTATTAACCCCTGGTGCTGGGATGAATGGAGAAAGCTGTCTTTCGTGCCCTCTTCCATGCTCTGAATCCTTACCCAGAGTGCTCTGACAGGTGTTCCTGTTAAAATGCCTAACATTGTCCAAATTGGATGGATCTGTCTCTTTCTGGACAGAACCCAGGAGCCATTTGGAGGTATTTCTCACATCCAAGTGGCATAAAGAAGGGACAAAAGAAAATATAAATTAAGTTGAAGGTTTAGAAGTCACACTCAGAACTGTGACTTTAGGCTCAGGACTAAAGAAAGGAGTCTCTATCATAGCAGCCCAGAGCAAACTATGCCTCCTTCTCCAGTTCCATCCCTTTGAAACAAGATGGGTTAGCTATGTGATTTTAGGTTAGTTACATCCTTCTTCTCTGAGGCTCAGTTTCTTCATCTGTATATTGAGAAAGCTGAACTATATATCTAAGATCCCTTTCAACTTGGGTTCCCTTCAATGTGTTGTAACTATGAAAGATTAAATTAAAAGGCATGGAGGTCTTTTTCTATCTCTCTGCCAAGACACCTAGTCAAGATGGAAATTAGGAATTTTAGGATCAGAGAACAATAGACTTATAGATGGAAGGTACCTTAGAGAGCATCTACTACTACCTAATCATTTTACAGATGAAGAAACTAAGCCTAGAAAGGCTAAATTACTTATGCACAGTCACACAGATACAAAGTGAAGAGCAAGGGCTTGAATGCAGGAACTCTTCTCAGACTACTAATGTAGGAATAACTTTTCAGCAAAGGCAAGTGAGAATTCTGATCATTTTGTTTTTCCTCTGAATTTCTCAGCTTTTTTATAGTCCCTCCCCTCTGGTAGATTTTATTCTACCTAGATAGTTTTCTTCAGCATGAAATCTCCATTTAGAACAGGAGTTTCTAACCTATTTTGTGTTATTGATACCCTTGGCAGTTTCAGCCACGGCCTCCACTAGATGGGTAGTCTAACTACAAAATATTTAAATAGTAATATTAGTAGGACTGAATACTGCTGGTGGTATCCAGGTTAGGGAACTGAGGTCCAAAGAACTCAGATGACTTGTCCAAGATAATATAGCTAGCTAGCAGTAGGCATCTGCTTAGAGTCTAGGTTTTTTAATTACCATCCTCTTTAGAAAAATTTTATTTTCATTATGCCATCATAGCCTCACAGGACTGTTTTGAGAATGATATGTACTTATGCATGTATCCTTTATAAATTTTAGCTATTATTATTATCACATTGTAAAAGACTCCCATTTTGACTGGTGATCTCTGAAAGATCTTGTTCAGAATTTACTCTCCATGCTGAGGAAAGTAAACAGCTAATATTAAGGAGGTGGAGGGAATAATGTGCAACATGAAAGGATAGTAATTCATTTTTAACATATCTAGTTCTATGAAGAGCTGGTGTCAGAGATGGATTGGGATTTTGGGAGAAAACTCTTTGTAATGGTAATCTGTTCAAGAAATCATCAAGATGTTTTTTTAATCCTTCTTTGGGACTGCCAAGTGAAAAAATCTGTTCCATCTAATTTCAATGTCTTGCATTTAGTAGTGACTATGGAAAAGGGAGTAAATCTATAGTCCTATAATTCTAGGTCTTTGTCAGCCTGGAGTTCAGGTTGCATGTTTCTCCATATTCTGCCATTCATAAAGTCATAAATGGGATTGTAGAAATTATCTAGTCCCAATCCCCAATTTTGTGAATGAGAAAATGGGAATCCAGAAAAGTAGAAAAACTTATGAAATTCATAAAACTAATTACTCATGAAGTGCAATCTGGAATACTGACCTTCTGAATTCTATTCCAGTCTTCTTTCCATTGCCCTATACTACTTAGTCTCAGTGTTATTAACCTTTCTTGCATGATGGACACCTTGGACAGATTGGTGAAGCCAATGGACCTCTTCTCACAATAATTAAATACATAACACAAAATATAGAGATTGCAAAGAAAGCCAAGTTTTAGAATGAAGATATATTCTTAAGATATATTATATGTATATGATTTCTATATAATATAACATGACAAATAATATAAGGTATATTTGTAAAATACATATATGTACATATATGTTTTTTAAACAAATTGACAAGTTCACTTTAAAAGCCTTACTAAGTTCCAGCATCTCATGTAGAAATGTAATGCATCTGAATCTCCGATATAACAAATTTTATTAAGAACCTGCTATATGCTAGGCATTATAAATATAAAGACAAAACAATAATCTTCCTTGTCTGAGAGTGGACTAATCATGAGTTCTACTACTGTCTAGATGACCATCCATCAAGATTCAACAGATGTCAATTTCCTGAGAAACTCTTCTAATTCCAATGCCTTCCTCCTTAATTCGGTATTCCTAATTAGACAGAAAAGCAAAAGGTTCTCCTACTTCTGGGTAAAATGGAATAATAAACAATCATAGAGGAACCTATCTATATCTCTCACGTATATACAAGCAGTGATTATAAAAAAAGGCAGAAGAGAGAATATTGGTCAAGAAATCTGAAGATAAATATTAATAAATTCCTTCTTCTAGCCCAGTAATGCACAAATTATAATCAGTGTTCATCTACATTCTGAAAAAATACCCTTTATCTAAAATAATGAGCAAACATTATCCATATAACAAAACTATATAGGTCTTACAATAAAATCAATAGTATATCAGACTATTCATTGTTATCACTATTATTTGCTATAGTACTGGTGAGACAAAGGGAAAAAAAGGTAAAAGAAATGAACAAAGGTAGAGAGAGAATAAAGGCTAGCTAGGTGGCACTGGGACTAAAACACCAGATCTGGAGTCAAGAAGATTAATTTTCCTGAGTTCAAACCTGAACTCAGATACTTCCCAAGGGACTCTAGGAATATCATTTAACCCTGCTTGCCTCAGTTTCCTCAAATTTAAATAAGGTGAAGAAAGAAATAGTAAAATATTCTCATATCTTTGCTAAGGGTCATGAAGAATTAAACACTACTGAAATGACTCAAAAACAACAATAATAACAAACAAAAATGGAAACAAACTGTCACATTTTGTAGAAGCCATGATAGCCACTTAAAGAACTCTAGAGACTTAAACTAAAAATTAATCAAAACAATTAGCTTCAGCCAAGTAGCAGAATATAAAACAAATGCACAGGTATCAGAAACCTTTCTATATGTTATCAATAAGACGTAGAAGAGACAATAGAAACATTTCATTAAAAAATTATTAAAGAATATATAAAATATCTGGAAGTTCAACTATAAAAATAATGAGAATTATATAAATAAAATAGAGTTTAATTATATTTGTATATATAATAATTGCTCATGTTTGAGACATGTCAATAGAATTAAAATGAAAATACTCTAAATAAATCAGTCATACCAATCCAGTTACCAAAGGGTTACTTTATAGAACAAAAAAAAAATTAAAAATAATTCAAATAGAAGAGAAGATAAAGAATTTCATGACAGTTTTTTTTATAAATCATGGAAGGGAAGAGAGCCTACTTAGTATCAAATTCAAGCTATGCTACAAAGCACTGATTATCAAAGTAGTATGGTAATGTATAAAAAAAGGTATGTCAGTGGGACAGATCAATAACAAAAGATTCAGAAGCAATATTGTTTGGCAACTTTTAATAATTTAACAACAAAAACTGCTGGGAAAACTGAAAAAGTAATATGGCAAAAATTATATTTGGAATAGCATCTTACAACATAAAATATATGGGGGGAGGGAAGAAAGTATCTTTTACAACTACAGAAAAAGAAAAAGTTATTGAACAAATGAGGGACAGAGAAGATGATAGGAAACAAAATGAACAATTTTGATTGCATAAAATTAAAAAGTATTTTAGACACACAAAAGAAGTGAAGCTAAATTAGAAGATAAACACCTACCTGGGGAAATTCACAAATTTCTACAATAAAAGTTAACATGTAGGTTTTTACAAGTTAGGAATGGTCTCTCTCTTTTATTTATATAAATGGTGCATCACACAGATTAGATACTTAATAAATGATTATTTATTTTTAAGTTGTACACAAAGCTTTAATCTAAAAGATAATAAAACAAAAAATATAATTGCACTGTCTATTATGACAGCTAATGAAGTCAGTAAAAGGAAAGAAAATCTGTGGGAAAATGGAAACTATTTAAAAGAAGTGGTGAAAGGCAGAAACACATTTTCCATTTTTGCAAAATCCTTGAAATGAAGAAATCAAGATTATTTACTAATTTTATTTTTAAAGAAATATAAATCTTTATTAGATGTTAGATTAAATTTAAATGTTGGATAAGCATTTGTAGTAGTATTATTTTATTATTGTATTATTGCATATTGTAGTATTTGTTTTAAAAATATTAATTCATACATAAAATTTGGAATGCATTTTTGAAACTTGTTCTTTTCTTTATTTTTAATGGGAAAAATCATAATTTTCTTCTCAGTAAAGTGGGAGTTATCACTTTCTAACTTACACAGGAAAAGGTGCACCCTCTTTGAATAGTACCCTCATGATATATCCTCCTAAATATATATCTACTAAAATATTTCAAAGCCATTTTGCATTTTCATAACTTTAGACAGTAGAGACTCAATTCTTCAAATCTTCCTTTAGAGTCAGATGAAATTTTGTCAAACCTAAAGTCCAAAGATTCATAGATTTAGACCTTGAAAAGACTTCAGAGATCAACTAATTTTACCTCTCATTTGACAGATGAGGAAAATTAAGTCCAAATATATTAAATGACTTGAACAGTGTCATGATACAAGTATCAAATGGTAAAGCTGGGATTTGAACTTCCATATCCAATGCTCTTAAGAAGGTTCAACGGCTGAGATGGCAATGCAGCAAGGAACTGTGGAGTGCTTAGGGCATGATGGAGCACAAAAGACAACACGGCCATCCAATGCAGCTGAGGAAGTCTCCAGGTGTAACGCCTTTTCGTGCCAATGGACCCAGGCTTCCAACGCCGAGAGAGTGGGACTGTCTCTGTGCATCGACTTTTCCACTTAAATCTTCATGCACAGGTGTCTTTGTGCACAAAAACGCACAAAGACAATCGTCATCCTCAGTTCGAGAGACAACCAACATCCAATGCTCTTACATGGCACTGTGTTGCCTTCAATATTTACCAGTCTTTGTTCATATAAGGCTCTAGATGATATAATCTAGTTGAAAGAGCCATAGATTTAGAATCAGAAGAATTTGATCATGGTCCCAATGTCTTTGTTTATTTGCTCCATAACTTTGAGGGAGTTATCTAACTTTTTTGAGTATCAATAATCTCCTAGGTAAAATTCAGATAATAATATACTCCTACCCAGCTCACATAGTTGTGATATGAATCAGCTATTGAAGCAATATTTCAGTAAATCAGAACTCATATCATGGCAACTCTTAACTAACAGAGGTTTTCTGTATATTCTTCCCATTCAGGAGAAAAAGAAGAAAACTCAATAAATAGTGTACTACAAAGATGCCAAACATGCCTGCTGGGTACATATGGCCCAAGATTCAGACATATTAAAATGTAATTGAGAAATGTTTAGCAAAATAAATTTTAAAATACAATAGAACATGGATAATGTTCATGTAGTTTTCTAAGCCAAATATGCAGACCCAGGGGCTATGTGTTAGCAAAGATATTAACAAAATGAAACTTGTCTATTTGAAGGCAATTAGAATCATGATTGGTCTTAAACTCATGTCATATGGAAACCAGTTGAAGAATATTGGAATAAAACTTATCTAGGACATGATTGCTGTTTTAACTGCCCAAAGAGTTATTTTGAAGAATAGTGTTTCATTTGTTCTTTAAGACTTTTGATGACAGAACTAGGACTATTATAGTGCATGACTTAAGTTCAACATAATTGTTTTACCTGTTGCTCTTTTCAGTGCAAGCAATTCAAATTTGTTTATGTGAATCAAATGTTCCTTCCCTGAGTCTGTAGATTTTGGGAGCTGTCCAGCAGTCTTCCTGAGTGTGAGGGTTAGCTCAGTCTAGATGTGATGATTCAGTTGAGTAATGGAGATAAGAAGCACTGTGTACTCAGGCCCACATGCATAGGCATCACACAGTGTTCTGCTATAGCACAGAGGTTCATTTATTATATAGGGTTTCAAGTACATACTTCTTTGGCACACAATAAATTTTCTACATATATGTTTCCATGGAACTTAACAACAAGACACATAGCCTAAGGAGATAGTCATTGAAATGTTGTCATAGATGAATGACATAGACAAGGAGATCTAGAGGTTAGTTCTCCCTGACCTAGAAGAATCAGTTACTTTTGATCAGCTTTCACAATCAATCACAATTATTTAGGAGATGGGTAACAAAACATTTCATAGCTAGGTACAAGGTTAGAGGGCAATTTAGTGACAGATCAGATTTGGGGTTTTCCTCAATTTATATGTTCTATTTTTCTTGTGTTACTTTAAAGAACCTGGCAATGTTAGTTGGTATCTGTCCATAAACAGAATTCAGTGAAGTGTGTCTTGAAGGTGACTGATGTTCTTGGCTTGCCTGGCTTGCAATGGGAGTGAATGTAGCTCTGTGGAGAAGGAAAGGAGGGGGGCAATGGGTAGTCATCTTTGGGCTTTAATTCTGTAAATATAATCTTTCAGGGTAGTAGTCTGGGGGGATTAAGGTAGGATATATGTTTATTGATCCTATAAGTATTTGCTCTCTCGTATTGTTTCTCCTTATTGGGGAAGGAATAATAATCAGAACAAGTCCATTAGTTAGAAAAGTTGGAGAGAGAGAGAGAGAGAGAGAGAGAGAGAGAGAGAGAGAGAGAGAGAGAGAGAGAGAGAGAGAGAGAGAGAGAGAGAAGTCACAAAAAGAGATCAGTAGGGGCCTCATTCTCTGGGGGCTGCCTTGCAGACCCCATTTCCCCAGGCTGTGACCTTGTCAGCCAGTGAATATATGATGGCCTCCAGCATCTCCTCCCTTTTTGTTTTTTAAATTGAATGACTTCATCTCGATTTAGACTTGACATATAGAGGACCCTGGGCTTTGGATGATGACTGGAAAGCAAACAAGAATGAGAAAAATAAGACAAAAACAAATCTACAGGCAATAAGGGTATGAATAAGATTGCCTTGGGACACAAAGGAAGAAACACTGTCATAAAAGGAACTTGCAATAGATGAGGCTGAATAGAGGGAAGTACTGGAATGACTAATATGCAAAATTAGTTTATGCAATGTTTTTAGGTCAATAAAAATTTCTGAGTGGTTCCAAATTCCAATAATGTGTGGTTGTATGTTCTCCCAGGGAACATCTGATTGATTATAAGGAAAGGGAGAAACACAAATCCATTTATATACAGCATGGCACTTTGATTTAAATCTCACTTTCATATTTTATAATTGATTTTCAATATAAATGATGGCTTTTTCTAAGACATTTAAATGGGCCTCTAACCCCTTGTCTATGAGTTCTTGGGTTAAAAGGGCGAGTAAAACATTCTTAGAAAGATTGTCTGCATATTGTGCAGTGTGGACTCCTTGAGTAGTGGCTGCAGTGGGAGTTGTTAAGGATGTAAGCTTAAAGATTTGGGAAATCAGTTGTGGGATATAAATGCCTAAATATTGTTCAACAACAAAAACAGTGAAGGGATTAGAACAATTGGTTAAAATACATCCTGAACAAGAAATTCTAAGAGTCATGGGAGAATAACATAGGCACCTATAGGACCACCAAGAAAGTCAGAGTCACTTGAAGGCTTTAGTGCAATCAGGAGATGAAAATTCCTGCTTGTGCTTGAGCTGCAGGTGTCTTGATTTGTTCCCAACTTGGTAGAGCATTCCAGGCTGTTGTCTTAACACAGTCTCTCTGTATCTGCATTCTCTTCATTGCCTTCCTGCTGGGGTGTGCCATGCAGCTTGTTGTTGGGATGGGAGACATGGTGAGGATGTGTCCTAAAGGTTCCAACCTTTAACTTAAATATGCATCCCCAGTAAATAGCTAAATTATACTTTGGACATTTAATTGTAGGCCAATCAGAATCTCAAAAATGCAGGAAAAAGATCTTGTTTAGAAATATACATGCCTAGACTAAGCATCAGATATTTTAAAGGACAAAAATTTCCGCCCATAATCAATAATACTCCAATTCCAATCATTATCATAATTTGGAAACAGATTGCTTACATGTTCACATATTTACCTCAAATAAGTATAAAGTTCTTATTAACATTGCTGCATAGAAGCTTTATTTATGTAAAAATTATCCTATCCTATCTTAAAGTGTATTCAAATTTAGTATAATCCTACTCTTGATAGAAATTTTTTGTGCTCTCTAAGAATCCTTTTTACTGCAATAGAAAAAGGGAGGGGTAACTGGTAACTTGCTGTAACCTGAGAAACGGTGTGTGTGTGTGTGTGTGTGTGTGTGTGTGTGTGTGTGTGTGTGTGTGTGTGCAATGAGATAGGTTAACTCAAAAATTAAAATAAAATCTTTAATAGTAGTATTTTAAAATCATAGGATATTTGTTTTCAAAATTATTTGTGAATTCCTGTCCATGTAGGTGGATAATGGAGTCCTTTTTCCAGTAACCAATGAAATAATTTGTAATCAAAAAACCTGTTTCTGGTTGTCAGCCAGTATGTTTGCTTCACTCTTAGTTGGGAGGAGAAAGAAAAGGATGGGGAACAAGGGAATGATTTCATCAAGTTTATATCCTAGCAACTCTAAATAATCTCCTTTGAGGAGTCAACACACTCAACTTTTCAAAATGTGGCCCCAAATCCACACCATGGATGCACCACGGCCCACACAGAAGTATCCACAGGAAAGACTGATATATAGATGTACAAAGGTATTTTTTGAGAAAATGTATTTTCTCAAAAAATTCATCCTAATCACCTGAACCATGAATATTTTAATTCTGATATATTCTCATTAGCATCTTAAACAGATGATCCAATTATTTATAAGTTGTTGTGTTATTAATTTGGTTTAGTTAACTTTAGCATATCAATTGTTGTGATTTAGGGGGAAATCTGTTCTTTAACCTGAGCTTCTTTAGAATCCTGTATTTGTAGGGGGCAGCTGGGTGGCTCAGTGGATTGAGAGCCAGGCCCAGAGATGGGAGGTCCTAGGTTCAAATCTGACCTCAGACACTTCCTAGCTGTGTGACCCTGGGCAGGTCACTTAACCCCCATTGCCTAGCCCTTACAACTCTTCTGCCTTGGAACCAATATACAGTATTGACTCCAATATGGAAGGTGAGGGTTTAAAAAAAAAGAATTCTGTATTTGTAGTTTGGACTTTGCAGTTTTATCACTTAGCCAAATTGTACAGTTTTAACTGAGAGACTCTTTTGTTTTTGTTGTTGTGATGGTTGTTGTGTTGTTGTTGTTGCTTCCACAAAAGGTCATATTTTTACTTAATAGTAGTATATAAAGGGTATGATGGCCTCCAGCATATAGAAAGACAATATTATAATATATTAATTATCCACTGAGACAGGGAAACTTCTGAGTTGTCTACCCAGGGCGTTCTGTTTGAGCCATCATGGCAGAGCAGTGGCTTCATCAGCTACTTTCTGGCATAACTATTGGATAGACTTCCTGAAAGACTCTAATCTTTCTGATTACTACCATGGAGTACTTGGCTTCAGACATAGTGCTATCAGGTAGTTCAGTTCAATCTCTATTGACTGGGTCAGGAATTAATCTAAGAGGTAAAATTGAATATTATTCAAAATATTAAAATATGAAATCTATGATCCCTTCAAAGTTCATAAAGCTCTTCTCATAAAGTATATCTGTGTTCTCCTCCATACAGTCAAATACCTCTAAATTTGTGGATTCAGAGTCCAGGCATTCTAGGATCATGTAGTTCACTGTGCATAGTGTAAAAGGAAATAAGATCAAAAGCTCCTGTGTGTAGAAATGTGACTGAAGTCATGTCCTAAACCCTCTGTTCCCAATTGCCCTCCTAGGTATCATGGTATCTGAAAAATTCCTGAACCACCCATACTTGTAACTGTGGAAAGGAATAAGCAAAGGGTTGTCAGGCCCATCTCAATATTACAAATTAGACACAAAGAAAAGCAGGTGATAAAGTAAAAGAAATTAGGCAACTTATTGCTTAATGCAAATATATATTTAATAACATTTATTTATTTATATTTATTTTTTATTTATTTTTTATTTCAAATAAATAAATAAATAAATAATTTATTTATGTTATATGTGTATAAAATAAATAAATAAACAAAATTAATTAAATTAAAAAATTAATTAAAATTATATGTATTATTTATTTATTTATAAAATAATAATTTAATAATAATAAGAGGTGAAAAGACAGGCACTCTCTTAGCTATCAGGATCATTCAAATCTACTCTACCAATTGGTCTCTCGCTGAATCATCATCTAAGAAGAGAAATTGTATAGTTAAAAGAATGCTGGATCCAGATTTAGAGGACATGATTTCAAATCCCAATTCTACTATTTACTGTCTCTGAAGGAAGAGTGACTTATTACATTGAATCTCTTAGCATGACTTTGGTTAAGTCACGATCTACTTTAGCCTATTTCTTTATGTGTAAAATGAGATGATTGGATAAGATGCTCTCAAAAGTATCTTCAAGTTCTAAATATTTGATCTATCTCTGGTCTATGGGAAAATAATAGTATAAAAATACAAGAAAGTTGAAAGGCTTTATAACTTTGCTAGATTCAGTGACAAATCATGATACCAGGGGATACATGATAAAGAAGACAACCCATTTCCTGCCATAGAATGGATGTACTTACAATGCAAAAAGAGCTATGTTATTTTAGATATGGTCAATAGGGAAATGTGTTTTGTTTGACTGGGCATATTTGTTATAAAAAAAGTCTTACTTTAAATTTTGTTTAATTTGTAGAGAGAGTGTGAGGGAGAGAAAATGCTGTTAATCAGAAAAATGTTCAAATCTAAAAAGAATATTTTATATAGAATATATGTATATATTATATATACAGAATATTTATTTATGAATAAATATTCTAAATAGCATATGACATACTATCTATATCTATATGTATGGGAAATCTATGGTTTTCTCTTAGTCTTATTAAAAGAATGAGAAAGAATAAACTGAATCAATCAGCATTGTGGCCCAGCTTCTAAGTAAAAACATTTACTCCAGTTTATAGAATGGCTCCATAAAATCTTTATTGGACAGCTGTTCAAGGAAGACATTTCAAGCTGTTTTAGATATATGTGAGCATCGTTACTTAAGAAGTTTCTAATATGAGACAACCATGAATGGAATAGGCTGCCTTCTTAGTTAAAGTGGGTTCTTTATCACTCAAAGCAGAAATCAACTCACCATGTATAGGCAATGTTATGGAGATATGTCTGTTCATGGAAGGGTAGATTTCTCTAAATCATCTTAGAACTACAAGATTTAGTTAATGTCTTCTAAAAGAATGAGATCAACCAGCTATATATATTAAATTACTTTTTTTTTCTGCTCCAGAGCAGTTTTCTGCTCTGGAGAAGGACAAGTTTGAGTTTGAAGAATGGATATTTTAGTTCTTGTGGAACTTATTGGCTGGAATGGTAATAGTAATAGTATAATATAGTAATAATAAGTGGAAGCTTATTGGCTGCAAATCTAGTCCCTGTTATTCATTAATTCAACACTCTTAATGGAGGTAGGCAAATGTAAAGTCCCCATCCCTGCCCCCAGAGTCCTTACTTTGTCAGAGTGATCTCTGCTAAAAGTCATATTCCTGTGGGATCCATGATCACTATAACATATATTCCCAAACATGCATCTCCCTTTTCCTTCTTCATTCCACTGTTGCCTTCTGTGGTCACATATTAAGGCTATTATGGTGAAAGGAGGAAAAAACACATGCTTTGGACAAGAATAATGAGGGAGCTTATGAAGAGATAAAAACAATGTGAAAGCAATGAATGTGGTCCTAATACATGACCGTTGTCACATCACCAGGGACCTAGTATGAACAGAGAAGTCTGTGTCTATTTGCCAGCTTACTAAGGAAAGGAGAAAAGGAACATGATATAAATCTTGGACATAGAATATTAGAGTTGGGAGAAACCTGAGAATTCATCTAGTCAAAATCTTAAACTGTCTACAAAATCCTCAAAACTTATTAAAAATGGGTCCAAAATGTAATCATCCTGATGAGGTTAAAGGAAAGCATTTCATCATCAAATAATTATTCAATTTTTTCAAGATAGATACCATTTCATTTTGTCTTCATACATCCAGTACCTGGCACTAGGCTTATAACAAAGTGGGTGATTTAAAAGTTATTGTTGAATGTATTAATTCATTTAATCATCGAGTTTCCAAAATAAATCTAGTTCTATCTGCTATCTTGAAATTTTTAAATGGCCTAGGCCTTCTTTGGATATTTTGTTAAAGCAAAAATAGATTCTTGCTGATCCATGAACCTTACAGGAGCCTTCCAGTTTGGGAACTCCACAGTAGGAATTTGGATTGCTATGTTTTGTAACTGAGGATTTAGTTCTTTCTATAGTCTCCTACAATTATTCTAACCTAAAGCATTGGTGTGGATATAAAGCCAAAAAGAATTTGGATCATCCATTCTTCTCAGAATCAAAGAGAACAGGTCCTCTGGAGAGGACCACAGCAATCAATAAGCACTTAATTCTAACCATGTCAGTAATGCTAGAATGGACCAGCTGTCATTTGCTTAAACTGTATGCATCTTCTCAGTTGAAAAGCTACATCGAAGTGATGTCATTATCTGGATACATTAAAAAGAAAAAAAATGAAAACCCAAAAGTTCTCATTTAAAAAGAGAAAAACACAGACTAAGTAATCCAAATTGTCTATTAGCCTAACTTCACTGAATAGATGGCTCAACTTTCTGATCAATTTTTCCAAATTTGGTCTCTTCAAGGCCAAGGCTTGTTATTCAAGCATAAGTATTTAAGCATTTACTTTGTGCTGGGAAAGAAAGAAAGAAAGAAAGAAAGAAAGAAAGAAAGAAAGAAAGAAAGAAAGAAAGAAAGAAAGAAAGAAAGAAAGAAAGAAAGAAAAGAAAGAAAGAAAGAAAGAAAGAAAGAAAGAAAGAAAGAAAGAAAGAAAGAAAGAAAGAAAGAAAGAAAGAAGAAAGAAAGAAAGAAAGAAAGAAAGAAAGAAGAAAGAAAGGAAGGAAGGAAGGAAGGAAGGAAGGAAGGAAGGAAGAAAGGAAGGAAGGAAGAAAGAAAGAAAGAAAGAAAGAAAGAAAGAAAGAAAGAAAGAAAGAAAGAAAGAAAGAAAGAAAGAAAGAAAGAAAGAAAGAAAGAAAGAAAGAAAGAAAGAAAGAAGAAAGAAAGAAAGAAAGAAAGAAAGAAAGAAAGAAAGAAAGAAAGAAAGAAGAAAGAAAGGAAGGAAGGAAGGAAGGAAGGAAGGAAGGAAGGAAGGAAGGAAGAAGGAAGGAAGGAAGGAAGGAAGGAAGGAAGGAAGGAAGGAAGGAAGGAAGGAAGGAAGGAAGGAAGGAAGGAAGGAAGGAGGAAGGAAGGAAGGAAGGAAGGAGGGAGGGAGGGGGGAGGGAGGGGGGATGGAGAGAGGGAGGAAGGAAAGGATTTCCTTTCTCCAAGGAGTTCACATTCCAACTGGACAGATATATAAAATAATTAGATATTTATAAGATGTTATATGGAGTAGATGGAAGACACTCTTGGAAGGAAGGAATTAACATAAAAGATCAGGAAAGGTCTTCTGTAGAAGAATAATAAGCAGTATGGTTAGTAGTCTAGCTTCTTCCTGTAAGTTTCTAAAGGTATATGTATGTTGGTGTGATGGCACAGAACAAAGAAACATGATATCTGGTGACTTTCCTCTTTCAAGGAAGAGGCATCTAAGTCCTCTGGCTTTAGTGAATAGAATAGGCCTAGTTATGGTGTTCTTTCTTTCCAGCTGCTACTTACTGGTGCTATTTTGTACTAAGTCACCAGCTGGGGACAGCTGTGCCAATGTGGTGCAGCTGCATCAGCCAGTCAGGTCCCAAGGAAGCAGACACTAGGCCAAGGAAAGAGCATGTCTTAGTGATGACTTATTTGGTGTTGAGTAGCAGGAGCCCAAGGCCTGGACTGTTGTTTCTCAGGCTTCTGGGTGGGCTCCCAGGATTAATAACCATCATTTCCTGAGATCTTAGTGGCATGTTGGTGTTCTTCTTCTGTCTTTCTGATACAATAGTAGGAACTAAGACGAGGGAAGTCCTTCATTCTATACTCTTGAGTCCACTTGATCATTGGTCTACACTTTTTTTTATCACATATACCTATTAGTAAAGTATTTGAAACATACCCCTTTTATGTGTACTTAGTTATGTTAAATTATAGACACATATAATAATCACTAATAAAGTGTACATGATCAAACTCAAATAGAGGAGTCATAAAATGATAACATAAAGATTAAATAAGATTTGGTTCTAGATTAAATAGTTACTAGAAATTGATGAGTAGTGGGAAATCACTTTGACAGCTTTATACAAGATGTCTTGGAATGGGGATAGACTGTAAATAAGAAGGCCAATTAAAAGGCCACTGCCAAAGTCCAAGCAATATTAAATAAAACCTGAAGTTGGATGGTGCATTGTGAGAAGAAAGACATGGAAAAAGTCAAGAGATTTTTGCATAAGTAAAAATGGGAGGTTTGGCAATTGATGGAATCTGTAGTGAATGAGAAGGAGAAGTTGAGCATTGCACCAATATTGCTTACCTATGTGATTAAAAGAAAGGTGAAAATTATAATAATAATAAAGATTTTTAAGATAAGGGTAGCTTTTGGAGAAAAGATAATGTAATTGATATGTGATGAAGATCACATCCCATTCATTTCTGCTCATCCTGTACTACTTAAAACCGAAAAGGGAAAGACAGTGTCTTTGTTCACTGGTCAATGCTAATGAGTGCAAATCCTGTCTTCCTGACAGATGCCTGCTGAAGCCACAGGGGGATCTTAGGTTGATATGCTAGGGACAAAGGGATTTTCCCAATTACATTTGTACAGCTGCTGTTGTCCGTTGACAAAAAGTTATAACATCCCTGTGGGACCATTGTCTGATTCATAAGTAGGGTGTTTGGGATCTTGCACATAGAAGGAGGCAAAATGGGAAAGTGCCAGGGGATAAGGATAGATATGGCTATGTTGAAGGGAAGCCCTATGATTGGCTATTATAAGAGAAGTTAGAATGTAACCCATTTCTCCACCCTCTCATTGGTTGATCATAACACACCTGTCAGGGTCAGAACAGAGCCCACTTTGGAGACCACTATTCCAGATGTTCTAAAGCAATGGATGATCTATTCTATTTGGTGAATGCCCCAGTCAATAAAATGAGCATATCCTTTATGATTGGTGATCAATGAGGTTGACCCTAAGTGAGAAGACAAGGCTACACAAGCAATTACTTTCTCTTGGTAAATGCCTACTCTAGATTGTAAGCCATGAAGTATTTTCCAAGGATGCAATATTGGCAGAAAGAAGAGGGTAATACTATTGGCCTGCCATTAACAGGGTATATGCTTTGAGCTGGCTTTTAGTCCAGGGGTGAAGATGGGCTTTTACTGATCCATCTACACTCACTAACCCTGGCTCCTTCCTGACTCATAGTATGCAATTATGAGCTCTGGCTGGGATTAGTGGTATGGCCCAAGGCCACAGAAAAGGGGAAGATGAATTGGTCTACATGGGGCTAGAATCCATGGTGACAGCTTTTCTATCACCATGAAGCTTTTAACTCTCTGAATGCTCCTTCATGTTCCATTTTTTAAAATACAACTCATTTGTTGGGGGGCGGGGTGGGAGGTTGTAAAAGAAGAAAAAACAAAGTAAGTATAAATTTTTCCCAGTACAATCTCCATGTGGTAGCTTAAAGCTATACATTTTTCAGTTTAATTTCACATTAAGCCTTCCAAAAGCATCCCATCATAGGATAAAAACACAAAGCCCATGATCCCTCTGGCAAGGGCATTATAATTCAGATTTCCCCCTGTTGCTTATTTCCCAGCTGGAGGTGCTGCTAAAATCTTCAATATTCTGGAACCATGGACAGGAGCTAATCTGCTGAAATGTAATAGGGATAAGTGTAAAATCCTGTACTTGGGTTCAAAAATCAAGGACACTAAGTGCAGGAAGAAGAGATATGAGTTAAGATAGAAGGGAAAGAACTGAATATGGAGACAGGGGACCTACATTTCAATCTAAGGTCCATCATTTATTATGCTCTGTGTTCTTGGATAAGTAATGTCACACCCCCTGAGTCTTTATTTCATGTATAAATAAGCAAATTAAGAAGATTGTTAAAAGAATGCTGGATTTGGAGATCAAATAGACATGTGTTTGAATCTCACCATAGACTTACTGGCTAGATAACTCTGGGTAAGCCATTTAGACTTTCTGAGCTTCAGTGTCCTCATCTGGAAAATAGCATTAATCATAGCTCATACCTCATGGAACTGTTGTAAGAATTGAAAGAGATAGACTTCCGGTTAAGATGGCGGCTTAGAGAAAGCTAAAGTTCAGATCTCCGGAAAACCCTTCCCGACCGATCTCAAACTATAAGCTCCTAAGGCGCCAAAATTCAAAACGATCAACAGCACAGACCCTGGGAACCCTCCTCCTGGACCTGGACCCGGATCAAAAGGTACGGCTCCCCTTAAAAGCCAGAACCCGAGATCCCTCGGACCTCAGGGGTAGGAGCGCAGAGTCCAAGGCTCCCGGAAGCCGCAGCCCGGCCTGGCTCAGAGAGCAGGGTCCTCGGAACAACAACCCTCAGGGCCTTCTATCCGAGTCCCAGTGAAAGTCACTGCCTGGAGCAAGACAGCCTCACGGGCTGGATCCTGCTATCCAAGTCTCAGTGAAAGTCCCTGCCCTCGGAGCTTGGGTTAGCTGCAGCCCATCCCCCCGCAGGCCGACGAAACAGCCTCACGGCCAGCGATTCTGAAGGCAACTTCCGGAAAGCAACGTGGTCCGACCCTTCCATTCCAGTTCCAGTGAGGCATATTCAGTTTAACCCAGGGAAAGCTCATAGAACCATCTGCCCAGGACTAAAGCCTCTGAACACCAGACAGAGACAAGAAAAGCTAATCCTCCACATTCAGAGATGGCAAACTCCACAGAACCACAGAAGCCCCAAAATACCAAGAAAAATAAGAAGAAAGGGGCGACTTTGGACACATTCTATGGAGCCAAAATACAAAATACAGAGCAGATAGAAAATAATATAAAAGAAAATGCTCCAAAACCTTCCAAAGGAAATGGAAACCCTCCACAAACCTATGAAGAATTTGAATCAGAAATGACCAAAAAGATGGAAGCCTTCTGGGAGGAAAAGTTGGAAATAATGCAAAAGAAATTCACGCATCTACAAAACCGGTATGATGAAACTGAAAAGGAAAACCAGGCTTTAAAAGCCAGAATCAAGCAGCTGGAAGACAACGATCATGTAAAAGAGCAAGAATTAATAAAGCAAAGCCAAAATACCAAGAAATTAGAAGAGAACATAAAATATCTCACCGACAAGGTGATAGATCTGGAAAATAGAGGGAGAAGGGATAATTTAAGAATAATTGGACTCCCAGAAAAGCCAGAAATAAACACCAAACTGGACATGGTGATACAAGATATAATCAAAGAAAATTGCCCAGAGATTCTAGAACAAGGGGGCAATACAGCCACTGACAGAGCTCACAGAACACCTTCTACACTAAACCCCCAAAAGACAACTCCCAGGAAAGTAATTGCCAAATTCCAAAGCTATCAAACAAAAGAAAAAATCCTACAGGAAGCCAGAAAAAGACAATTTAGATATAAAGGAATGCCAATCAGGGTCACACAAGACCTTGCAAGTTCTACTCTGAATGATCGTAAGGCATGGAACATGATCTTCAGAAAAGCAAGAGAGCTGGGTCTCCAACCAAGAATCAGCTACCCAGCAAAACTGAGTATATACTTCCAAGGGAAAGTATGGGCATTCAACAAAATAGAAGACTTCCAACTTTTTGCAAAGAAAAGACCAGAGCTCTGTGGAAAGTTTGATACCGAAAATCAAAGAGCAAGGAATACCTGAAAAGGTAAATATTAAGGAAAGGGGAAAATGCTATCTTCTTCTTTTACTCAAACTCTCTTCTATAAGGACTACATTTATATCAACCTATGTATACTAATATGTGGGGAAAATGTAATGTATAAATAGGGGGTAAAGAAAGACCAAATAGAATAATCATTCTCACACAAAGATTCACATGGGAAGGGGAGGGGAAGAAAACTCCTATAAGAAGGAGAGGAAGAGAGGGGGGGGGGGTTTACTTAAACCTCAATCTCAGGGAAATCAACTCTGAGAGGGAAAAACATCCAGATCCATTGGGATCTTGAATTCTATCTTACCCAACAAGGGTAAGGAGAAGGGAAAACCAAGGGGGGGGAGAGGGAGAGGGAGAACAAAAAGGGAGGGAAAGAGAGGGGGGAGGGGGAGGGAACAAAAAGGGAGGGACTAAAAAGGGAAACATCAAGGGAGGGGACAAGGGGGACTGTTTCAAAGTCAATCACTGGACTAAAAGGTAGAGCCGAAGAAGAAAAGGTTAGAATTAGGGAAGGCAATCAAAATGCCAGGGAGTCCACAAATGACAATCATAACTTTGAACGTGAATGGGATGAACTCACCCATAAAACGTAGACAAATAGCAGAATGGATTAGAATCCAAAACCCTACCATATGTTGTCTTCAAGAAACACACATGAGGCGGGTTGACACCCACAAGGTCAGAATTAAAGGATGGAGTAAGACCTTCTGGACTTCAACTGATAGAAAGAAGGCAGGAGTGGTAATCATGATATCTGATAAAGCCAATGCAAAAATAGACCTGATCAAAAGGGATAGGGAAGGTAATTATATTTTGTTAAAAGGGACTATAGACAATGAGGAAATATCATTAATCAATATGTATGCACCAAATAATATAGCACCCAAATTTCTAATGGAGAAACTAGGAGAATTGAAGGAAGAAATAGACAATAAAACCATACTAGTGGGAGACTTAAACCAACCATTATCAAATTTAGATAAATCAAATCAAAAAATAAATAAGAAAGAGGTAAAAGAAGTGAATGAAATCTTAGAAAAATTATAATTAATAGACATATGGAGAAAAATAAATAGGGATAAAAAGGAATACACCTTCTTCTCAGCACCACATGGCACATTCACAAAAATTGACCATACATTAGGTCACAGAAACATAGCACACAAATGCAGAAAAGCAGAAATAATGAATGTAGCCTTCTCAGATCACAAGGCAATAAAAATAATGATTAGTAATGGTACATGGAAAACCAAATCTAAAACCAATTGGAAATTAGACAATATGATACTCCAAAACCGTTTAGTTAAAGAAGAAATCATAGAAACAATTAATAATTTCATCGAGGAAAATGACAATGGCGAAACATCCTTTCAAACCTTTTGGGATGCAGCCAAAGCGGTAATCAGAGGTAAATTCATATCCCTGAATGCTTATATTAACAAACAAGGGAGAGCAGAGATCAATCAATTGGAAATGCAAATGGAAAAACTGGAAAGCGATCAAATTAAAAACCCCCAGCAGAAAACCAAATTAGAAATCCTAAAAATTAAGGGAGAAATTAATAAAATCGAAAGTGATAGAACTATTGATTTAATAAATGAGACAAGAAGCTGGTACTTTGAAAAAACAAACAAAATAGACAAGGTACTGGTCAATCTAATTAAAAAAAGGAAGGAAGAAAAGCAAATTCACAGCATTAAAGATGAAAAGGGGGACATCACCTACAATGAAGAGGAAATTAAGGCAATCATTAGAAATTACTTTGCCCAATTATATGGCAATAAATACACCAATTTAGGAGAAATGGATGAATATATACAAAAATACAAACTGCCTAGACTAACAGAAGAGGAAATAGAATTCCTAAATAATCCCATATCAGAAATTGAAATCCAACAAGCCATCAAAGAACTTCCTAAGAAAAAATCCCCAGGGCCTGATGGATTCACCTGTGAATTCTATCAAACATTCAGAGAACAGTTAATCCCAATACTATAAAAACTATTTGACATAATAAGCAAAGAGGGAGTTCTACCAAACTCCTTTTATGACACAAACATGGTACTGATTCCAAAACCAGGCAGGTCAAAAACAGAGAAAGAAAACTATAGGCCAATCTCCCTAATGAATACAGATGCAAAAATCTTAAATAGGATACTAGCAAAAAGACTCCAGCAAGTGATCAGAAGGATCATTCACCATGATCAAGTAGGATTCATACCAGGGATGCAGGGCTGGTTCAACATTAGGAAAACCATCCACATAATTGACCACATCAACAAGCAAACTAGCAAGAACCACATGATTATTTCAATAGATGCAGAAAAAGCCTTTGATAAAATACAACACCCATTCCTATTAAAAACACTAGAAAGCATAGGAATAGAAGGGTCATTCCTAAAAATAATAAACAGTATATATCTAAAACCAACAGCTAATATCATCTGCAATGGGGATAAACTAGATGCATTCCCAATAAGATCAGGAGTGAAACAAGGATGCCCATTATCACCTCTACTATTTGACATTGTACTAGAAACACTAGCAGTAGCAATTAGAGAAGATAAAGGAATTGAAGGCATCAAAATAGGCAAGGAGGAGACCAAGTTATCACTCTTTGCGGATGACATGATGGTCTACTTAAAGAATCCTAGAGATTCAACCAAAAAGCTAATTGAAATAATCAACAACTTTAGCAAAGTTGCAGGATAAAAAATAAACCCACATAAATCATCAGCTTTTCTATATATCTCCAACACAGCTCAGCAGCAAGAACTAGAAAGAGAAATCCCATTCAAAATCACCTTAGACAAAATAAAATACCTAGGAATCTACCTCCCAAGACAAACACAGGAACTATATGAACCTCCCAAGACAAACACAGGAACTATATGAACACAACTACAAAACACTCGCCACACAACTAAAACTAGACTTGAACAAATGGAAAAACATTAACTGCTCATGGATAGGACGAGCCAATATAATAAAAATGACCATCCTACCCAAACTTATTTATCTATTTAGTGCCATACCCATTGAACTACCAAAATACTTCTTCACTGATTTAGAAAAAACCATAACAAAGTTCATTTGGAAGAACAAAAGATCAAGGATATCCAGGGAAATAATGAAAAAAAAAAACACATATGATGGGGGCCTTGCAGTCCCTGACCTAAAACTATATTACAAAGCAGCAGTCATCAAAACAATTTGGTACTGGCTAAGAAACAGAAAGGAAGATCAGTGGAATAAACTGGGGGAAAGCGACCTCAGCAAGACAGTATACGATAAACCCAAAGATCCCAGCTTTTGGGACAAAAATCCACTATTCGATAAAAACTGCTGGGAAAATTGGAAGACAGTGTGGGAGGAATAGATCAACACCTCACACCCTACACCAAGATAAATTCAAAATGGGTGAGTGACTTAAACATAAAGAAGGAAACCATAAGTAAATTGGGTAAACACAGAATAGTATACATGTCAGACCTTTGGGAGGGGAAAGGCTTTAAAACCAAGCAAGATATAGAAAGAATCACAAAATGTAAAATAAATAATTTTGACTACATCAAACTAAAAAGCTTTTGTACAAACAAAACCAATATAACTAAAATCAGAAGGGAAACAACAAATTGGGAAAAAATCTTCATAGAAACCTCTGACAAAGGTTTAATTACTCATATTTATAATGAGCTAAATCAATTGTACAAAAAATCAAGCCATTCTCCAATTGATAAATGGGCAAGGGAAATGGATAGGCAGTTCTCAGATAAAGAAATCAAAACTATTAACAAGCACATGAAGAAGTGTTCTACATCTCTTATAATCAGAGAGATGCAAATCAAAACAACTCTGAGGTATCACCTCACACCTAGCAGATTGGCTAACATAACAGCAAAGGAAAGTAATGAATGCTAGAGGGGGTGTGGCAAAATAGGGACATTAATTCATTGCTGGTGGAGCTGTGAACTGATCCAACCATTCTGGAGGGCAATTTGGAACTATGCCCAAAGGGCGACAAAAGAATATCTACCCTTTGGCCCAACCATAGCACTGCTGGGTCTGTACCCCAAAGAGATAATGGACACAAAGACTTGTACAAAAATATTCATAGCTGCGCTCTTTGTGGTGGCCCAAACCTGGAAAACGAGGGGATGCCCATCAATTGGGGAATGGCTGAACAAACTGTGGTATATGTTGGTGATGGAGTACTATTGTGCTAAAAGGAATAATAAAGTGGAGAAGTTACATGGAGACTGGAACAACCTCCAGGAAGTGATGCAGAGCGAGAGGAGCAGAACCAGGAGAACATTGTACACAGAGACTAATACACTGTGGTATAATCGAACGTAATGGACTTCTCCATTAGTGGCGGTGTAATGTCCCTGAACAACTTGCAGGGATCCAGGAGAAAAAAACACCATTCATAAGCAAAGGATAAACTATGGGAGTGGAAACACCGAGAAAAAGCAACTGCCTGAATACAGAGGTTGAGGGGACATGACAGAGGATAGACTCTAAATGAACACTCTAATGCAAATACTATCAACAAAGCAATGGGTTCAAATCAAGAAAACATCTAATGCCCAGTGGACTTACGCGTCGGCTATGGGGGGTGGGGGGGAGGAAAAGAAAATGATCTATGTCTTTAACGAATAATGCTTGGAAATGATCAAATAAAATATATTTAAAAAAAAAAGAATTGAAAGAGATAATGTACAAAGTGCATTTTGAAAAACAAATTATTAAATAACTGTCATCTATTATTTTTGGATTAGTAGTAGTAGTAGTAGTAGTATTTCTGGTATCACTATCATTATCATTCCTATTTCCATTTTAGATTTAATGAGGTTCACAAAGCAATAGTCCTGGAATGACTCACTGTACTAATATTATTTTAATGCTTAATTTTAATTTTGCACATCAATAAAATGAGTTTTTATAATCGAATAAAAGTATTGCATGTAAGAATATCTTCATGGATCACTATAGAACAACTCTAATAAGAGTCAAGTCAATGGTGAAGCAATGTATTACATCATAACCCAACATAGTTTTGATTTCTTCCATGGGGTCTTTGTTTTTTAAAATCATTTCACTACACAAAAATAAGACATCATATGTATTTGGTATCGAGACATCTATTTTAAAATATTGTGACATTTTTAATATTATATCATTGTGGTGGTGAGCAATGGTTTTGTTTATGATAATATAATCTTCCAACAGAGTTTAAGTTTTTGAATTTACAAAAGGTTATTTCAGGGTTTAAATTCGTGCACATGGGTCTATTGTCTTTTAGTTTATGAAGGAGAGTGAGCTCCTTATATATAACTCTGGATATTTGACCATCTCTTTCCAGATATTGGGTAGGTTCTAAATTTCTTTGCAACTTGCAGTAATTAATTTCTCCAGGAACTACCATTTCTTTGAAAAATCTACATTGATCAGTGGGTCTAGGCATCTTTTTTTATAGTTTCTTATAGGAGTGACCTGTTCTTGTATTGATAATAGACATCATTATCTCTTCCATTTCTAGTGATTTAGTTATGGGTTTAATATTTCTTTTATCAGTATTATTGTTTGAGTTCATAAGGATATAGTTGATAGGAGGACTTTTACTTTAACGCTTGAATTTTATCTATTTCAAAGGTTCCTACTAAAGTAAACCAATATTGGTTGAATCCAAAAAGTCTATTGGTACTTACTTAACATCAACCTATTTTTGATCCATGAAGTTTTTCATAAATATTTGTGTGTTTTAATTTATTTGGTATGTAAGCTGAGAATATATCCATTTTCTTCCTCTATTTTGACAAGGTAACCTTACTATTTCAATAACTTTCTTGGGGTAACAATATCAGTAATATTGTATAAGTTGTCTTATAAGCTATGCAGCAGACAAGGTAGAAGATGACACATTTTCTCAGATCCTCATAACTTCTTGTACCTCTCCAAAATAGAAATTATGCACCAAAGATGAACAATTTAATGACAATTTCATCTTCCTTCTTGGTCTAGAATAGTTTAATCCTTTAGAAGTTTTAAAAATGAAATAGCATGCATTCTGAGCTTACATAGCAGCCTTTCCTCCACCTTCCACCACACTTTGCTAACTAGCTGACCCAACACACAAACTTATAACAAAAATCAACCCCATAGTCCGAGTTCTCTTTCCCTCTTTCCAGTGGCATGGATACCAGGATTCCAGGCTACAAAAGTTTAACAGGATTGTGGTCAGTGTGAAGGAAGCAGTATGCTGTGCTGTAAAAGATCTCCACAAGAGAATGACAGAATAGAGAGAAAAGGACTGGATATCTGTCTAATCTTGAAATAATACTCAAATTCACATCCCTGGCCTGCCTCCCTTCTCTAGATCCAAACTCCAAATTGCAGAAATCTTCCCAGGCTTCAGTGGAATGAGTATGACAATTCTCTGAAATGCCCAGCCAGAGAGCTGAGCAACATAAAGGATCAGACATCACAACACATGTAGAAGAGTTATGTAGCACTCCACTAAAATTGAGAAAAAGAGCCCAGCATCCAAATGGAACCAGTTCTGAACCCCACCCTACCTCAGCCTTTTGGGGGCAGGGACCTAAGCCAGTGAACTATGAATTTCTCAGGATGGGAGAAAGCTGAGATGCTTTATGATCCAATCCCCAAGGAACCACATTTAGAGGGGAGAGAGTCAGAAATTGATCAATAGGAAGAATACGGGGAGGAAAAAGACTGAAATTACCAAACATTTCAGGAAGAAGAAAACTCAAGGACCTTAAATATAAGCAGACAAATCAATGATAAAAACATAACCCCCCAAAAAAAACATAAATAGAAAAAGGAAACATATCCTCCATGTTTAAAAAACAAGTTTAGGCATCTATGAATAAATCTTGCACAATAAAGGAAAATGATCCAACACTTGATGAGACAGGAGAAAGGGGACATTATGAAATTTTAGAAACATATAGAAACACAATACATTGTTCCTCAATGGGTTAAGAGAGAAGTGATAATTTTGAGAACAGAATATGTGCCCTGCCCAGCAAAAATAATTGACATGATAGAAAAACTAGAATCTAAAGATGCAAATTTCACGAAAGAAATAGAAGAGAGAGCAATGGATTAGAAATATGAGAAGGTAAAAGTGAAAGACTATCTAAAAGAAGAGAAGAAAAAATCAATAATAATAAAGAAAATATGTTCAACATGTAAGCGAAAATACAGATCTCAAAGATAGGATGAACAGAGACAATATAAGAACTATAAGTCTTTGAGAAGAATACAGCAATTCAAAAAAAACTGATCATATTATTACAAAAAAGAAAAAAGAAAAAAAGTTGCCCACAACTTCTAAGCACAGAAAACAAAATATCAATGGAAAGAAAAGTTACACTGCCCCCAGAGGGGAAAAAAATTAAGTCTGCAAACTCCAAAACACATAGTTATTAAATTTGACAATTTAATTCAAAAACAAGTTCTATAAGCAACAAAAGAAAGACCTCCAAAAAAAAAAGTAAAGGAAATTCCAATAACACAAGATCACTCTATACACACCAGAAAACACAGGAGAGAATGGGATAATGAGTTTTGAGAAGTAGCAGAGCCCGGGATTCAGTCCAGGGTAGCCTATCCTGAAAATGGTGTTATTATTAATTGAAAAAAGATGGACATTCAATAGCAAAGAAGCATTTGAATCATTCTTTTAAAAAAATGAGATATGAAGACATTATTCATTTCTTTTTTATTTGAATTTTTATTTTTAATTTCAAACATTGTTTCTTGGTTACAAAAATCATTTTCTTTTCCTCCCTCCCCTTCCCCACTCCTCCCATAGCCGATGTGCAGTTTGACTGGGTATTTCATATTGGTATTTGCAATAGGATGTTCATTTAGAGTCTATTTCCCCACTCATATCCCCTTCCACGCCTGTCATTAAGCAGTAGTTTTTCTTTAGTGTTTTTACTCCCACAATTTTTCCTCTGGATGTGGATAATGTTTTTTCTCCTGTAACCCTTTGGGTTGTTCAGGATCGATGCATTACTACCAATGGAGGAATCCATTACCTTCTATTGTAACACAGAGTATCAGATTCTGTGTATGAGTTGTCCTGGTTCTGCTCCTCTCACTCTGCATAACTTCCTGGAGGTTGTTCCAGTCTCCATGGAATTCCTCTACTTTATTATTCCTTTTAGCACAATAGTATTCCATCACCAACATAAACCACAATTTGTTCAGCCATTCCCCAATCAAAGGGCATCATCTCATTTTCCAATTTTTGGCCACCACAAAGAGGACAGCTATGAATATCCTTGCACATGTCTTTTTCCTTATTATCTCTTTGAGATACAGACCCAGCAATGCTATGGCTAGATCAAAGGGCAGACTTTCTTTTGTCGCCCTTTGGGCATAGTTCCAAATTGCCCTCCAGAATGGCTGGATCAATTCACAACTCCACCAGCAATGCATTAATGTCCCCACTTTGCCATATCCTCTCCAGCATTCATTACTTTCCATAGCTGTCATGTTAGCTAATCTGCTAGGTGGGAGGTGATACCTCAGAGTTGTTCTGATTTGCATCTCTCTGATTATCAGAGATTTAGAACACTTTTTCATGTTCTTATTAATAGTTTTGATTTCTTTAACTGAAAACTGCCTTTCATGTCCCTTGCCCATTTATCAATTGGAGAATGGTTTGATTTCTTGTACAATTGATTTAGCTCATTATAAATTTGAGTAATTAGTCCTTTGTTTTTTGTTATGAAAATTGTTTGATTTTGGTTACATTGGTTTTGCTTGTACAGAAACTTTTTAATTTGATGTAGTCATAATTATTCATTTTACATTTTGTGACTCTTTCTAAGTCTTGCTTGATTTTTAAATCTTTCCCTTCCCAAAGATCTGACATGTATACTATTCTGTGTTCACCTAATTTACTTATAGTTTCCTTCTTTATGTTCAGGTCATTCGCCCATTTTGAGTTTATCTTTGGGCTGTGAGGAAAGAAGGGTTTTTAAAGGGACCCCACCAACTGCTTTCTCTCTATTCTTGCTTGTGCTTCCAAGCACACGTCTCTCTCTTGGCTTCTGCGTCTGGGCACACCAGGCTCTACAAGGCAGGATGTAGAGTGAGTAGTTGTGAATAGGCTCTCTGGGCCTGGACACGTGCTTTCTTATTTTGTATTTTCTTTAATTCTTAATCTTTAATAAACCTCTAAAAATATAATACTTCTAGCAGAGAAACTAATTTGAACTGTTACAGGTGTTGGTCCAAGCCTAATCTATCCCACATTGTCTTCCAATTTTCCCAGCAATTTTTATCAAATAGTGAATTTTTGCCTCCAAAACTAGGGTCTTTAGATTTGTCATAGATTGTTTTGCTGAGGTCCCTTACCCTAAGTCTATTCCACTGATCCTCCTTTCTGTCTCTTAGCCAGTACCGAATTATTTTGATGGCCACTGCTTTATAGTATAATTTGAGATCTGGGACTGCAAGGCTTCCTTCCTTTGCATTTTTTTTCATTACTTCCCTGTATATCCTTGATCTTTTGTTCTTCCAAATGAACTTTCTTATGTTTTTTTCTAATTCCATAAAAAACTTTTTTGGAAGTTTAATGGATATGGCACTAAATAAATAGATAAGTTTGGGTAGGATGGTCATTTTTATTATGTTAGCTTGTCCTACCCATGAATAGTTAATGTTTTTCCAATTGCTCAGATCTAGTTTTAGTTGTGTGGAAAGTGTTTTGTAGTTGTGTTCATATAGATCCTGTGTTTGTCTCGGGAGATAGATTCCTAAGTATATTATATTGTCTAAGATGATTTTGAATGGGATTTCTCTTTCTAGTTCTTGCTGCTGAGATGTGTTGGAGATATACAGAAATGCTGATGACTTATGTGGGTTTATTTTGTATCCTGTTACTTTGTTAAAGTTGTTGATTATTTCCACTAGCTTTTTAGTTGATTCTCTAGGATTTTTTTAAGTAGACCATCATATCATCCACAAAGAGTGATAGCTTGGTATCCTCATTGCCAATTTTAATACCTTCAATTTCTTTTTCTTCTCTAATTGCTACTGCTAGTGTTTCTAGTACAATGTTAAAAATAGAGGTGATAATGGGCATCCTTGTTTCACTCCTGATCTTATGGAGAATGCATCTAGTTTATCCCCATTGCAGATGATGTTTGCTGATGGTTTTAGATATATAGTGTTTATTATTTTTAGGAAAGACCCTTCTATCCCTATGCTTTATAGTGTTTTTAATAGGAATGGGTGTTGTATTTTATTAAAGGCTTTTTCTGCATCTATTGAGATAATCATGTAATTTTTGTTGGTTTGCATGCTGATATGGTCAGTTATGTGGATGGTTTTCCTAATATTGAACCATCCCTTGCATTCCTGGTATAAATCCTATTTTATCATAGTGAATGACCCTCCTGTTCACTTGCTGGAGGCTTTTTACTAGTATACTGTTTAAGATTTTTGCATCTATGTTCATTAGGGATATTGGTCTGTAGTTTTCTTTCTCCATTTTTGACCTGCCTGGCATTGCAATCAGTACCATATTTGTATCATAAAAGGAATTTGGTAGAACTCCCTCTTTGCCTATTATGTCAAATAGTTTGTATAGTATTGGGATTAGCTGTTCCGTGAATGTTTGATAGAATTCACTTGTGAATCCATCAGGCCCTGGGGATTTTTTCTTAGTCAGTTCTTTGATGGCCTGTTGGACATTATTCATTTCTTAAATACCAAAGACAACTGAAATTAAAAGATGAGAATATATTTAGCAGCCAATAACAGCAATATCAACAGAGTAAAAACAGAGTGACCATTAAGAGACTTCTTTCCAAATGAACACAAGGATACAGAGGTGAAGAATAGAAGTTGGGCACAGGAAAGAGTGAAGAGTTTGCCTGGGGTATTATTGATAGAACTTTGTGACCCCCTAATTATAGATGAATCATTATGAGAAGTTGCTTATAAGGAGAAAAGGAAAGAAGGGAATAGAAGGGAGTCTGATGTGTCTGGATAAAATTTAAGACTACCAATGAGAAGAGAGTGAACTCTGGAAGAGAAGAGCCTACAGAAAAGTGGAGAAGAGGAGTAATATTGAAAAGAGAGAGAAAAGGAGGCCTTGCTTTGGTGGTGGGAGGGGATTCCATTAAGGAATGTTCCTATAAATAAATAGAGATGTTCTATGAAGAGACCTGGAAGCTTTGTGCTATATGATGTCAAAGGAATTTGGCTCTTGTAAAGAACACTCATCTTTACTCCTAAGAACAAATGAAACCAATAGGAGATGGAAGGCATGAATTCAAAGAGTAGAATTTTAACCAAATGGGGAAAGAAGTTACTAGGGAATGTAAAGTTAAATTTAGGGTTGTGACTTAGTCTAACTTTAATTGGTCACCAGGGAAAATCCCGAATAAAATGCCCAAGTCAGTTTGGAAATTTTATGGTGGTTTAATTAATGTAGAGGGAAGGAATTAAGAAGAAGAGAGAGGGAAAGGATATAGGATTTCTCTGGCCTAGCCTGTGACAGGAGGAGTTTCAAAGACCTCCACCACAAGGTCTTTTCAGAAGATCAGAAGATTAGAGGCTTCCTAATAGGATAGTGTTTTGGAAAGTAAAGGAGAAAAGAATCAGCATAAACTTCAAGAGAACTCAGAAAAGACACCTCACCTGAACTAAGTTACTAAGCTTCCCCCAGTAGTGTATCAAGGATTCTCACCACCAAACCCAGACAATAGCTGCCGCCATGCCAAGATGCCAAGATGCTCAGCATGCTGCTGCCAGAGCCACCTCCCCACAAAAAGAGCACAAGAGAGGAAGTGATGCAAAATATATAGACTGTTTTTACATCACTTTCCTGCATCTCACATGTACCAATGGTAGCTTAAGCTTGACTTAGGAGAGCCCAGTGGTCTGTCAGTTGTTTCTGATTTCTCAATTGCTAGCACATGTCTGTCATAGGCCATCCTTCTGAATACTTAATCCTTAAGTAGGGATGTAGACATTCCTGTTTTGTTAGATTCAGCAGGGTGGAGTAAATCTAAAATTCACAGGAAGGATATAAATGAGTGGTAATCTGCATAATACAGGACACAAGGGTGGAGAGAAGAGGCTAGCATGGGCCAGTGTCATCTCTATCACCTAGAGGAACTAGTAGGGGTAGTTAGGTGGCTCAGTGGGTAGAGAGATAAGAGGTCCATAGGGGAAGGTAGGTGGCTCAGAGGGTAGAGAGATAAGAGGTCCTCAGTTCAAATCTAGCTTCACACACTTCCTAGCTGTGTGACCCTGGGCAAGTCACTTAATTCTGATTGCCTAGCCCTTACTACTCTTCTGCCTTGGAATGAATACACAGTATTGATTCTAAAATTGGAAGGTAAGGGTTTTTTTTTAAAGGACAACAATAAAATCTTTCCCTAAAACCCCAATCCCTCTTCTTACCTTCCTATTTTTGTGTGTGTGTGTGTGTGTGAGTATCCTTCTAGTCACTCAGGTTTACAGATTTTGTAGTTATTCTCCAGATCTCTTGTATATTTTACCTTCTAAATATTCATATTGCAATAACTTTATTCAGGCACTCATCAATTCTTTTGTTTCCAAGGAGGAGATACTGGTTGTTATGGATTTAATTTAAATGCAAATAGAGTATTTCCAAAGCAAAGCATAAAAGCATACATTTAAGATAATGGTAACAAGTTGTCCAAAATACATGTTTATGATATTGTTATAACCTAAATTTCTTCTTTTCATTTGAAAAATGTTTATTGTATACTTAGTAAGCACTACCACCACCAAAAAAACAACAACATTGAACTAACCAAATGTATTAAAAATTATGTGCAAATAAACACTATCTAAAACCATCAGCCAACAACATCTGCAATGGGGATAAACTAGATGCATTCCCAATAAGATCAGAAGTTAAACAAGGATGTCCATATTCACCTTTATTGTTCAACATTATACTAGAAACACTAGCAGTAGCAATTAGAGAAGAAAAAGAAATTGAAGGTATTAAAATTGGCAATGAGGAGACCAAGTTATCACTCTTTGTGGATGATATGATGTTCTACTTAAAAAAATCCTAGAGAATCAACTAAAAAGCTAGTGGAAATAATCAACAACTTTAACAAAGTTGCAGGATACAAAATAAACCCACATAAGTCATCAGCATTTCTGTATATCTTCAACACATCTCAGCAGCAGGAATTAGAAAGAGAAATTCCATTCAAAATCAACTTATACGAGAAAAACACAGGAACTATATGAACACAAGTACAAAACACTCTTCACACAACTAAAACTAGATCTGAGCAATTGGAAAAACATTAACTATTCATGGGTAGGACAAGCTAACATAATAAAAATGACCATCCTACCCAAACTTAACTATTTATTTAGTGCCATATCCATTAAACTTCCAAAAAAGTTTTTTTTTAATGGAATTAGAAAAAAAAACATAAGAAAGTTCATTTGGAAGAACAAAAGATCAAGGATACCAATGAAATAATGAAAAACAAATTACAAAGGAAGGTGGCCTTGCAGTCCCAGATCTCAAACTATATTATAAATCAGTGGTCATCAAAACAATTTGGTACTGGCTAAGAGACAGAAAGGAGGATCAGTGGAATAGACTTGGGGTAAATGACCTCAGCAGAACAGTTCACAACAAACCAAAAGACCCCAACTTTGGGGACAAAAATCTACTATCTTATAAAAACTGCTGGGAAAAATGGAAGACAGTGTGGGAGATATTAGGTTTGGATCAACACCTCACACCCTACACCATGATAAACTCCAAATGGGTGAACAACTTGAACGTAAAGAAGGAAACAATAAGTAAATTATGTGAACACAGAATAGTATACATGTCAGACCTCTGGGAAGGGAAAGATTTTAAAACCAAGCAAGACTCAGAAAGAGTCACAAAATGTAAAATAAATAATCTGGAATACATCAAATCAAAAAGGTTTTGTACAAACAAAACCAATGTAACCAAAATCAGAAGGGAAATAACAAACTAGGAAACAATCTTCATTACAAAAACCTCTAACAAAGGTTTAATAACTCAAATTTGCAAAGAACTAAATCAATTGTACAAAAAATCAAGCCATTCTCCAATTGATAAATGGGCAAGGGACATGAATAGGCAATTTTCAGCTAAAGAAATCAAAAATGATTAATAAGCACATGAAAAAGTGTTCTAAATCTATAATAATCAGAGAGATGCAAATCAAAACAACTCTGAGGTATCACCTCACACCTAGCAGACTGGCTAACATGATAGCAAAGGAAAGTAGTGAATGCTGGAGGGGATGTGGCAAAGTGGGGTCATTAATTCATTGCTGGTGGAATTGTGAGTTGATCCAACCATTCTGGAGGGCAATTTAGAACTATGCTCAAAGGGCTATAAAAGACTGCCTACCTTTTGATCCAGCTATAGCACTGCTGGGTTTGTACCCCAAAGAGATAATAAGGGAAAAGACTTGTACAAGAATATTCATAGCTGCACTCTTTGTGGTGGCCAAAAATTGGAAAACGAGGGGATGCCCATCAATTGGGGAATGGCTGAACAAATTGTGGTATGTTGGTGATGGAATACTATTGTGCTAAAAGGAATAATAAAGTGGAGGAATTCCATGGAGACTGGAACATCCTCTAGGAAATGATGCAGAGTGAAAGGGAAAGAACCAGGAGAACATTGTACACAGAAACTGATGCACTGTGGTAAAATCGAATGTAATGGACTTCTCCATGAGTGTCAATGCAATATCCTAAACAATTCAGAGGGATCTAAGAGAAAAAACACTATCCACATGCAGAGGAAAAACTGTGGGAGTAAAAACACAGAGGAAAGGCAACTGCTTGACTATAGGGGCTGAGGGGATGTGATTGGGAATGTAGACTCTAAATGAACATCCTAGTCCAAATACCAACAACATGGAAATGGGTTCGGGTCAAAGACACATGTGATACCCAGTGGAATTGTGCATCAGCTATGGGAGGGGTGGCTGGAGGGGAGAAAGGAAATGAAAATGATTTTTTTATCCAAGGAATAATGTTTGAAAAAGACTAAATAAAAATAATGTTTAAAAAATGTGCAAAACCACAAACCCACATTGTCTATAATTGATTTAAAATATGTGAATTATTTATGTATGCTAATATAAACATCCTCTGCTTTTATGTTCCTTTTGGATTTTACTTGGATACTTTTATCTCTTGATTTTGTTGCTGCTACTTTTTTAAATGTAATCATGGTATATATTCTAAGAGAGGAAAGTCAGATTCAGCATGCAAAAGACCAACCCAACTGGAGGAGGAGCAAGGAAGACAGAATTCTGGGAAAGAACAGAAGATCTGAGAAGATTCAAAAGCAGTTACTTCACTTCAATTTGGGAATTCCTCAAGGGTGGTTGGTTTAAGTGAAACCTCTGAGGCAGAGGACCTTCTGAACAGTGATCATCTCTCTGTGAACTCAAACCCCTTGGATCCAGCTGATGAGAAAAGGAGTGGATAGGACTTTGATTATAAAGCCATCCATCCAAAGAGAATTTTCCTCTCTATCCCCTAAAGTCTGTCCTTGAACTTTATACTACAACCTGAGTAGATAGAAGCCAAGACAGATCTCAAAACTGGCCTAGGAGGGTCAGGCAGGTAGTCTGACCCTTCAGGATTTGGGGAGGGGGTCAGTTGTTAGCCTTAGGGATCTCCTACTTCCCACTTCCCACTGCCTTACCCAACAATCCTACTTACCCTATCTTGTGTGTGTCCCTTTTGAATAGTTATTCCTTAGATCAAGTGCCTGCCTCATAATATCCAGGGAGAGAGACTTGAAAATTGGGGAGAAGAGCTATACTTTCTCCTCAAGGAAGAAGAATCAGTTTCAGTCCCTGACTTCACATTTAACTCAGTCTATAAAGACATATACTCTGTAATTCTGAAGACAACTAGTGCTGCTTTTACTAAGGAAAAAGAGAGAAGAAACAATCTATCCTCCCTCTCCACCTTCTTGCTCCACTCCATCTCTCTCACTCTCTAGCCTTAAAGTAAATGTAGTGGGTGGCTCCATTTCCCCATCCATTAAAGTATTATTCTGAAGTTCTTCTTTTTTGTCTCTTCACGTATTTCCCTTATTTTCTTTTTATTTCCAATATGTCATTACTAATAAAATAATACAAATCATTACATTCAAATTCACAAATTCAGCCATTTCTCCTATTCATTACATTTATCTTATTTTCAGTTATTTTGTCAAAGCAAAGCTTCCATGGATATTTTCATACATACACCGCTTTTTACCTTTTTAATAACACCCATAAGTCCTTCTTTTAGTAATAGGATCTCTAGGTCAATGAGCATGAACAGCTTTGGAACTCTTAATGAATATTTCCATCTTGTTTTCTAAAAAAAAAATCATAGCTGCTCTAACAATGTATTATTGGACTATTTCTCCATGTTCCTATCAGCATTTAATTTAATCATTTTAGCCTATCTGGTTCTCAGTTAGAATATATTACCAGGACCATGCTTTGCTCAAGTAATCTTTAGGCAGAAGAGACAATCTGTTGCCAGGACCATACTCTTCCCAAATCAAGTCTTTCTAGCTTTATCATACCCAGTGGAACTTCAGTTCCAATGCCATAAACTGTTAAGGAATGAAAGATTATCTCACTAGTATGATAAATGTTGAAGAAAGACTTTTGCAGAATATTTATGCTCTCTTATAGGTAAACATGGCAGGAGTGTAGATCCAGGACTCTTCCTCTCCTCACCACTGTGAAAGAGGCTAGCACTAGAGAAAAAGTGCCAAGCTGAAGAGTATGTGAAATTGATCACCTCAATGGGGGAGGGGCTGGAGGAGTTTGGAATCTGGAGAGGAGTGGACTATGGCTGGCAGAGAAGCTGGGGACTTTCAGTCTTGAGAAACCAAAAACAGAAGGTGGGAAAAAGACTTTCTCCTGAGGATTACCCACTTTTCCCTGCTGATAACTAGAAATCCTTCCCCCCAACATTTCCCAATTGAAGGGACTTTCTGAAGAGAAACCTGAGCAAACTTTGCCTCAACTCCTGTTCCCCAAGGGTGAGTCAACCTGACTTTCTCTCAGGGGGTTTAGGCTGCCAAGGCCTGAGTTCCCCTCAAATTTGAGGAGGGAGGGAAAGGGTTTAGATAGGGACAAGGACCCCCTTTCCCCACGTTCCTTTTGCCATTGTTCCCTTCCCATTATTCCTTTTGTATTATCTGATTGTTAACATTAAAAGTTATGTGTTCCCCAAGCTGAATGTGAGTGAACAGATCAAGGGGAGACCCTTTGTTCTCTAGTAGTGGAGGGGGGAACAAGAGTGAACTGAGGAGAGCAGCTTTAGCTAAGGAGGGAAGGCAGAAGGGGGAAAATCTTGAAACCCCTTCTCCTATCTCTGAGTCAACCCTAAACATCAGCTGTCTCCCCTGTACCTGCTTTGTGGAAGAGGGGGGTCTCCTCTCTTTCCTCCTCTCTTTACTGAAAGTCTTAATCCCCTCAGGTTACAAATTTACCTCCATTTTTTAATAAACCACATACCAATATAAACTACCTAAACAGTCAAAAAAAATCCATATGAATGAAAGGACTCTGCAGTAGGGCATAGCATTGAAAGTACATAGAATTTGGGAATTTCCACACTATAAGGGGGTGAAATAGCTTCCATCAAAAAAAAAAAACCCAACCTATGGGGCCAGAGTCAGAGCCAGTGTGCTAGAACCAGTGAATGAGCAAGGGGCACCTCTAGGTCATTGGCAGCTGACTTAGACCACCAAGGACCTATCCCTGAGAGCAGCTAGACCTGAGACCCCAGAAGGCTGAAGAGCACAGACCTTGGGCGAGCACACAGAGATAGTGCAGAGAAGAGCATTAAACATTAGAAGCTGAAGAGACTAGAGAGATGGCCTCAGGCAAAAACTGTGTTCCTTAGCTCCATACACAGTGCTTATAAAAAAAGATGTCTAAAACCATCAACTAATATCATCTGCAATGGGGATAAGCTAAATCCATTCCCATTAAGATCAGGAGTGAAACGAGGATGCCCATTATCACCTCTATTATTTGACATTGTATTAGAAACACTAGCAGTAGCAATTAGAGAAGAAAAAGAAATTGAAGGCATTAAAATAGGTAAGGAGGAGACCAAATTATTGCTCTTTGCAGATGACATGATGGTCTACTTAAAGAATCCTAGAGATTCAACCAAAAAGCTAATTGAAATAATCAACAACTTTAGCAAAGTTGCAGGATACAAAATAAACCCACATAAGTCATCAGCTTTTCTATATATCTCCAACACAGCTCAGCAGCAAAAACTAGAAAGAGAAATCCCATTCAAAATTACCTTAGACAAAATAAAATTCTTAGGAATCTATCTCCCGAGACAAACACAGGAACTATATGAACACAACTACAAAACACTTTCCACACAACTAAAACTAGACTTGAACAATTGGAAGAACATTAACTGCTCATGGGTAGGACGAGCCAATATAATAAAAATGACCATCCTACCCAAACTCATCTATCTATTCAGTGCCATACCCATGTAACGTCCAAAAAAATTTTTTTACTGATTTAGAAAAAAACCATAACAAAGTTCATTTGGAAGAACAAAAGATCAAGGATATCCAGGGAAATAATGAAAAAAATACAAAGGAGGGGGGCCTTGCAGTCCCAGATCTCAGACTATATTATAAAGCAGCGGTCATCAAAACAATTTGGTACTGGCTAAGAGACAGAAAGTAGGATCAGTGAAATAGACTGGGGGCCAGCGACCTCAGCAAGACAGCATATGACAAACCCAAAGATCCCAGCTTTTGGGACAAAAATCCACTATTTCATAAAAACTGCTGGGAAAATTGGAGGACAGTGTGGGAAATATTAGGTTTAGATCAACACCTCACACCCTATACCAAGATAAATTCAAAATGGGTGAATGACTTGAACATAAAGAAGGAAACTATAAGAAAATTAGGCAAACACAGAATAGCATATATGTCAGACCTTTGGGAAGGGAAAGACTGCAAAACCAAGCAAGACTTAGAAAGAGTTACAAAATGCAAAATAAATAATCTGGAATACATCAAATTAAAAAGTTTTTGTACAAACAAAACCAATGTAACCAAAATCAGAAGGGTAGCAACAAATTGGGAAACAATCTGCATAAAAACCTCTGACAAAGGTTTAATTACTCAAATTTACAAAGAACTAAATCAATTGTACAAAAAATCAAGCCATTCTCCAATTGATAAATGGGCAAGGGACATGAACAGGCAGTTCTCAGCCAAAGAAATCAAAACTATTAATAAGCACATGAAAAAGTGCTCTACATCTCTTATAATCAGAGAGATGCAAATCAAAACAACTCTGAGGTATCACCTCATACCTAGCAGATTGGCTAACATGACAGCTATATAAAGTAATGAATGCTGGAGGGGATGTGGCAAAGTGGGGACACTAATTCATTGCTGGTGGAGTTGTGAATTAATCCAGCCATTCTGGAGGGCAATTTGGAACTATGCCCAAAGGGTGATAAAAGACTGTCTGCCCTTTGATCCAGCTATAGCACTGCTGGGTTTGTACCCCAAAGAGATAATAAGGAAAAAGACTTGTACAAGAATATTCATAGCTGCACTCTTTGTGGTGGCCAAAAATTGGAAAACGAGGGGATGCCCATCAATTGGGGAATGGCTGAACAAATTGTGGTATATGTTGGTGATGGAATACTATTGTGCTAAAAGGAATAATAAAGTGGAGGAATTCCATGGAGACTGGAACAACCTCCAGGAAGTGATGCAGAGCAAAAGGACCAGAACCAGGAAAACATTGTACACAGAGACTGATACATTGTGGTTCAATCGAAGGTGATGGACTTCTCCATTAGTGTCAATGCAATGTCCCTGAACAATCTGCAGTGATCTAAAAAATACTATCCACAATCAGAGGATAAACTGTGGGAGTAAAAACACTGATGAAAAGCAACTGCTTGACACCAGGGGTTGAGGGGATATGACTGAGGAGAGACTCTAAATGAACACTCTAATGCAAATACCAACGACAAGGAAATGGGTTTGAGTCAAGAACACATGTGATAACCAGTGGAATTGTGCATTGGCTATGGGAGAGGGAAAGGTGGTGGGAGGGGCGGTGGGGAGGAAAAGAAAATGATCTTTTTTTCCAGTGAATAATGTTTGGAAATGACCAAATAAAATAATGTTTAAAATTTAAAAAAAGATGGAAGGATTTTGGCAAGAAAAGTGGAAAATAGCTCAAAAAGAAAATAACAATTTAAAGCATAGGAACTCCAAATTGGAGAAACAGCTGGAAGCCACAAAAAAGCAGGACAGACCAAATTGAAAAGGAAAATCAAACGATTTTAGTGGAAAACGAGTCCTTAAAGACCAGAATTAAACAATTAGAAGTCAATGATCTTGAAAAACAGCAAGAATTAATAAAGCAAAGTCAAAAGACTGACAAAATAGAAGAAAATATAAAATATCTCTCTGGCAAGATGATAGATTAGGAAAACTGGTCTCAAAGAGACAATTTGAGAATCATTGGTCTACCTGAAAACCCAGAAATAAACAGAAATCTTGACATCATACTACAAGAAATTATCCAAGAAAATTGCCCAGATGTTCTTAAACAAGGGGGAAAATAGACATTGAAAGAGTTCATAGAACACCCTCTACACTAAATCCTCAAAAGACATCCCCCAGGAATGTAATTGCCAAATTCAAGAGCTTCCATGCTAAGGATAAAATTTTACAAGAAGCCAAAAAGAGACAATTTGGATATCAAGGAGCACCAATCAGGATTAGACAAGATCTGACAGCTTTCACACTAAAGGACCTCAAGGCTTGGAATATGATATTCAGAAAGGCAAGAGAATTGGGTCTTCAACCAAGGATCACCTACCCATCCTTCCAGGGGAATATATGCTTCCAGAGGAACATATGGGAATTCAACAAAATACAAGAATTCCAAGTATTTGTAAAGAAAAGACCAGAACTAAGTGGAAAGTTTTATATCCAAACACAAAAATCAAGATAAACGTGAAAAGGTAAAAAAGAAAGAGAGGGGAAAGGGGAAATTTTTTTAATTTAAATTTTCTTCTTTAATTGCTTCAATAAGATCAAATTGTTTATATTAATATATGGAAAAGTGTTATTTGTAACTCCCAAAAATTATGTTCACTATTATAGTAATTAGAATAATCATTCACAGGTAGAGATTGGGATAATAAATGGTATAAGAAGATATGCAAAAAAAAGAAAAAGAAAAAGGGAGGGGAAATAGAAAATGGCACCAAGAGAAACTTGAAGGAATAAGATAAATAGGACAATCTATATGATACAAAGAGGTACATGGGAAGGGGAGGGGAAGAATACTACTATAAGAAAGAGAGAAAGAGAGGGATAATATGTAATATTTAAACCTTACTCTCACTGAAATCAATTCTGAGAGGGAAGAGCATCTAGATCCATTGGGGTATTGAATTCTACTTTACCCTACAGGAAAAGTGAGAAGGGAAAACCAAGGGAGGGGGGAGTGGAGTGGGGAGTACAAAAATGGAGGAAAAGAGAGGGGGAGGGAACTTAACAGATCCTAAAAAAATAAGAAGGGAACAAAAAGGAAGGGGTGGAAAGGGAAGCATAATAAAGGTGGGGATTAGGGGGATCAATTAAAAATAAACCACCGGTTTAAAAGGATATTGTGAAAGAAAAAAGGGAAGAAATAGAAAAGGATGTCAAAATGTGGGGAAATGCACAAGTGGCAATCATAACTTTGAACGTGAATGGGATGAACTCACCCATAAAACAAAAGCAAATAGAAGAGTGGATTAGAAACCAAAATCCTACCATATGTTGTCTACAAGAAACACACGTGAGAAAGGTAGACACACACAGGGTTAGAATTAAAGGTTGAGCAAAATCTATTGGGCCTCAACTGAGAAAAAGAAGTCAGGAGTTGCAATCATGATATCTGACAATGCCAAAGTAAAAATAGATATGATTAAAAGAGATAAGTAAGGTAATTACATCCTGATAAAAGGCAGTATAGACAATGAGGAAATATCAGTACTCAACATGTATGCGCCAAATGGTATAGTATCCAAATTTCTAAAGGAGAAACTAGTGGAGTTGAAGGAGGAAGTAGATAGTAAAACTATACTAGTGTGAGACCTGAACCTTCCTCTATCATATCTAGATAAATCAAACCAAAAAATAAATAAGAAAGAGGTAAGAAATGAGAATAAAATTTTAGGAAAATTAGTTAATAGATATATGGAGAAAAATAAATAGGGACAAAAATGAATACACCTTTTTTTCAGCAGCACAAAGTACATTCACAAAGACTGACCATGTACTAGGGAATAAAAACTTTGCAAACAAGTGTAAAAGAGCAGAAATGATAAATGCAAACTTCTAAATCATAATGCAATGAAAATGATAATTAGTAAGGGTACATGGAAAGCCAAATTAAAATTTAATTGAAAATTAAATAATATGATTCTCCAAAATCAGTTAAAGAACAAATCATAAAAACAATTAAAATTTTCTTTGAAGAAAATGACAATGATGAAGCATCTTTTCAAAATCTATGGGATGTAGCCAGAGCAGTACTTAGGGGGAAATTTATATCCTTGAGTTCATATATTAACGAATTTGGGAGAGCAGAGGTCAACAAATTGGACATGCAGATCAAAAAAACTTGAAAGGGAACAAATTAAAAATCCCCAGATGGAAACTAAATTAGAGATACTAAAAATTAAAGAAGAAATTGATAAATTCAAAAGTGAAAGAACCATTTACTTAATAAATAAGACTAGAAACTGGTATTTTGAAAAAATAAATAAAATAGACAGTACAGGTCAATCAAATAAATAAAAAGGAAAGAAGAAAAACAAATTAACAGTATCAAAGATGAAAAGGGAGACCTCAGCTCTAATGAAGAGAACATTAAGGCAATCATTAAAAACTACTATGCCCAATTATATGGCAATAAATATGGTAATCTGGGTGATATGGATGAATATTTACAAAATATAAATTGCCTAGATTAACAGAAGAAGAAATAGAATACTTAAGGAATCCAATATCAGAAAAAAGAAATTGAACAAGTCAACAAAGATCTCCTTAAGAAAAAATACCCAGCATCTGATGGATTCACAAGTGAATTCTATCAGACTTTCAAAGAACAACTAATCCCAATATTATACAAACTATCTGACAGAATAAGTAAAGAAGGAGTTCTACCAAATTCCTTTTATAACACAAATATGGTAATGATTCCAAAGCCAGGCAGGTCAAAAACAGAGAAAAAAAAACTATAGACCAATCTCCTAAATGAATATAGATGCAAAAATCTTAAATAGAATACTAGCAAAAAGACTCCAGCAAGTGATCTGGTGGGTTTTATACCAGGAATGCAAGGATGGTTCAATATTAGGAAAATCATCCACATAATTGACCATATCAACGAGTAAATCAACAAAAATCACATAATTATCTCAATAGATGCAGGAAAAGCCTTTGACAAAAAAGAACACTCATTTCCATTAAAAACTCTAGAAAGTATAGGAATATAAGGCCCTTTCCTAAAAATAATAAACAATATATATCTAAAAGCATCAGCAAATATCATCTGCAATGGGGATAAATTAAAAGCATTCCCAATAAGATCAAGAGTGAAACAAGGATGTCCATTATCACCTCTATTATTTAACATTGTACTAGAAACTCAAGTAGTAGCAATTAGAGAAGCAAAATAAAAATTGAAGGTATTAAAATAAGCAATGAGGAGATCAAGCTATCACTCTTTGTGGATGATATGATGATCTACTTAAAGAATCCTAGAGAATCAACTAAAAAGCTAGTGGAAATAATCAACAACTTTAACAAAGTTGCAGGATACAAAATAAACTCATAAGCCATCCGCATTTCTATATATTTCCAACACATCTCAGCAGGAAGAATTAGAAAGAGAAATTCCATTTAAAATCACCCTATACAATATAAAATACTTAGGAATCTATCTGCCGAGACAAACACAGGAACTATATGAACACAACTACTAAACACTTTTCACACAATTAAAACTAGATCTAAATAACTGGAAAAACATTAATTGCTCATGGATAAGACAAGCTAACATAATAAAAATGACAACCCTACCCAAACTTATTTACTTATTTAGTGACATACCCATCAAACTATCAAGAAACCTTCTTGCTGAATTAGAAAAAATATATATAACAAAGTTCATTTGGAAGAACAAAAGATGAAGGATATCAAAGGAAATAATGAAAAAATGTGAATGAAGGTGGCCTAGTAGTACCAGATCTCAAACTAATAATAAAATAGTGATAAAGCAGTGGGCATCAAAACAATATGGTACTGGCTAAGAGACAGAAAGGAGGATCAGTGTAATAGACTTGGGGTGAGTGACCTCAGCAAGACTGTCTATGGTAAACCCCAAAATTCCAGCTTTTGGGGCAAAAATTCATTATTTGACAAAACTGCTGGGAAAATTAGAAGAGAATATGGGAGATATTGGGTTTGGATCAACAACTTACACCCTACACCAAGATAAATTCAGAATGGATGAATGACTTGAATATAAAGAAGGAAACTATAAGTAAATTAGGTGAACACAGAATAGTATACTTGTCAGCTCTTTGGGAAAGGAAAGATGTTAAGACCAAGCAAGAGTTAGAAAATTTACAAAAATTAAAATAAATAATTTTGATTACATTAAATTAAAAAGCTTTTGTACAAACAAAACCAATGCAACCAAAACAAGAAGGGAAGTAACAAATTGGGGGAAAATATTTACTACAAAAACCTATGACAAAGGTCTAATTACTCAATTTTATAAAGAGCTAAATTAATTGTACAAAAAAAAAATCAAGCCATTCTCCAATTGATAAATGGGCAAGGCACATGAATAGGAAAATTTCATATAAAGAAATCAAAACTATTAATAAGCATATGAAAGTGTTATAAAACTATTATAATCAGAGTGATGCAAATCAAAAAAACTTTGAGGTACCACCTCACACCTAGCAGAATGGCTAACATGACAGCATTGGAAAGTAATGAATGCTGGAGGAGAGGTGGCAAAGTTGGGACATTAATGCATTGCTAGTAGAGTTGTGAATTGATCCGACCATTCTGAAGGGAAATTTGGAACTATGCCCAAAGGGCACTAAAAGTCTGCCCTTTGATCCAGACATAGAACTGCTGGGTTTATACCCCAGGGAGATAATAAGGAAAAATACTTGTACAAGAATATTCATAGCTGTGCTTTTGTGGTGGCAAAAAAAAAAGGAAAATGAAGGGATACCCTCTGATTGGGAAATGACTGAACAAATTGTGTTATCTGTTGGTGATGGAATACTATTGTGCTGAAAGGAATAATGAACTGGAGGAATTCCATGTGAACTGGGAAGACCTTCAGGAATTGGTGCAGAGTGAAAGGAGCCAAATCAGGAGAACATTATACACAGAGATTGATACACTGTGGTACAATCGATTGTAATGGACTTCTCTACTAATAGCAATGCAATGATCCAGAACAATTCAGAGGGATTTATGAGAAAGAAAACTATCTACATTCAAAGGAAGAACTGTGGGAGCAGAAATACAGAAGAAAAACAACTGTTTGATCACATGGGTCAATGAGGATATGATTGGGGATATAGACTCTAAATGATCACCCTAATGCAAAATCAATAATATGGAAATAGGTTTTGATCAAGGACTTATGTAAAACCCAGTGGAACTGCCCACCATCTACAGGATAGGGTTGGGGGAAGGTAGGGAAAGAACATGACTCTTGTAACCAAGGAAAAATATTCTAAATTGACTAATTAAACAAAATTTTAAAAAATATTTATGCTCACTAAATCATTGTTGTTCCACTAGAAAATATGTTTGAATTATATATATATATGTTCAGGCTTAGATCTATTACTACACTTATCAACTCTTGCCATATGTATACTCTCCCAATTGGTCTCACTAATTCAAGCTTTTCCTTTCTCTAATGCAGTCCATATACAACTGCCTATGTGATTTCCCTAAAGAGCAGAAAGTATTATCCCCAAATGTCTAGGCCTAAGAGTGTCATCCTCCTTCTAAGTGAATTCCAATGATTTCTATTGTCTCTAGGATTGAATGTGTTTCGTTGCTTTTTGTAAAAGCCATGATCTTCACCAAACTTTCCTCTATAAACTCAAGCCGAGTATTTAGTTCCACATTTTGTTGAGTAGTAGAAGTAACAGTTGGCTGGTTTGACCGAGAAATGGGTTTTTCAAGGAGAGACTGACATGATTCTCCTATCTGATTCTCTAGCTTATGTATGGTACTTTCCAGTTTTCCCTTAAAGGAAAATAGATACAATATTACAGCCCCCAAAATTAAGATCCCAACCAGGAGCAGTGTGGAGTATATCCATTGCCACACATATTCTTGGATTATGAAATAGATGAAGAGCAATGTTTGTCTAATTTTGGTCATTTTACTGAAAAGCCAGTTGTTAATTAAGTTGTGTGCTGGCTGTAACCACATTTTTTAGGTGTTTGGGTGTGGGCCTTTTTAAAGTTTCAATCCAAATAATTCTTTTGTGTGAAAAGGTCAGAACAAGACAAGGCTAAAATGTAATACAATCACTCTCTCTAGTGTAACAGTTAAAAGAGTGGTTGGCTTAAACTGTGACCACAAAAATATGGTTTCAAATAAAAAAATAGTGGTCGCCATGGAAAAATTCCCAAATATGAAATATACCCAAGTCAGCTGGGTTTTATGGAGATTTTAATTAATACAAATTAAAGAATTAATTAAAGAGAGAGAGTAAGAAGAATAATGAGAAAAGGGCTAGGCCAGCCTAGGCTTAAGTCCTAAGAGAGAAATCAGTCAGTCTTTAATCACTCACCACAAGATTTGACCCAAGCAAGATTCTAGTGTTCAGAGAGACCCTCCAGTATAGCTCAGGAAGATCAACTAAGTTCAGCCATCGAGACCTTCAATTCAGCTTTGGCAAGCTGCTCCTCTTCAGAGAGAGGTCTCTGAGAGAGTTCCCTTCTCTCAGCTTCTGACCTCCTTCTAAAGAGAATTTTCTCCTATGTCACCTCCCCTAAGTTCTCACATCTACCAATAACAGTAGATGTTCTCCAAAGGACAGACCATTCTTAATTCACACCTGAGTAGACTAAACATTTGAGTAATTCACACCTGAGTAGACCAAAACCTCACACCTCTTTTGTTTGGTTTGTCCCTTGCAAATTTGCAAGTTGCCTGACCTTCATAAGTACTTAGCACCTTCCTAAAAATAGACTTAGCTTAAGGCTTTTGCTTCACTATAAGTATGAGTTAAGAACTTTTTCATTGTTCACTAAGGAGTTTACAACTTTATCTTCCCCTAAAGTATTGTCTAAGTATGAGTGGAGTAATGTAAAGTTCTCACATACATTCCTGACTAAGTCCCTTCATTGTTTAAAATGGGGAGTGGCCTTAACCAAGTGTTCTAAGGTAGAGTCTGAGAATTTTTAACATTCATAAGTCTGAGAAATTTTAAGATTCACAATCCCCCTGATGATCATTGGGAGACTAGTCTCCCCATTGATCATTTAACATAATCATCTTATAGTCCTAAACACACTTTTAACTACACATGCAAACAATATTCAATTTTCTAAGAAGAAATTAGAGTAGTGAGGGAGGAATAGAAAAGAAAGAAAGCAAAACCAATGTTTTGCTAGGAGCATTGACAGAAAGCCAAATTAGGGGCAGACCCTTTTGGCATACATTTGTACATTTACAATAAATGTTCAATCAAACTTCAGTTCAATCAACCATATCCAAAGTTCATTCTTGATCTTCTTGATGTAGTGTAGGTTTTCTGGCATCTTTCTGCAACAGTCCATTCTCTGGATTTAGGAGTTAGCAAGCTTCTTTCTTGAAGATATTTTCTTAAACAAAATCAAAATCTTAGATTTTTATAAAAATACAATCTCAAACAAAAAAAAATAAAAAATCTTTGATTTTAAATTAAAATACACTAGCAGGGCTACTTTTCTCCAGGTTTTTCTCACAGCTACTTAAGACCTCAGTCAGTTAGTATTGCCAGTGAGAATTGGTTAATTGAGTTGTTTGTTCCCTAAAGCAAGGGAGATTTAGAAACAGCTCTCCCAGCTAGGACCTTAAGGTCTTGTTGCTAAGATAAAACAGCTGTGTTCTATCTAATTTAAGGAGAGAGAAAAAAACAAATTTGAACTTACCTCTACAGCTGATCAAAATAAGCTATTAAAAGTTGACTTAGGGATAATCAAAGTAAAAAGTTTAGAAAATTTAAAAAGATTGAGGGTATTTCGTCACAACAGATGTAGTCAGCCAAATAAATGTTAGAATTAATTGTGGTTGAGACTGAAATATATTATTAGGTGGTCACAGGGATTTAATTTCTAAATCCCAGAATGAATTACTAAAGTAAATGGAATTTATGGTAGTTTATTTACAATATTTAATATTCTGGCTTCTTCTGATATCAGTTGGAATTTCTAAGCCCCAGACAGGGGAAGAGAAAAGCAAGGTCACTAAGTCAGCCTTTCACTCACCAACAGTGACAGTCTAAAAGAAGTCTGGGTGCTGGGTGTCTGCCTTCTGGTCGCTCCTTAAGGGTCTGTCTTCCAGTTGCTCCTCCCAGTCAGTGCCCAAATCTCCAAATGACTGTCCAAATATCTGAATCAGAGTGATGGATCTGAATCCCAATCCAAAATCATCTAATGCTCTCCTTCTGCCTTTTGGTCCTCTTTTAAACGTTCTTTTTCTCTTATGTCACCTCCCCTAAATTTCACATCTACCAATCACAGCAGATGCCTTTCTCCAGAACTTCCCATTCTTTAGTTCTCACATTCTCTGGTTAAATTATATCTTTTTGGGTTACTTAACACCTCTTTTGGTAATTTCACCTTTTGTAGTTACTTAACACCTTTTTGTGGTTAATTCACCTTTTATAGTTACAATCTCAAAATAGATTGTAGCCTACAATTCTAGCTTCACTATAAAGGAAGAGCTAAGTACCTTGATTGTTACAATCAGGAGATGACAATTTTATCTTCACAATAAAGAAAGAGCTAAGTATCTTCATTGTTACAATCAGGAGATAGCTAAATCCAATCTTTACAAATGTAAACAAGTATGTTTGATCTATCCAGCCCTTCATTCCCAGAACCAAACCTACCTTTCCATTCTTATTATATATGCAACCTCTTCTTGTCTTCTAGGTTCCAGCCAAACTGACCATTTTGTTCATCACAATGCTCCATCTTCTAACTCTGCTTTTATGCAGGTTGTTTCCGCATATCTAGAATCTACTTCCTTTACTCTTTTTCCTCTTAGAATCTCTGATTTCTTTCAAATTTCTGTTAATTAAGTCGTTCCTGCTCCCTGCTCCAGGTAATAATGCCACCTCCCAAAAAATTCTTACATACATTTTATATAAACATTTTATACATATATATGAGGTTATCATCTCCCCAAACTGAATGTAAGGTTCTTGAGACAGACAGTCTTTTTTGGTTTGTGTTTGTACCTACATTGCCTAGCACAGTACCTAGCATGGAGTAGGCACTTCACTTAATAAATTTTGTGAATTAATTTGCTATTATTATTAATCATAGTAGGATTTGCCAGTGCTTTCATTCCACCAAAATAGACTTCAGAATTGTAGGCTTTCTCTACATCATGATATGGCATTAAAGTAATCCTTTAGAAGAGGAGATCTGTGAATAAAGAAGGTTTATTGAACAATGACATGAAGGTTGAATTGTAAAAGCAAAGAGGACCCAGGTCAAAATAAATTAACCTGATTGCAGAGGTTGCCAAGAATTAAAATTCCCTCAAAATTTATGCTGGCAGTAGAAGAGATATTATCATGGTGAGGGGACCGTGAAAAGAGAAAGGAGATGAAAGAGTAAACCATACAGTAGATGGAGTACTGAACCACCAAACATGGTGTCACAGACACCTCTTAGAAGAAAGATCCTCCATACTCTCTGTGTTTCACAATTCAATGTAAGGACAGTTACTAGAGAATTTAACACTATTCTGCAACAGAACATTTAAAACCAAAGACAATTGCTTATTTTTGTAAGAAACATACCTAAAAGTTAGAGGCAGAATGGACAGTTGCAGAATGGTTACCCAATTCAAATGATTAGTGGGCCTCCAAGGATCATAGCAATATTGAATGATTATTGCTCCTCACTACAGAACATCTGGTGACCAACCTGATGACTTATTGGACTCCAGCCTTTTTCTGGTGATTTGCCAGCAAGTAAACACCATCTTTATAGAAATTGGATTGGACCATCATCATACTTCATGTAATGAGATGGTATGAGGAGGTAGTGGTGGTAGTAAATTAAGCCTCTCCTCATTTGACTTTCTAAGTACCAAAAAGTTATAGAGGCAATATCCCACAACAATATGGTCTGTAGACATACAAAGTTCAGAAGAATAGATTAAAACATTGAGATTTCAAACCTTTCAATTTAATAACCCAAATCACATGGTGGTTCAGGAGTCACCACTGACATTGTTAATTTTGTTCCCACTTTAGTATGTGTGTATATATATATATATATACACACATATATGTGTGTATATATGTATGTGTGTGTGTGTGTGTGTGTGTGTATGATTAGTCCTTTTGGGTAACAGGTAACAGGACATTGGGAAGAATATATTCTTGATGGGAAATTGGAGAAATTAGACAAAAATCTAAGAGTTATTTGTGTGCTAGAAAAAGTCACTAGTAGTAACTTTTTGTGATTCAATCAAGTTCTGGTGGCGCATGTGATCTAGAGGATGACCTGGGTATCTTGAGCCTAGAGTCCCCCCTAGTGGCTTCCCCAAATGTGGCACACTGGGTAACCACTAATTCTGCCTCTTATTACATGAAACACAGTTCCTACCACTGTCACAGTGAAATACACTTTATTATAAAAAGCATTTCATTTGTTTTATCCACTCTACGATAGCCTTGTTTAACTTTCTTATTGTTTTGTAGCTTAACCAAAACCTATTTGATGTGATTTTTATCATGCTATTTGATAATGCTTTTTATCAACTTACTACTTTCTAGATAGAGAATCTATAGTCATTATGAACATTGCATAATTACTGTTGACTGACTTATCAAAGCAGAGGTTTTTAAAATAGACCTGTGAATATACTTATATTGTGTACACACACACATTATAAACAGAAATTTATACACACATACATATATGCAGATACATGTGTGCATGCATTAGGCATACATGTACATAGATTTGTATATATGTCTATAATTATTTTCAATATAATTGGTTTCCTTTGCAATCATATGCATCTATTTTATGCATTTCAGAACATAGGCTTACCAGACTGCCAAAGGGCTCAATGATGTCAAAAAAATGTTAAGACTCCTTGCTTTGCAGGCTTGCACAAAATGTCAATTATTTCAGTATTAAGTAGTTGAATTTTAAATTGGTTCATCTGAACAAATGATGGTAGGGGTTTTCATAGGCATAATGTAAAGGGGAAAAAAACCTACCCAAAGTGCTATCAGTGCCCCTGTAAGGGTAGTTTCAGGTTCTGGTGGAAGAGAAGAAGCAGTGGCATTAGTTTACATCTGGAAGTTTAAAAGGTGATAGGAAAATCCAGTTGTTCTTTCTGGGAAAATAAGAATCTCCTTTAGGTTCCACAGAAAATCAGTCAGACTCTTTAAGGAGAATGCATATAGGGAGAGGCAGCTTTTTCTGAAATCATCCTGCTCATTGTTTCTTATAGCATAATAGTATTCAACCAACCACAATTTGTTTAGCCATTATCCAATTGATGGACATGCCCTCAGTTTCCAATTCTTTGCCACCACAAAAAGAGCTGCTATAAACATTTTAGTACAAGTAGGTCCTTTCCCCCGTTTTATGATTTCATTGGGATATATACATAGTAGTGGTATTATATAAACAAAGGATATATATACAGTGTTCTTTTGGGCCTTTTGGGCATAGTTCCAAATTGCCCTCCAGAATGGTTGGATCAGTTCACAACTCTACCAATAATGTACTAGTGTCCTAATTTTGCCACATCCTCTCGTTGGAAAAGTTTTGAAACTAAAAATAATATCTAAAAGTAAGTTACTACATGGTTTGCTAAGAAAAAAATTTATATCAAGAAACTCATTCAACATTTTTATTATTATTAATCACATACCATATAAGAGATGCTTTGGTAGGTCTTTGGAGCAATACAAAAATAGTTAAGATGTTGTCCTTCTCATGGAGCTTATAATCTTAATAGGGAAAATATAAATCCAAATATTCAAAGCTACATGATGTAAATAAATAATGACTAAAGTGAATTATTCTGGGGAGCAAAAGGAAATAAACATTTATTAAGTACCTACTCTATATATTGAACTCTGCTGAGCACTGTACAAATATTATCTTTTAATCCTCGCAACAACCCTAGGAAAGAGATGCTATTATTCTCCCCATTGAGGAAATTAAGGAATATGGAGGTTTAAGTGATTTGCCTCAGATCACACAGATAGTGTGAGGCTGGGTTTGAACTTAGGTCTTCCTGACTCCAGGCCTTGTGAACTCTATTCACTGCGCCACCCAGCTGCTTCTTGTATCTCAATGATATCTTTTCAGAGTAACCAGTGCAGAGCATTCATCCAATTTAAGCATCCCTCCTTATCATAAGATGATGGCTTTAGAACTGGAAGGGACCTCGGAGATCATCTAATCCAATTCTTAACTGAAATGTGGAGAAATTAAATGACTTATATAGAATTATACAGCTAGGAAATATCAGAGGAGACTGAAACTAGGTGCCATGACTCCAAATCCAATGCCCTATATATTATATCATACTGACTCTCACTTCAAACATAGTTAAACAAGAGCCTGTCTAGTCCAGGAAAACAGCTTTTAGAATAGGCTATACATGAAATTAGATGATATCCAAATGAAGGCTAAAGTACTTTGATGAAAAGAGGGGAAGTCATCTGCCTTTTCATGTGTTTTATCCACACAATGCTAAACATCTGGATTTTTTAGGCATCTGGGTAATATAAAAATAATAATAATAATAATATTTATATAGCATTTTAAGGTTCACAAAATGCATTAAATATATTATCTCATTTGATTCTCCCAACAAACTTGAGAGGTAGGTTCTATTTAACAATGAGGAAATTAAAGTAAGCAATAGTTTAAAATTTTCCCAGGGACACACAACAAAGTGTCTAAGGCAGGATTCAAACTTTTATTTTTTGATCCTAAGCCCAGCACTAAATTCACTCAACCACTTATATGTTAACTAATTTTTTTCTTCATCTCTATATTCAGGTATCATGTTGACATGAGTTATTGAATCAAGACTTACAAGAAATCACTGTAGAAAAGGAAAGCAAAATCACTTCATGCTAGAAAAAAAAGGATAAAAAGGAGTGTTACCCAATTTTCAGAGAAATCATGATGGAGAGACAGAACCCGGAAGTGTCTTGGCCACTTAAAACATTATGATGAATCAGATAAAATTCTCTAAGGAAAAATGTGAAGTATAGCAATTGGATTCCTAAAATCAGTTTTACAGATATAAGTGATTGACTTTAGTGTCAATACAAATCAATACCACAATATAACAGTAAATAAATCTAGAAGAGCTGCAATAAGAGAAGATTGGTTTCCAGGAACAGAATATAATAGAACAATACTTTGCCCTACTAAGATCACATATGTAGTATTGTGTTCATTCTTGGATACAGTATTAAGAATGACATCAATAAGTTGAAGTGTGTCCCAAGGAAGGTAACCAATAAGAGAAAGGGACAAGTACTTGGGGTTTAACATGAGAAGAGAAGAAAACTGTGATGCAACAAGGTCTCACTTAAGACAAATAATTAATTCCTTGAAAAAGATCATATTATTTAAATTTGCACCACATCTTTCCATTGTGCTAGAACAAATTCTAATATTTTACATAATTATAACTTTGAACAGTCAGTCAAATACATGTGATCATTGCAGGAGCTTCATTATTCTCACTAATAGGTCCTACCTAGAACTATCTTCAAGTATTTAAAGGACTGTGATATGGAAGAAGCATCAGACTTATTCTATTTGGCTAAGAAAGAACTAGAAACAAAGATAGAAGAGGCAAGTAGGTCAATAGGTCAATTCTAGCATAATATAAGGAAAAATAACTAACAGGTGTATGCAAAAGTGGAATGGGGCTCCTTGAGAAATCATACATTTCTTCTCAATGGAGGCTTTCAACCACTTGTCATATATTTTGCAAGGGAAATTCCTTTTGAGCTATGGGTTAGACTTGATGGCCACTGACCTCCCTACAGTCTTCAAAATTCCTTGCTTTGTGTTGATTAGCCCAGAGAAAGAAAGTCTTAGAGGTGATATGATAATGGTCTTTGAATATTGGAAAGGCTTTCATTTAGAAAAAGAATTTTATTTGTTTGGTTTGGTCCCAGAGGGCACGCATATATCTGTATGTTCACAAGATAATAAATTTAAAGCTTGAAGGGATCTTAGAGGTGAACAAAGTTGATTAGTATCCTCATTCTATTGAATGATCAAGGTTAGAGAGTAGTTACTTGTCCACAGCCACATAATTATTGTATCAGAAAAGGGATTCAAACATAGGACTCTATTGTCTTTGGGAAGAGTACATTCCCATTATACCACATTTCAAGGCCATGTAATCAGGGCAGGTGATTAGAAAGGTTTATGATGCTAAACAGAGAGATCTAATTAAAGTCAGGAGAAGAAGGTTCATTCTTAGGTCTCTCAAAACTTGGTATTGGACCCACAGCTATTAAAATGCCTTACTTTCTATACCTTGAAATCTTCTTCTGAAAATTCATGAAGAGCTACAAGGGAAAGGACTAAGTCCATTCCTCTTTAAATGATACTAGTGGAATTTACAGATGGCAGGCAAAAAATTAGGAAAAGTTAGAGACCCCAGAGAGAGCTGGGATTTAGTACACATGAATGGCATTAAAATATAACAGAAATATGGGCAGAAAAGAATTAAATGAGATTCAACTTGGAAAAATGCAAAATAATACATCTGTGGGAAATAACTAGAAACACATGAGTGCCATATGCCATAGGGCAGGATAACTATACAGTGCTTTGGGATGCGTGTGTGGTGGGGAGTTGGGATGGATGTATGCAGAAGTGTTGTATTAGTGTCCCAAAAGAGGAAAGTGGGGTACTTGCATTAGGGAGGGAGTTGGACTAGATAGCTTCTAATGTCGCTTCAACTCCAATTCTCTAGAATTCTTTCATTCAAAAGATTTTCTTTTGCATAGCCCTGGGACAGCCAGATAGAAAATCTGAATTGAAACCTTTATACTTCAAATCCATCAATATTTATTAAATGCTTACTATGTGCCAGACACTGTACTACATGCTAGAAAAACTAAGAAAATTAAGAGTGGTAAAAGTTCCAAAGAGAATAATACTGTAGCACCCCATCTGGGGCTAATTGACCAGTTCCCACTCATAATGGCAACCTGGACCTCTAGAGGAGAATAAACAATTACTCTTAGAATTCTAGGGATAGCTCTGAGGGGTTCAGGTTTCTGGTAGTATTGACCTACATTTCCCATAGTGTGCTTCTCATTAATTATCAATCAGTGCTTTACACTAGTTTTTTACTAAATATTTGGGGTTTGGTTTTGGTTTGGTTTGGAGAAGAACAGTGGTAACAAAAGCATTCCACCCAAAATGGGGAAATACTACACTCTCTCCCTGTACACATAAGATCCCTGGGGAGAGTGGGCTCAAACTTATAAAAACAATAATAGTAGGCATACATGTATAAAGTATATGTGTGCAGTGAATAAATTCACAGTTTCTGAATGCCATGAATAAAAAGCTAGCATTTGCATAGAAATTTAACATTTGTAAAGTGCTTTTCAAATATATATATATATATATATATATATATATATATATATATATTTTGTCCACACAACAGCCTGGAGTGGTAGGTTCTATCATTCTGATTTTGCAGACAGAGGCAAAATGACTTGCTCAAGTCATACAGCTAAAAAGTTCTCAGGCCAAATTTGAACTCAAGACTTAATCTGCACCACCACAATTCCCATAAGTTATTTTCTCCCTTTATAGAATCCTCCTTAATTTCTCCTTTATGAATTTTTTCTTGCAGAAAACCTTACCTTCTGTCTCAGATTCAATAAGTATAGCTCTCTTCTGGATTTCAAGGGTCAATACTTCTGTTAAATCCACTGTCAATTATTCACACTGCCAAGTCCCCAAATCATTCTCTCTTTGGCTCATCTTACCCCCTTCTGGGGCTTCTGGAAAATCACAGAATTATATTATATCTCAGTCTCCTGGAGAAGCTTCTGGAAAATCACAGAATTATCTTATATCTCAGTCTCCACAGATGTTGATAAAATGGTTTCCAGACCTTGGATAAATACTCAGGGTAGCAATACATATTGATTACAGGATATCCTTTATTTCCCCCAGTGGAAAATGTTTAGCAGAATCAGGGCTCACAGTAGCCCATAAATAGATAAAAAGATTTCCCTTCTCTCTTCAGTGAGTCTCACCTTTCCCCCTTATTCTTACACAGTCCTAAAGATTAAGCATTACTCTGAGGTTTGGACTCCTCTCAGAAGTAAAATAAACTTATGGTTGCTAGAGAAGTAACCCCTAAGTATCAATGAGCTCCTCTTTTATTCCAGAGACTCATGAGGCACCTGGCCTCATGGTACTTCTCTGAGGATGTGGACTTCCTTCAAGATGAAGACATATTTGGGGTTACTAAACGGGCACTCCATTCTCATTCTAGAGATCCTCCAAACTCACTACATAACACCAATATAGGTATTTAAACTTACTGTACTACATTAAAGATTTAACTCTCCACCAAAAGGAAGCAAGTAGTATTCTTACAAGTAACACTTAGAGTAATAACACAAGTAACAGTATCAGAGGAAAGAATTCACTTCTTTGTTTCAGATCCCTGAGGCTTTTCCAGCTCCAGGGGGACAATTCAGTGATCTTCAAGAGATTAAGTATCCATGATGGTGAAGCATTGCAAACTCAGGCAGTATATATGTGTAGAAAGAACTATAGACTTGAGGCCTGGAGAAGTGACAAGACAGTCATCTTCAGTTATTTGGAGAAATTGATTCTAATCAATATATGATTTAGATTTCTGTGAATCTGTAACTCAAAAAAAGTGCACAAAGTACCTTGCAGATATTAATGCAGTGAATAAAAATGTCAGGTGTTATTAGCTTCTTCTAATCTCTTTTTTTATGGAATCCAGTTAGAAACAGTGTAGGAAGAACTAAGAATTCTGTTCTTATTTTTAATTGTTTATTTGGGATTAGTAACATGAAATTTTTCTTTTAGAAAACCTGACTTTCTGTCTCAGATACAATATTTTCTATTACTTCCAAGACAGATGAGCAGCAAGGACTAGACAATGGGGGTTAATTGACTTGCCCAGGGTCACACACCAAGGAAGTATCTAAGGCCAAATTGGAACCCAGGACCTCCCATCTCTAGGCCTGGCTTTCAATCCACTGAGCTGCCTAGCTGCCCCTAGTAGCATCAATTTAATACATTGTCTTTAAGGTGGTTGTGTTTTTTTTTTTTAAACATGAAGATGTTTTTATTACATTGTTCTCATTTCATCATCTCTTTTTCCCTTTTTTTTAATAGAGTTCATATAAAAAGAGTCCAGAGGCCACATCACTGGTCTATTCTTTCAATATTTAATATTATGGGGATGATTACACAGGATGATAAAATAATTATAGCTAAATAAAAATATTAGAATATAATATAACCTTTTTAAATCTTTTTTTTCAATCACATCTGATCCTTTTGGGGTTTTCTTGACAAAAATACTTTACTAGTTTGCTATTTCCTTCTCTGACTCATTTTATACATGAGGGAACTGTGGCAAAAAAAGTTTTCTAGTTTACAAATATTTACAGCTAGTAAATATCTGAAGCTGAATTCAAACTCAGGTCTTCCTGGCTACAGGTGCGGAATTTATCCATTGCATCACTAACTTCCCTATAAGATTATTACCTAAAGACTAAAAGAAAACACCTTTGGCACAATATCACAGTAGATATGACATCAATCCTTGATGTCATATATATATATATATATATACTTCATTATTTTCTCTCTTCTAAATTTTGAAAATTTTTGACTATGTAGTTTAAAGTTTGAAGATTATGAATATTTGATACAATAATGATTATTAAAATGGTGTTCTTAAATTTTTATGACTCACTGTTATGTCGAGTCATATGAGGGCAACACTTTGCTCTGTGCAATACTCTATTTCGTTGGTTGAGTTCTCCAATATATTTCAAGGTCTATATTATGTGGCTTTGAGATTTGCTGTCTATTCCATATATCTAATAGGTGTGTCTATTAGATAACAAATTTAGGATGTATAATTCTTGCCACCATGGCCTGTCTTGCCAGGTAGTTACTAGGCATCTAAGTTTCTTTATGGACCAATTTGGTTCTTTCCATCATCATTAGGACTTGTTTCTTCTGTGCTCCAACTCCATCTCTTAAACATTTCCATCTGAATGCCACATAGACACGTCAAATTCAAGACATGCAAAACAGAACTGATCATTTTTCCTCCTAAACCCTCCCTGTTCCTAACTTCTCTATTTGTGCTGAGGGCCAATTTGCAATTTTCAAATCACAAATTAAGCTTTTTAAGCTAGAAATAATACTCAACTCTTTGCACTTACTTTCTCTCCATATTCAAATTAGTTGCTAACTTGTTGATTCATCTCTCCACTCATATCACATTCACTCTAGTTTGTCCCCTAATTGCCTCTTACTTTGACTATTATAACAGTTTTCTAATTGTTCTGTCTGCAATCCATCTTTTCCCTTTCCAATCCATTATCCATTGACCTGAAAAATCAACATTCCCCAAATATAGGTCTAGCTGTCACTCTTTTGTTCAGTTTTCAATTACCATTCATTATCTTTTGGACGAAATGCAGACTCTTCTGTTTGATGCTTAAAATTCTTTGTAATCTGGCTCCAATGTGTATTTCCTGATTAATTATGCATTAGTTGACCACACCTAAAATCCACATTTAAAGCTAATTTAATTTCCTTGCTCTTCTCCATATATCACATCCTATCTCCCTTATTCTCTACCTCTTTCCACAGGATATACTCTATTCCTAAAATAATCTCTACTGTCATCTCTATATCACAGGACCCTTAGTTCTCTTCAGCTCAGCTCATTCCATCTTTTCTAGGAAGTTTTCTCTGATTCCCCAAATTTTTTAGTGTCCCCCAGGATCTTAATATTTATTATACATTTTTTGTCACTATTAACATGTTTTGTGTTCTCCTGGCTCCTTTTCCTTAGCCTAGAAGAGTATTAGTTTCTTAAAGACAAGAACAATCTTTGAATTCTCAATGCTTCTCATAGTGTCAGGTATATAAGAGGATTTTAATAAATAATTATTGGAGGAGGGCAGGGGTACAGCTAGGTGATCAATGGATTGAGAGCCAAGCCTAGAGGGGAAGTCCTGAGTTTAAATTTGGCCTTTGGCATTTCCTAGATGTATGTACCTGGACAAGTCACTTAACCCTTATTTCCTAGCCCTTGCTACTCTTCTACCCTGGAAATATTACACAGTGTTAATTCTAAGACAGAAGGTAAGGGTTTACAAAAACATAAAATAAAAATAAAAAATAAATACTTGTTTGGATAATTGATTGATAATTGGAGATTAGAGTTTGTAACATAAATTTTATTTCCAACAGGGTTACTAATAGACTATGACTTTGCTTGGTTGTGCTTGATTGATGAATTATTTGATGTAGCATCCAGCCCAGAGTTCACAATAATCAAATCCAATCAACAAAAGAGATTGGGCCACTCATCTGAACTTTCAGTTCCATCTTGTTTTCAATAGTGTTACCACTAAAGCAGACTATCACTACATTAATCCAGATCACATCTAAATAAATGAATAAATAAATCTCCATAAATGCATTGAGTGCCCTTGAAGGCTTCCTATACTGAACATTCTCCATCACCCAATTCAGCAATCAATTCTCAGCTATCCAAATGGCAACTGAAGTATCTGGTATTCAAAGGGAGACCCTTTAGAAACTAACCTTGTGTACTTGTCAGCAAAAACTGTGGTAGGAGGAGGTATAGTGGGAAGTAGAGCCTTTTGCTAATTGTTCATTTCCACCAGTTTATTATTTGATACAATGAGGGGAGATGTATTTTCTTTTTAAGGTAAAAATTCCTTAGATGAAGACAGACCTTCCAAAAACCCAAGTGGACATTTGGAAACAGCCCTCTCATTTTCATCAGAGCCATTTAATTAAGAAGTACAGCTCGTGTGCACTCACCCAAGACAATACTATCCTAATGGGAGTTTCCTCAAAGTACTGATGGGGATTGAGTATCTGTTTATACCAAAAAGAAGTTCACTAACAATTTTCTTCTAATTACTAATTATTCCAAAGAGAGGAGCTTTATGACCAGAATTCTGGAAATGTGAAATGTGATCTGCAGAGATTTGCAGCAAGGATAGAAGATTGATGTGTGACGTCAGGCAACAAGCCAGCCCAGCCAAGCAGGCAGCAGCTGCTCGCTGTAGTTATGAGAGAGGGGCGTAGGCAAAGGATAGTGATCAGTAGAAGAATAGGGAAAGGGAAGGACAGAGAGGAAAACCACTTTAACAATGTTTTCTTCTCAATCCTTCCCCTATCCCTCAGTCATTTTTGATATGAATATATCCAATCTGTCTGAGTTCAAGACCTTGTGTGTGAGAGTAGTAGCCAACAGGTGGCAAGGCCTATACAAGAACAGATGGCAGCTGCTGGGAGTGAAGGAAGATGGAAGGGATAGGCATCTTCAGTTAAGGATTTGCATGCAGCAGCACTCACTCTGAGATATCCCAGTCATGGGTGTCCACATGCAACATCAAAAAAGTAGAGCACCTCCTTGTCAAGGATAGACACACACAGAACATTCCCCAGGGTTCTGGGACTGCCTGCTCTAGAGATCATGTTTTGGTTGGGGGATTTGTGCTGGTCAGTATGATTCAGAGAATTTCAGTAAATTCCAGACCTATTCCCAAGACAAAGTAGGAATTATTCCCTTGAGCACCATGTTTTCTTTAGGAGTCAAAAAACAAACAAAAAAAAACAATAAAATTTGTGAAATGAGATTCCCATTATTTGTCCTAATAATTTTAGGGCATAGGATCAAGTTCAATGCTCTAAATTCAACCATCTGACCTCTATACCCTACTCCTCTGAATTTTTGTTGATAATTTGGAAGTGGTGAAACTAGGATGGTAATGACTTATCTTGGATAGAAGAGACACTAATTCAATTCATCTAGTTTACAAATATTTATTAAATTCCAACTTTGTATAAGAGAATAGAGTCGGCACTGGAGATACAAATACAAAGTTTGGAACAGTCCTTGCCCTCAAGGAGCTTGCATTATATAGAAAAAAGTAATTTGAAAAAGGCACAGTTGATGGTCAAAGAATACCTAGATGAAGATCCACTCAATATTGTTTTTTTTTTTATTTTTATTCCTTCTAACAAACCCAAAGCAAGCAGAGAACTTTAACATGAAGTTTGAGTTTAGTAGCATACCCTCTGAATGACTAGTTGTCCTTCATATACAAAGAAGACCAAATTACATCACTATGTTGGGGTCAATGTACCATATGTTCGATTGTAACTGATCATACCAATATAAACTCTCTACCCCAGGCCAGGCACAAATATCCCATATGAACATTAGGAATGGAATCCATGTCTCTTACCCTGTGAATACTGCAAGTAGAGCTCTCTTCTGAAGCTATGGTCAAGTCCCCTCTTCTGCCCTGAGCCAGGAAAAGTATGTAGGGAACTAGAAGATTTAAGAGGAGAAAGTCTAATGTCTTAGGCACCCCAGCTGCAAAAAAATAAAAAAAAATAAAAATATAGACTGAAGGACTTCTATTCCTTTCCCTTTCTGGCTGAATGAAAATACCCATAAAAATTTGTTTTAAAAATAAAGAAGTACAGTTTATTATGGTCACTAACCCAAGAAAGGGTAATCCTAATGAGAAAGTGATTTGAAAGAATCTAGGAATTCTGTTCAGCAAAAATAAAAAGGGAGTGAATTACAGAGTTGGGGTAATGATTTTTTTAATTAACTAATTTATTTTTAAATATTTTCCATGGTTGCATGATTTATGTTCTCTCTTCCCCCCTGGAAGGATGAAGGAGGGAAGAAGATGCAGTTTTGCATAAGGTGTTGACTAATCGGCCACTTTGACTAGAATAATACAGAAAAGAAAAAAGTAATATCGAATAAGGCAGGAAGGTAAGAACTAGGAAGGTAAGTAGGAGTGGAGCATGCTCTTTAAGCCTTTTAATGTCATTGTAACTACTGTGGAGTCTAAAATATCTCTGTTTTCCCTTCCCCTATCATGCTCCCACTCTCCTAGGCTCACAACCTCAGTATCATCCTCAATTCCCCACTCCCATCACCCTGCATATTTAATTTGTTGCCAAATCTTGTACTTTCTTTCTCTGTCTCTTTTACATTCCACTTTTGTCTGTTTATACAGTCAACACCTTAATACCAGCCCTTCTCATCTCTCACCCAAACTATTTCCTTCACAGTTTAAGAAAGACATTCATAAGTTAGAGTACCCAAAGGCGGAAAAATGGTAATGGTGAAGGTAAAGGGAATGGTAAAGAATGGCAAAGGGCCTTGAATCCATGCTATAATAGGACCAAGTGAAAGAAAGAGGAAAATTCAGGTTCTATGTCAGGAAAAACTCTCTAAAAATTAGAGCTATCTGAAAATGAAATAGACTAGTGATGGACTCTACCTAGAGGACTCCAAGAGGTCTTCAAATAGATGATCATTTGTTAGGTATATTAAACTGGGGATTTTTATGGGGGGCAGGTATCTAGATAGACAGACAGACAGATAGACAGATAGATAGATAGATAGATAGATAGATAGATAGATAGATAGATAGATAGATAGATAGATAGATGGAGAGGGAGAGAGATATAGATAGATGGATGGATGGATAGGTAGACAGGCAGACATATAGACATAGATAGATAGATAGATAGATAGATAGATAGATAGATAGATAGATAGACAGATAGATTGATTGATTGATAGATAGATAGAGTATATGCCTTTATAAATTAATTAGTCTTATAGCTACTTGAGATCCATTCCAACTCTCAAATTCTGCAATTCTGTTATTCTGGGCCCCCCTAATTCAAGTTTTTCCTTATTCCAATTATCCGGCATATTTGTGTCAAAGCAAATTTCCTGAAATGTAGGTCAAATCATGCTATACACAGAGATACACATGTGCACATAAACATATAGACTCATTATACTCCAAAGTTTCCATTACCTCTAGGATCAAAATTTAAGCTTCATAATAAAACATTTAAGCTCTTCACATAGGGATCTCCTATCTGTAGTCTTCTTATATGTTTCTTCCTCCACGTGCTACACTCCATCTGTGTTGTACTTCTTGTTGTTCCTCCAAAATAAATTCTCCATCTCCTTTCTCCATGCCTTTGCACTCCTCACTTCTGCCTTTTAAAATTCCTTACTTCCTTTGAAATTCAGCTGGAAAGCCATATTCTATAGGAAATACCTTTCCTGGTCCTCAAAGATTCTGATGTCTTTCCTTCTAAAGCTACCTTTGATTTACTTTGAATGTAAATCTAAATAAATAATATTTACTTAGCACAGCAACTAGTATATATTAAGTGTTTAATAAAGGCTTGTTCCCTTCCCTCCATGTATAGTTCATGTATATATGTCCACTGCTAGAATATTAACTCCTTGAGGGCAGAAATTGTTTTATTTCCTTTGCATTTAAAATGCTTAGCAGAGTGTCTGGCATATAACAAGTGCTTAAAATTGCTTTTGATTAATGTATTGATTAACTAGGAAGAAAGGAAATAGTTGAGGGGAATTCCATAGATTACTGTTGCTGGATTCTTTTGATTTCAATTTGCTTTGAAAAATATCCCTCAATTATTTTCATAATATTCTTTTGAGATAAAGAAATATCAAGAATTCTTAATCCCATATCACAGATATTTCCAAGGTCATATGCCAGAAAAAAGTTTGGAAACAAAAAGTCCTCTTTTGTTGTCTTGAAATTATTACTATTATTATTCAACAAACATTTAATAAGAATCTATTTTATGCCAGATAGTGTTAGGAATTAACCTTTTAAAGACAATACAAAATAGACGAAAAGGAGTTCCTCTTATACTGGGAGAAAACAATATTTTCCCTGGATGAGTATATATAAAGTGTAGACTGATTACAAAGTAATTTCTTTAAGGGTGGGGGAAGAGAGACCCTAAGCAATCTAATGACTGGGCACTCAAAAACATCTTTCCGTAGGAGGTACCAAATGAATTGTGTATTGAGGACAATAATAATAATGTTAACAACAACAACACATTTAGTTTCCTCTACCAATGCAGATCAGTGACTTCTTTGTAACGTTACAGTTGTAGACAGTTGCTTGGGTCACTAAGCAGCTGAGTTGGCCATGGATATATAACCAATATTTGTTAGAGGCAGGACTTAAACTCAGCTCTTTCTGACTCCAAAACCACCCCTCTTTCCACTATACCATGATATCCCTTTAACAACAACTACCTCTACTACTGAAATGTATATAAAAGTGAACATCCCCCAAAATGAATTAACTACTGAAGAAAATAAATATTCTTTGGGGGGGAAATATTCTTTAAAAGATAGAACAAAATATTAGATATAAGAATCTCATCTGATTTAATTTCACAGATGTTGAACATGTGTCTAGAATGGTGCTATGCTTTGGTAGTTAACTGAAGCCAGGAGATAGAACCCAACTCTCCTGACTTCCAAGCGAGTGCTGTCTCCATTACACCAAACATCCATTATCTCAGAGAACCACTTTCCACATCCTTGGAGGCAACATGGCAGTGTGGTGATGATAGTTCTAAAACTGAAGTCAGATGACATGGTTGCAAAATCCCTCTCTAAGAGTGACTGAGCAGCCCTCAGTTCCTTCATCTGTAAAATGAAGGGCTTAGACTAGAGATGGTCTTTGAGACACATTCCATCTCTAAATCTATGAACATATGATCTCCTCAATCTGTGGCTGCCATACATCCCCCAGATGACCCTATCCCTGGAGGCAACTTGAATGTGCTCTCCTCATGCCTTGAAGCAGCATCTGCTGGAAATAAAGATCCAGGAAAGACAAAAACCAGGCTAATGAATTCTAGGTCCTCACAGTTCACTAGAGTGGAATTTGTACATGGTTCCATAGCTGCTTGTGCTCTCAGTCTGTGCTTTAAAGTAGCAACATCCTTCCAGCTATAATGAAAATTACATGGTAGCTTAAGCATCACAAGGGAATGGCTCTGAGCCCATTGGGGATCCAAAAAATGCCAGCATCTGAGATGCCAGGATAAAAGCCAAGAACAAAGAAGCACCATCAATAATAAGGATCCCATTGGAGAAATTCTGGGGCTATGAGACTTCTGGGGCCAAACTGAGCTGGAATCCTAGCCACGTGCTTAATTCCCCAGCAAGAAGCCACAGCTGTCAGTGTTCAAGGCAAAGAAGAGACCTGTTTTCTTACTTCCAGCATTCTGCTGAGCTGGTGGGATAGTAGACAAAGATTGCTTCTGGGCTACATGCCTTGCCCTTAGCAGTCTTGACCACAAAGTTCTGGAGGAAAGAGATGGATATCACATACCCCCATAAGATTTAAAGGAAAGTGTGATTCCTTTCTCCCCCCACTATGGCAAGTTCACTCTTGTCCTACTGGGCCAAAAAAATAGGAAACAAAGAGAATAGCCCTGAAGACCTTTCATTTTGTTCTGGTTTGTTTCCTTCACCAATATGTGACATTTCCTGTCTCATACTTTTGTGAACATATTCCACCAAGTCAGCTGATTTAATTTTTCTTCTGGAATGACAACCAATCACTGTGGCGTTCCTCAGATTGCCCTTCCCCAAGGTTGACCTAAACTGAACTGTCCAAGAGCTATGCAAAAAGGTGTAGGGGATGAGAAATAATCCATAGAAAAAACCCTAGAAGGGGGAGGGGACAGCAGAGGGGAGCAGAGCCAGATAGTTATTGGCTTAAGTGGTGTTAAGTGGTCTCTGGAATTGGGAGTTGAGCAGAAATATAATCCTATCATGATCTCAAGTACAGTCCTGAAATAACTAAACCTAAACTGTGGGTGGTAATGTCTTAATCCTCAAACCTGTTCTGCCCTTTTTTTCACCTTTATTTCCATCTTTGCTTCCAAACATTTGTTTCCTTCTATCCTTGGCCTCAGACACGAGACTTTTTAAGGTCTCCTGTACTGGTTGAACACTCAGCACTTAAAACTCAATGAAGCAAGAAAAATTCCTGATTCATTTAAGCTATGACTGGTCACTTGAGTGTTTCTTGGATTTCTTTTTTTTTTAGTTCATATTTAGATCTTCAATAATCTGGCTTTATACCATCTTATTCATTACTGCCTCTCACATATTCTACACTTCAGCCAAGTTAGACCACTCTCCGTCTTCCAAATGTATCTGGTGACTTTGCTCAAGGGTACTCTCATACGTGAAATATTAGTCACTACTTTAATCTTATACTTTCAAAATCTTATCCATCCTTCAAGGTCAAGTTCAAATGTTTCTCTAAGGCTTTAAATGCTTTATGCATTCTCCTTTTCACTTCTCAAAGTACTTTATCCTTATTCACTTATAATATTCCAATTTGTTTTAAATGTTTTTACACACATTATTTGTGTATGTTTTATTACCCTTTCTAGATTGTAAGCTTCAGAAAGGAAGGAAAGGATTCTTCACATCAAATTTTGTCTATCCTTCTATCTCTCTCTCTCATGCTCTATCTCTCTATATCTATGTCTGTCTCTGACTCCATCACTAACAACTGGTAGAAACTTGATAAATATGGAATAAATGATTGAATGAACAAGTGAAAGAGGATGGATCCCTGCTAAAGAAAGATGGACTCATTTTCCTAAATTGAAATATAGAGAATAAAGTGATTATGGATGCTATTAAAAATAGGGAAAAGGTTAACCACTCCTTCACTCCAACCTAATTCCTTTTCAGTATTGCTACTAAGTTCATAGAATTGACAGCCAGTGACATTTTTGTGGATTAGAAAGAATCCCTTCACCTCATCTGTACTCAGCTCATTTTTACTTTTGCTATATTGAGTGCCCATGAAGATGTGAAGGTCAACCATGCTCCTGTCCTAATTAAAATAAATTTATTTTACTTTTAACTAATATGTACTCACTTTGACTAATAAAGTCAAACACATCCTTTGGGCTTTATAAGTTATGATTTAGACCATTACTTTGATAAAAGCTCAAAATAGAAGAACCTTGATCAGTAGGACAAAAAGGAGTTTGAAGGATGAACTTAAAAATGGCAAGGGTTTCCCTGGGCTTCTGTTTTCTTATTTGTGAAATGAAAGGATTGGACTACATGACATTTGAGGTCCCTTCGGTTCTAGATCTATGATCTTTTCTATCTACATGACTGGGTATGGCTGGCTAAGGTCTACCTCACAAAAGAGCTAAAGTTATACTAGGGTTATAAACTAAAGGACTGATAGAACCTTCTCTAGAGAGAAAAAATTGCATAGCAGTTTCAAACCAACAGATGTCAGCAGAGAGTAAGCTAAAACCAGCAGATGGTAGCAGATGGTATTCCCAGCAGATGGTAAGATACCTACAGAGACCAGTCCATTGAGGATATCCAACAGAGAGATGGCAGTAAAAATAATATAAAAGCAGAAAAATGCTGATCAGGAAATAAATCATTGAACCTGACAACATTACCAATGAATAACAGCAGCTCTCCAGAATCAGAGTTGTAAATTTCCCTGGCCTGGTTTGTGTGCTAAGCACACCTATTCTCTCTATATGTACCTTTAATGTGAGTTCCCTGATCACACATCCATGTCTCCTAAGTGTATGTCTCTTCACATATGTTCTATTGCCACATATGTTACCCTTACATTTCCCCTTCATGTGTGTTCCCTGTCCACATAATCTTATGTATACCCTCCCTCACTTATTATTATGTTTACCTTGAGAGTTTATCTCCTTCTTATACATACATACATAAATATATGTATATATATAAAAAATATTTCTTGCAACTTATCTTGATATTCTGTTTGATTAAATTTACTTTGGTTTTAACTAATATATATTTATTTTGACTAGTAAAAGCAAACACATCCTTTGGGCTTTATAAGTTATGATTTTGAGTAGAATATGAGGCACAAAATGCATCCAAGTTTAAGTTACTTTTCTGAGGACTCATGTTTGGTGAGAAAAATGGAGCTGGGCACTGCACAACAAACTTTAAATTTGTTATTGTCCATTTATTTGTAACTAAACACCACTTATATAATGCAAATATCTTTTAACTTTCTGAATTTTTTTAATGCCTGGAAACTTTATGTGGTTTCACTACATCTGAATGTGGAATTCTTATGGATCATCATTCTCCCTTAGGTATAATCTGAAGGGCATGTGTGAAGAAAAGCCATCCCCTTTTTTATGTATTCCTGATGTCCTAAAGATGAGAAATCATTGTTTGTGGCTATGTACTAAGATATGGTAAATGTTTATATAAGTTAAGAGACTTGGTTCAGATTTGAAAGACTATGTGTGTCAACAAAACTGAGAGCACAAAATAGATTACCTTCATAATTATAAAATATTCATATTAACAAAACACCAAATAGATTTATTAAATAATTCAGTTTTATAAGAGAAAATAAAATCTGTTTTAGAGGAATTTGTAAAACAAAGTAAAATTAAAACAAACTCCTGGTCCTGATGTTGTTATAGGTGAATTCTTTCAAATTTTTATCAAATAGATACTTTTATATCACAAGTTGTTCTCAAAAATTAAGAGAGCATTCTCTCAAACTTCTTTCTTGGGATAGAGTACTAAAACGTAATGTGGGGAAAGATAATGCAAAAAAAGGAAAATTATGGGCCAATGTCACTTATGAATATGAATTAAAAGATGTTAAATAAAATCTTGACTAAAATACAGCAATATCACCCTGCCCCCACCATTAAATCATTGTAGCCAAACTGCATTTCTACCAGAGATGTACAGATCTTTCAGGGGTATAATTAATCCAGTTAAAAGCAAAACTATTCCAAGCTACAAAATTATCTTAGTAAATGAAGAAACAACCTTTGATGGAATATAATGTTCATTTATGCTAAAAATCTTTGAGACCAATCATTTAAAAAGTAAATATCCCTGGAAGCATTAATACTATATGTCTAAACCTAAAAGAATTGGGAAGGAAGGAAGGAAGGAAGGAAGGAAGGAAGGAAGGAAGGAAGGAAGGAAGGAAGGAAGGAAGGAAGGAAGGAAGGAAGGAAGGAAGGAAGGAAGGGAGGAAGGGAGGAAGGAAGGAAGGAAGGAAGGAAGGAAGGAAGGAAGGAAGGAAGGAAGGAAGGAAGGAAGGAAGGAAGGAAGGAAGGAAGGAAGGAAGGAAGGAAGGAAGGAAGGAAGGAAGGAAGGAAGGAGGGAGGGAGGAGGGAGGGAGAGGAAAAGGGAGGATTTATTAAGCACTTTCTAAGTGACAAAATTGTGCTAAGCAAAGGGGAAGTAGAAATAAAAAGTGAGGCTGTCTCTTCCCTGAATGAGGCAATGTTTTTATAAGGTTACAGAATACACATAAGGAAGCTGGAGAGTTGGAAGGTAGGAGATGGGAGGCATGAAAGCATACTGAACATGCAGAAATATTGCTATTAGATATCCAGGGAGAAGAATAGTATCCTGATTCCAGTCATGATCTGTTGAATGCTCACCTATCCGACCCACAATCCCATGAGTTTGGAATTGTAGTAAGCAGAGAAAAGACTGTATTTGATTGACAGGGACATGTGACATAGAATCACATGAGAGCCTGAGTCAAGATTCCAAGGGGGTTGTGGGCCCAACTGAAACCAAACTTCTGGGTGAAGCTTTTGGAGGTAGCTGTAATTTCCAACTATCTACAATATTTCTGGCCCTTTGTGAGATACCAGCTTGAGGTGAGAGAGACTTGAACAGGCTGCTGGCAGCTAGATTGAAAACCAAATAAGAACAATCAAATCTCTTCTGGACCTATTTTAGACTTTACCTCTGGGATCTTGGCTCATTTCTGGCCTCAGTTTGTGAGGTTCTGTTTGGGGGAAACTTAACTTATTTAGTTTAGATAAGTAGTCAATAGGATTATATCAAGAGGAATTAGTTTGGGGGATAAGATTAAGAAATTTCCTTCTTCTTTGTTACCCTCATTCCTAATCCATTTACCCATCAATAAACTTAAAATATGTAGATGGTTTGAACTTAGGTCTTCCTGACTCCAGGCCTTGTGAACTCTATTCACTGCGCCACCCAGCTGCTTCTTGTATCTCAATGATATCTTTTCAGAGTAACCAGTGCAGAGCATTCATCCAATTTAAGCATCCCTCCTTATCATAAGATAAATTCAGAATGGGTTAATGACTTAAATATAAAGAAGGAAACTATAAGTAAATTAGGTGAACATAGAATAAATAGTATACCTGTCAGATCTATGGGAAAGGAAAGATTTTAAGCTCAAGCAAGAGATAGAAAATATTAAAAATGTTAAATAAATAATTTTGATTACATTAAATTAAAAAGTTTTAATACAAACAAAACTAATGCAACAAAAATTAGAAGGAAAGCAACAAATTGGAAAAGAATCTTTACAACAAAAACCTCTTACAAAGGTCTAATTACTCAGATTTACAAGGAGTTAACTCAATTGTACAAAAACATCAAGCCATTCCCCAAATTGATAAATGGGCAAGGGACATGAATAGGCAATTTTCAGATAAAGAATCAATAAGCACATGAAAAAGTGTTCTAAATCTCTTATAATTAGAGAAATGCAAATCAAAACAACTTTGAGGTACCACTTTATACCTAACAGATGGCCAATATGACATCAAAGGAAAGTAATAAATGTTGGAGGGGATGTGGCAAAATTGGGACATTAATGCGTTGGTGGTAGAGTTGTGAATTGATCCAACCATTCTGGATGGCAATTTGGAACTATGTCCAAAGGCACTAAAAGACTGCCTGTCCTTGTACCACTGCTGGGTTTATGCCCCAAAGAGATCATGAGGAAAAAAGAACTGTACAAAAAATATTTATAGCCACAATCTTTGTAGTGGCAAAAAGATTGGAAAATGAGGGGATGCCCTTCAATTGGGGAATGGCTGAACAAATTGTGGTATATGTTGGTTGTGCTGAAAGGAATAATGAACTGGAGGGATTCCATGTGAACTTCAAAGACCTTCAGGAATTGATGCAGAGTGAAAGGAGCAGAACCAGGAGAACATTATACACAGAGATGGATACACTGTGGCACAATTGAATGTAATAGACTTCTCTACTAGCAGTAATGCAACCATCCAGGACAGTTACGAGGGACTTATAAGAAAGAATGCTATCCACATTCAGAGAAAGAACTGTGGGAGTAGAAACACAGGGAAAAAAAAAACAATTGCGTGATCACATGGGTCAATGGAGATATGATTGGGCATGTAGACTCTAAACAATCAGTCTATTGCAAATATTAATAATATGGAAATAGGTCTTGATCAATGATACACATAAAACCCAGTTGAATTGCTCATTGGTTATGGGAGGGGGTAGGAGGAGGGGAAGGAAAGAACATGAATCATGTAACCATAGAAAAATATAATAAATGAATAAATAAACTTTAAAAAGAAAAAAAGATATGTCCTAAGTTGGACAAGGCTGGATTCCGTTCATTCTATATTTCTATAATTGCCTAGCTTATATAGTTTATATTATTATAAATTCCCGCACCTGCAAAAATTGGACATTTATACATTTCTTTAAAGCTTGCAAAGAACCTTTCATATGTAACATAGTTGACTCTGGCTCCACTCTCTAAAGACCTGTTACATTCCCTCCCACCACTTGCCCATTAAAGTATGGGATTTCTCTTCTCTACCAATTGCCCAAGCCCCTGATATTGCATCCCTCCAGGGACTAGAATCTGAGTTCTATTTAGCCACTTAATATCAGATAGCCTTTACTAAGGAATATTTACTCAAATGTTATAGCCAGAACAAATAAATACTTTTCCCAAGCACCTCAGAAGTATAACCTCTATACCACCCCCCAGTAAAAGTGGGAGAGGATTAGGCTTACAATTTAGCTAAATTCCAACAAAGTCTGATCCTACCAAATTCTTGTCTACAGCTGGCATCACAGCTTCTGTGGGGCTGGTATCCCTAGACCCATGTTCCAAAGGGCATCAGTGCTAGGTTAGATTCTTGGAAGAATCTCAAGGCTCAAACTATGAAGCCAGATGGGAGGCTCTACTCTCAGCTTTTAAAACTGAAAAGATTTGTAAAGGAGACATAGTTTCAAGCTAGTTTCTGAGAGGCTACATACCCTGGGGCAGTTGGGGGCCTGAGAAGAGAGAAGGAGTTCTTAAGACTTTCCTTCATTTCTGGATTCTCTCCAGTTTTGAGTGAAGGAATACCCAGGTCTTTCCTCAGTTGCTAATGCCACAAAAACAATGAATGCTGCTAATACAAGTACTTTGAATATGTCAATAATTCTGGCCAACCAGTCAATGGAAAAATTCTTTCCAGTCATGGAGTAGGCCAACATAGAATGTCCATGAATGATCTAGTTCTCCAGTCTCTTGGAAGCAACTCCTTAATGTCTTCCAAGTGAAGAATCTGGGTATGTAGGTTTCCATTACATATGCAATATATCACTTGAATCTGACAACAATCTTATGATATTATCAACCCCATTTTACACAGGGATCCTGAAGTTTAGGAGGGATCAGGGTATGGGAAAGATGGTAAAGGACCTGAGTCCTAATACAGCCTTTGATGATACCTATATGACTATGTGACTTTAATGTAGTAGTTAGATAATGAAATAGAGTTCTGAGCCTGGAGTCAGGACAGTCTTGTCTAAACACTTATTCGCAGTATGTCCCTATCACTTCTCTGTTTGCCTCAGTTTCCTGATCTATAAGTGGAAGTAATAATAGCATCTATTTCCTAGGATATCTCAAATGAGATAATATTTGAAAAGTGCTTAACATAGTGCCCAGCATATAGAAAGTATTATGTATAAATATATAAATTATATGTAATATATAAATTATATATAAATAAATATAAATAAAATAAATTATTATTATTAGCATCCTTGCATTAAAATCCTTTTCTTTTTTCTTCTTTTCTTTCATTCATTCTTTCTTGTTTAATAAAACTTAAGACATATTCTTACTATAAGGAAAGTGCTTTTTGTGGTCATATCAATGAAAAAATTAGACTATGGTATTAAAGTGAGTCTCTAAGTTCTTGGCTAATGGCTATAAGAGTGATAGTTTGGTATATCATCAGAGAACCACATTCCTTAATTTCAGGAATTGCTTCCTAAAACATTTATTTATTTATTCATTCATTCATTCATTTATTTATTTATTTGTTTGTTCGTTTATTTATTTATTTATTTGTTTGTTTGTTTATTTATTTATTTATTTTGATTTTTTTAAAAATAAACCCTTACCTTCCATCTTGGAGTCTCCAAGGCAGTAAGTAAGGCAATGGGACTTAAGTGACTTGCCCAAGGTCACATAGCTAGGAAGTGTCTGAGGCCAGATTTGAACCTAGGACCTCCCATCTCTAGGCCTGACTCTCAATCCACTGAGTTACCCAGCTGCCCCTAAAACATTTATTTTCAAAGTTTGTCCAAGAATTTAAAGTCATTATAGAATCCCAACCACTGCTCAGAGCTTTACCTCCCTTGACAACCAGACGACCCAATATTTTCCCTCTTATTTAGGGTATTGAGTAAGCATTCTCCTAGGAGTCATCTCTTAAAACTGACTATGACTACTCATAGTTATTAAAGGCCCCATGATACCACTTACAAGAACTGAGTTATTAACCTTTGTAGTCTGGCCAGATTCCAACATAGAAGAAACATTGAGCCTACTTAAAATTCCTACCTGTCACTGTACATTCTACTGTGGACAGTGTATAGAGCTGGAAGAGATCTCTCCTGTTTTGAAAACAGGTATTAATTCATTTCTATGGCACTTGTGCGAAGTCAAAAGAAATGGTTAACACAAAAAAATCAGCATCATATTTTAGCTTAATACATGTAAGAACCACCTATTTCCATGGAATGAAATTCATTCCTTCATTCAAAATACAGTAGAGGAGTTAAACAATTATCAAACCAAATGTAAACCACACTTTTGTCCAAAATCTGATGCAAATAAGGTCTACATAAATCCTAGAATAAGCATTGTTTTACAGTGTAGTCTTGGATTCTCTACTTGTGCGTGCGTGTGTGTGTGTGTGTGTGTGTGTGTGTGTGTTTATTTCAATAAGATGACCTACATTTTGGAGTAATTTGCATCTGGATTAATATTGTAGTAATAATTCAATAATTGTTGTACGATGATGATGATGATGATAACAATGATGATAATTACTGATGTTTATATATTTCTTTAAAGTTTTTGAAGTGATTTCCAAATAAGCACCATTCTATTCAATGTGAATGTGCTTAAATAAGGATATAGCAGTCATCACTTGAACACTGAATTTGGTATCTGTGGACCAGAGTTCACATCCCAGATCAGGAATTTTCTTCTTACTCCCCAAGTAAGTTGCTTCACTTCTCTTTTTTCCCTCATCTTTATAACGAGGGCTTTAGCCTAAATAATCTGCAATTTCCCTTGCAACTCTAACGCTCAATAGTTTAGGATATGAATCTCTACCCATCCTTTCTGTGAAAAATTCTAGGTTTCCAAAATAGGGAGCATAAAACTAAAAAATAGTTTTCTAAATTACTGTACCTCTTGACTAAGTGATAGCATTAAGTAGTCATAAGTTTCCTAGTCTAAAATCTAAGGAAGAGGCAAATGGGTGGAGCAGGAGATAGAGCCTGCCAAGACTGGAAACCACTTAAACATCATTTGTTTTGAATTTTAAATGTCTTAAGATTTGAGTTTGCTCACCCTTGGCAAAGCATGAGTCATTTATGTAAAATGGCTTATTGGACAGCAAAAGGCACTTATGAAATGAACTTTGAGTTCCACATAAATGAATCTGAAAATCTTCAGTTAAAAATGCCCAAGGAAAACCATTAAATGACAAACATGGAAGGATCCTGAGAAATCTGGCATATGCCAAGGATAAAATAATTATAATCTAGTAAAATAAGCACTGATGAAAAAAGCAAACAGCTGTAAAAAGTCAGTTTCCTGCTTCTGACCTTAAACTACAGTGATCTCTCTTACTAGAAAGTTTTGCTTATGTAACCAGGTAATCAGAGAAATCCCCTAATCAACCTTATGAGTTTTCAGGACTCTGAGACTGGAACATTGATTATACTCTCTCTATCATCAATTTAGGAAGAATTGTTTGCCTTGGGCAATTGTGAGTCAGTTGGAGATGGATTGGTTAATTCAGACTATAATGTAAGTAATGTGCTAAATTGAGAAAGAAAGAAAGGAAAAATTCTAGTAAGATAATTTCCAAAGGAAAAAAATAAAATTTACAGTATTGATCTCTATATTCTCATTAACCTTTCACTAACCTCTGTTACAGTTTCCTTCTGATCAGTAACTACATGACTAATGAATTTAAGAAAGTTCAAAATAAATTGCACCAAGGCCCTGACCAGACATCTAACATCTCATTCTGTCATTGGGTCCCCTGGAATTACCCTTTGTTACAAGTTACTAGATCAGTGATGGCTACAGCAGCTATTGAGTAAAAAAAAATCTTGAAAGTGTATGCAGGATATGTGGACTATCACTAAAGGCCACTTTTAGCAAATTTCCAATTATGATTCAACCACATTCATCAATACTTTAGCAGGAATAAATTCAGGAGTTAAATGAAAGAAAGAGAGAAAGGAGAAGGAGGAAAAGGAAGAGGAGGAGGAAGAACAACAACAACAAGATGAAGAAGGAGAAAAAGAAGATGAAGATGAAGAAGAAATAGTGAGGAAATGAATAAGCAAAAGAAAATTCCTAATACAATGGAATAATATTATGGGGTAAAAGATGCTCAGTATAAAACTCTAGAAGAAAATAATTTTGTATTTTTTTCAGAAAAAAATGTGTGTGCCCCCCCCAAATTGTGAGGTGTTTATAAGACTTAATTTAAGAATTTAAGAAACATGAAGAAATAAACCAAGTTCATATTAGCAGATGACACAATTTTGTAGAACAATAGAGATCTTTTAAAAAAGAATGAAGGGAAAAGAACTCAAAATTCAATGATAAAAAAGAGAAATTAGTAGAAAGTCAAAACACAAAATCTTTTGAAGTCTAGGATATTAACTTTCAAAAAATAACTAAACAGAAAAATAGGACATAGAGAAACTTAGGTTTTCCATAAGAGGGTGACAAAATAGCAATAATAACAGCAAATTCTAATCATATATATGCCTATATATCTATATATATACAGATACCATATACACATGCATACACATTCACATACACATACACACATAAAATAAATAAAAATGAAATAGCTAGCATTTATATAGCATTTACTCTGTGCCAGGCTTGTGTCAAATGCTTTACAAATACTATGCCATTTAGTCCCTTCAACAAACCTGGGAAATAGATGCTTTTAAATGATTCTCATTTTACAGACCAGGAAACTAAGGCAAACAGAAATTAGATGACGTTCCCAAGGTCATCCAGTTGGTAAGTGGCTGAGGCCAGACTTAAATTCAGGTCTTCCTGTCTCCAGGCCCAATGTTCTATCTACTGTACCAATCAGCTGCCATATGTGTCTTTTAAATATTCTATATATAAGAAATACACACATATATATACATATATAGTCACTATACACTAAAAATGGAATATATGAATAAATTGTAGAAGTATGCTATATCTATGAACTTATATACATGTTTATATTGGGTGCTCAGGGAGGAGTAATATCTTTGGTATGGAGGGCTTGTCATGCCCTCCTAGGGCAGCTCTCCAGCCTCTCACCCTCACCTGACACCCAGCTCTCACTTGTGGCTCCCAGTAGCTGCTAGCCTGCAGCAGCAGCAGCCATACCCCAGGCAATAGCTTCAACCGGCCGGCTAAACCTTGTGAGGGTAGCCATTGGGTCATCGTGGACCCCTGGTGAACCAGGGCTTTGTTCACCCAGCATGTGAAGACTGTTTCAGCGGAACACGTGGAAGAAACCAACAAGAAGGTTCAACGGCTGAGATGGCGATGCAGCAAGGCACTGTGGAGTGCTTAGGGCGTGTTGGAGCACAAAAGACAGCACGGCCATCCATTGCAGCTGAGGAAGTCTCCAGGTGTAATGACTTTTTGTGCCACTGGACCCAGGCTTCCAACGCCGAGAGAGTGGGACTGTCCACTTAAATCTTCATGCACAAGTGTCTTTGTGCACAAAAACGCACAAAGACAATTGTCATCCTCGGTTACCGAGAGACTATTACCATACACATTTTAGGAAATCAGAAAAAAAGACATTTGCTCAGAAATATTGGAGTCAGAGAGAATTGAAGAGTGATAGAATCCACAGTACTCTACCACAGAGAAATCTGAAAAAAAATTACACATTTAGTAATATGTTTGTCAATGTCTAGAGATGACAGGTCAAAGAAGAAAGATTGTATATATATTTATGAAGAAGCAGATAATGTTACATGGAATCCCAGTAAAACTAGCAAAGGGAAAAGAAAGAAAATATTTGAAAATGATAAATTGAAAGACAAAGTAAAATACTTTATAATAAAGACTAAAATATCCTATACATTTTAGTATAATCATGTCAAAAATTATAAGTTTTGAAAAAGATTAAATAAGAGAAGTATTCTATATCTTCTACCTTGGAACCAATATACAGTATTGATTCCAAAATGGAAGGTAAGGGTCTTTAAAGTTTTTTTTAAACAATATAATTAATAAATGGTCCTCCAAGTCTCTGCTTGAAAATCCCCAAGGGGCTTTAAATGAGAGGAGAAAATACAAGGTGGACCTATTTTCTCCTGCTGCAAGCTGTTCCACTTTTAGAAAACTCAAATCATGAGACTTTTTTCTCTGTCATTGTCAATAATCCTGCCTTCTGTCTTAGCAGAAAAAGTCTAATCCCACTTTCCTATGACAGGTAACTATCCTTTCCTTAATAAGTCTATAAGTCTCTCCCAATATCTTACAATAGCTTAGTTTCCATTTCCTTCAACATTCTGATCACTTTCTGTAAATAGTACTGTTATGGGTGTGGAAAGGATACCCTTGGGTTCGGGAAGGATGCCTTTTGCAAGCATGCAATGACTCCAAACTTAGCTTAAAAACAAAAAGAGATTTATTAATTTAGAAAGTAATGTTGAGAGTGGCCAGGAGGATAGTAAGGTAGAACAGCAAGATGGGGAGCAGTTCTCTGGGAGAACAGCATGAAAGAAAAGGCTGTTCCCCCAAGAGGACAGCATGGATGGAGAGGCTGTCCCCCAGACAACATCAGTTCTGGGGATTTTATACATTCTTCACAACAGTTGGTCACTCAGGCATGAGGTGGGGTGATCATACTGGGGTCTTCCTGGGGACATAAAGATTCCTTAGTTTAGGGGACAAGCAGATGTCCGATAGGATCGAAGTGTGGTCTGAAGGTGCATCTTTCTGACCATCTAGAGGACGATCAGAGGGAGATAGTCATCTCAGGACCCTAGGTGGGGTCATTGGATGTTTTTAGGCTCAGACTTAGAAAAACAACAAGGGAGTTCCCTTGACAATAGTTCGCCTGGGTTTCTGGGGTACAGTGCCCGTGTCACGACCACTACCATCACTTCACCCATTACACATAACAGTGACTGGGAATAAAATAGGTTTCCCATTCCTCTCTATTAGACTAGTAAGCAGACCCACTTTATACCAAATACTGTTCTGCAGAGTCTCAAGGATTTGGTGCATCCTTTATATTTACATGTCTTGTTAGCTCACAGCTATCCATATGTGGTTTAACAATAGTTTCAATTCTTACTAGACAGTAGGGTCAAAATTTTATAATCAAGAACTAATCAAAGAAGAAGAAAAATAGCAGCAATAGGGACCAAAAAAGTGAATACCACTTTTCAGTCTTCTCAGCTCTAAGGTTAGAATAAAGATGAGAAGGAAACAGGGATATTCTAGCTCTAACTGGAATATGTTGGAGTTTTACCTCCTTTATAAAGAAGGAATAATTTGGGTTTTGTTATGATTTTTTTTTGGAAGAAGAAATAACAAGAAAATTCTCAGACGAGTATTTAAATACTGAAAACTCTATTTTTTAAAGATGTCAGTGCCTGGACTCCATTGCATAACTGGAAGGCTGAAAGTTTTCCAACATCCTGTGAACTGGAGACTTAAGTATGAGGACAATACCAATTCCACAGGGATACTTCCCTTCCCTGTGAATCTAAGAGGTACTTCCAATGTATCTGGCTGGATTTGAAAAGCCAGCTCACTGACAGGTGATAATTGATGAAGTTTTGGGCTTTGCCAGAAGCTCTAATGTCATTGGCAGTAGAGAGAAACAGCATCAGCAGGATGCATGTGTGTGTGTGGATGTATGTATGTCTTTGCAAAGGACTGGAACACAAATAGAAGGCTTCATAAATTAAATTTAATGTCTCGAAGCTCTTCTTTAGCAAAACAAAGTAGGTGTAGAAATCATTTCAACTTAAAATTTATTTCTATGAAAAATGGAAGCCGGTCAGGTTGTGGGTATGGCTATGGCTAAAGGCAGAGTTTATGGATAGACATCTGTTACACTGTTTACAAATTAAAAGGAAGAAAAATATTTTCATGTTAAAAGGCCAAAAAATAACTAACATGAGCACTGTTCAATTATTCACAGTCATGGGCTTCAGTTCTCTGTGAAACTTTTTAAAAGGAGTTCTCTGGGTCCTATGTGCCATTGGTTAGGAATATTTCAATGAATATCCCGTAAGTGTTTCTGCCCAATGTATCCATTAGGGTACATACAGGAGGTAACTTTGGAAGTTACTGGTGATTATTGGCAGTAAATCAGAAGCCCACCTCTGCTCCTCACTAACTTTAGAACTTTAGGCAAGTCATTTATCACTATTGTGTTGTTTTTCTTTATTTCTAAAGCCCAAAAGAAGAATGAGTGACTTACTCAATTTTCAAAAATTTCTTACTTGGTATAGTAAGAGTTTCTTTTATCAAAGTTTTTCTTTTCCTATAGCCTTAAGTACTCCGACATTTTCTCTGCTTGATCTGAAGAAAATCTGACACAAATATCTGAAAGGCAAGGGTGAGGTAGTATTGGGTAGGAGTAGGGTGGGGAGGGAAAAGTAGATACAGAAATTTGAACTCTTACTTTACTGCCCTGAGTATAATGAAATATTCTCCTTTAATGTTAGCTGGAAACTTGTTTGTGTAAAATTCTTGCTGTATTTTACCTTATCGAGATTCTCTTGAAAGCATTAGGAATCTGCTCCCAAACACAAATATGAAACATATGGCATTTATGGCACCACTAGCTAGTTCCTGAGGCAAATTTGTAACTATACTGATGACCTAGAAAATATTTTGTACTTTTCACATGAATCTGAGACCTATGTGAAGCCTGATTCCAGAACCTCTTAGATTATCTAATTTCTATTGTTGTTCAGTCCCATCCAATGCTTCATGATCCTATGAGCCAACTGTCTGTGGGATTTTCTTGGCATTTTCTTGGATTTTCTAGGGTTTGGGGATATATTGTATGGATATAAGGACATATTGTATGCAAAGACACTGGAAATTGCCATTTCCTCCTTCAGTTTTATGTAGGCAGGGGATAAGTGACTTGTCTAGGGTCATACAGCTAGTAAGGATATGAGGTCATATTTAAACTTTAATTTTTCTTACTCCAGCCCCAGTGCTCTTACCCACTGTGCCATCTAGATGCCTCTTATCTAGTTTTTACTCAACCTTTATTACCAAACTTAGAAACATTTTCTACCATAAAGTCTTCTCTAGCCAGTCTAACATGAAATAATCTCTCCTTGTTAGGAATTCAGAGCAATCTTTGGAACCATTCTTTGGGAAATTGATCTGTATTTCCTTGTCCTATTTATTCTTTGTGGTCTTGAGCAATTATTTAAATCTTATATATATATTTACATGCTTATATCTTATCACTGTAAACTATAACACTCCATGTGAACAGGCCATCTTGCTGATACTTCCTTGTTTCATACAGAGCTCCCAGATTTGAATCCAGTATCCATTCTGATTCAGTAAAATAATGGTTTAATTAAGAAAGGGTATCATGAAATCTTAGATATACAAGTTTTTTTACTAGCAAGGGCATAGACAAGAATTATTTTCAAGCTTTAGAGGAAGTCTATATTTTAATAATAACATTACCAAAATTTATTAAATTTCATAAAACTTATTTTATCCATCTTTTAAAAGTGTTTTTGAAGGTTTTACTTCTCTATTGAGAAACACATTTCCAGACTATAAATTGGAAACTCAAATAAAGCAATTCTCAATAAAATAAAAATAAAAACTGTCAGAAGAGATCTTTTAGAAGAGAAATATTAAGTAAAATTAAATTAAAGGTTAATAGGATCCAGGTCACACACAATAAATCTGCAAAGGTTGACCACTGAAATTTTTTTTAAGAATTGACCTTACAATTTATTTTTCCCCCCCAAAAAAAGACACACATAAAAGCATCAGCTTCTGCAGCCATCTATTGCTCTCCATAGTTCTGTGAAGTCTCCACATGTTGAATGAATACCTATGTCCATAGAGCATTAAACATAAAAGAATAGAAGAAAGTAACTTGTCTCCAGACAATTTCTATATGAACTTCATCCAAAACTTAAAGAATAAGATAACTAATAATAAATGAAATATTGAGGCTCCTAATAACAAAGTTTTTCAGAGGTGCTTTGAGAAAGGTATCAATATTCAAAAATGTGAACCCACATGGTGCAATTTCCTTTGTTTTCATACAGCTTACAAAGAGTTTAGAGTCATCCATCATTTATTCAGTTATTCAGTTATAAATATCTTAATCACATGCAATCAAACATTTATCACTTTTTTAAACTTAGAGAATATATAGGCCAATGGTCTTATGGACAGAGTGGTATTGGACTTTATATTATATTCATAGGACCACTTTCCAAAATATTGCATACATCCCTTTATTTAAACCATTATTCCTATAGCCCCTCCTTGTTGACAAATGGACTTAGGGGTAATAGTGAGTCCTAGCTTCTTTCTACCTTAATTTAGAAGGAGAAAAAATGTGAGAAGATAAAAGAGCTAGACAAGCAGAAAAAAGAAACTGGAGAGACTGAGTCAAGGTCAGTCCCATCCCCACATTCTCTAAACCAAGGATTTGAACCCAGGATTTCCTGTCTCTTTTATCTCTAGGCCTGGCTTTCAATCCACTGAGGCACCTAACTCCCACCTCATTTCCCATTCTTCTAATTTATTTATATCTCCCTTTATACCTAGGTCATATATCCATTTTGATCTTATTTTGGTAAATGGTGTAAGAGATTGGCCTGTATCTTGTTTCTGCCAGACAGCTTTCTAGTTTTCTCAATAATTTTTACCAGATAGTGAATTCTTTTTTTTAAACCCTTACCTTCCATCTTGGAATCAATAATGTGTATTGGTTCCAAGACAGAAGAGTGGTAAGGGCTAGGCAATGGGGGTTAAGTGACTTGTCCAGGGTCACATAACCAAGAAGTGTCTGAGGCCAGATTTGAACCCAGGACCTCCCATCACTAGGCCTGGCTCTCAATCCATTGAGCTACCCAGCTGTCCCCTAATTCAGATAGTGAATTCTTATTTGAAAAACTTGGATCTTTAATTTTGTCAAATAAAAGGTTACTATAACTTTTTATAACTACTTGTTGTTTGACTCTTGTGTTCTAGTGATCTACTTTTCTTGCTTAGCCAGTAGCAGATAGCTTTGATTATTGCTGCTTTATAAAGTAGTTCAAAATCTGGTACTTCTAAACCTCTAGAAACTACATGAACATAACTATAAAATACCTTTTATATAAATGAAGTCAGATTTAAATAACTGGAGAAATATTAATTGTTCATTTGTGAGCAGAGCCAATATGATTAAAATGAGTAATCTACCTAATCTACTTATTCAATTAAATTACTAAATTAAATTACAACAAATTATATTATTGAACTAAAAAAAACAAAATTCATTTGGAAAAACAAAATGTCAAGAATATCAAAGGAAGTAATGCTGGAAATTATATTGCTTGAAATATGTTTTGGAATATATAAGTTCTTTTTTGTTTTTCCCTGATCTCCTTGAGAAACAGACCCAAAAGTGATATTGCTGGATCTAAAGGTATGCACAGTTTTATACCTCTTGCCATAATTCCTTGAATATATTTTAAACTCTTCAAAAAAGTATGATGATGTAATGGACTTCTCTAGTAGCAGCAATGCAATGATCCAGGACAATTCTGAGGGACTTATGAGAAGGGATGCTCTCCACATGCAGAGAAAGAACTGTGGGAGCAGAAACACAGAAGAAAAACAACTACTTGATCAAATGGGTTGAAGGGGATATGAATATGAATATTCCCACTCAGATTATATATATAAATTTTAGCTAGTACTCAGATTACCTGTCAGAGAGTAGCATCATAGTTTTAGAGACAGAAAGGACCTTTGAGACCAGCAAGTTTAATTCCCTTATTTTGCAGATGAGGGAACTGAGGTAGAAAGAGGATTAAGTGGGTAGATTTTCCCATTTGGTCTTCCTCACTCCAAGCCAATATTCTATCTATTGTTTTATTTAACTACTTCAAAAAAGCATATCAGATGTGGAGTTTATCAGATTTGGATTTGAATGCCATGTCTGTTATTTTCTACCTATATGAGCTAGTTAAGTGACTTCTTATTTTTCAGTCATGTCCAACTATTTGTGACCCTATTTGGGGTTTTCTTGGCAAAGATAAATGGAGTGGTTGATATTTCCTTCTCCAGCTCATTCTACTAATAAGCAAACTGAGGCAAACAGGGTTAAGTGACTTTCCCAGGATAACATAGCTAGGAAGTGTCAAAGGCTAGATTTGAATTTAAAAAGATGAATCTTTCTGATAGCAGACGGAGAACTTTCTGCATTATGGTACCACTTAGCTGTGACATCACCTAACTTTTTTTAGTCAGTTTTTTCTTTTAAAAAATTAGAATTTTAATATTTATTTCACAGAATTTTTTATGAGGCTGAAACAAAATTTTACATTTGTATATATGTGTTTGTGTGTGTAAATGAGTGTGTGTATATAATTGAGCATTTTGGAAAACACAAAAACAAGGGCAAAATCTCAGCCATGAATATTCTTAACAATTCCTGACTATGTGTATATGTGTGGGTATACATGTTCTCTTGATAGATAGATAGATAGATAGATAGATAGATAGATAGATGGATGGATAGATGGATGGATGGATGGTGGATGGATAGATAAATAGATGGATGGATGGATAGATGGATGGATGGATAAATGGAGAGAGGGGGGGATGGATGGATGTATGGATGGATGGATGGATAGATAGATAGATAGATAGATAGATAGATAGATAGATAGATAGGAAAATAGAGATGGATAGATAAAGAGAGATAAATATATATATGTATATATATATTGCTTTGCAAACCTTTTTGTAGTTCATGAATGTCAGTTATCTTATCACTACTAAACAGTTAACTTACCTCAAAGCCAAGAAAACCTCATTGAGTTCCTATCTCCTGCACATAGTGGTAGAATGTGTCCATGGGATGGATTTGTTATAACCTCCCAAGGCTCCAGGCAATTCTGAGCTCGTGAGTTGCAGAGAAGGTACCATTTTGCATCTTTACAGAGCTTCATCACTTGAGAGTTTCCTTAAACCAACAAAATTGCCTATCTCTATCCATTTGTCTCATTTTTCTCATTTCTCTAGCTAAACTTGCTTTGAGGTAATAGTACTTAATTTTTTTCATTTGGTTTTGGTTTTGGTTTTGGTTTTGTAACCAAGGTCTCAGTGGTGCAGTTTTCAGAACAGCTGTTTGAATGAAACAGTGAATTGAGGTTCTTTCTCAGATCCAGCCATTTTATTTTTAGTAATTGGTAGTTAATGGCATATCATCTTGGTATGCTAGCCCTGGGCACTCCTTCATGCTACTGGGTATGCTTGTCCAGTTCAGCCCTCATTCTGTGACTCCACCCTTCCTTCCAGAGGGATCCATACCAGGGGACTCCTCAGGTTTCTGATCCCAAAGTTTCCTCTGTTGCCAGGCCAGTCCAATCGTCCATATGTCAGCCTCACTGAGCAGGAAAGCACATTGTCAGTGAGTCATGTTGGAATGATGGTCAACAGATGAGCCACACAATGTGGATGGAGCCTGGATTCCCAGGGGCCATAAATGGTGACACAACAGAACAGTGGAAAAGACAGAAATAGAAAAGCCAAGCAGAAAAATCATCAATACTGGTATTTCAGTAAAACCCTAGAAGGTCACAGATCCATAGCACTAAAGTTAGGAGGAACCTCAGAGTCCAACATCCTCATTTTATCTCTGAGAAATGTAAGGTCCATGAAGATGAAAAAACTTGCCCAAGGCCACAAAGACAGGGTTTGAATATAGATCTTTTAAGTCTAAAGTCAATACTCTTTCAAAAAAGGGCACACATTGAGTTGACTCAGTGGCTTGAGACTCAGGCCTAAAGATGGAAAGTCTTGGATTCAAATTTGACCTCCAACATTTCTTAGCTATGTGACCCTGGGCATGTTACTTAACCCCCATTGTCTAGGAGCCAATATATAGAATTAATTCTAAGACATAAGGTAAGGGTTTTTTTTTTAAGTATATTATACTGCCTTTCTAACAATTAAATCTGGGCTCATGCCATGTTAGCTATTCAAGACCCAAATGAATAAATGTACTTCTTGAGATTATTGTCACTTCAATGAAAAAATGACTCTTCAATTTGGCAATATGAAAGCAATTCACATTTTAATGTTTATTAATTATTCCACACCCACCTACTTTAGCAAAAGAACCTGCTGGAAAAGAAAGAAAGGGTCTATTGAAATGTGTGTTGAATACAACTTGAGTACAGTTTGGTCATTTTTCAGTTGTATTCAATTCTTTGTGATCCCATCTGAGGTTTCCTTGGAAAAGATACTGGAGCAGTTTTCCATTTCCTTCTCCAGCTCATTTTACAGATGAAGAAACTGAGGCAAACAGAATTAAGTGACTTGACCAGGGTAACAGACAGCTAGAAAGTGTCTGAGTCCATATTTTGAATATGGGTCTTTCTAACTATGGGTTCAATCTTCTATCTACTGTGCTACCTACCTGCCCAAGATAGGAAACTACTGAATGACAAGTGGTAAATAATAAAATAATGCCATGCTTTGGTCCCTCAAATAAAGCCTTACCTTAGGCTGTTTGCCTCAAGTACTTTTCAAGATTCTTGTCCCAGAAGCTAAAGTTGGTTGTGCCCAAATCTAAAAGTCAATTATGAGCATTAAAAAACCTAAACTATTTTCACCTGTGGCAACTAGAAAATTATTAGGCATCCTCACATATCTCCTGATTAGCATTCAGTCAACTCTTACCATCTACCAGGGCAACATGATTGGTATGAAGGGTTCAAACATTAAAAGGAAAAGAGTCAGTCCCTGACCTTGAAGAGATTATAGAACTGAGCAAGACAACATGTACACACAACAATACATACTGAATATTTACAAAATGCACAGAAGATAGTTTAAGGAGGGCTGACAGAGCATCTGGGCAGATCAGGAAAGTTCACAAAGAAGGTCATCTTTGAAGAGAGTTCTGAAGGAAAGAGATGGAGATGCCCCATAACTCCAAATAGACCCATTTGGGTATTTGCTGATCTGTATTGAGTAGGCATGGATCCTGGTAAAAGTCCTGGGCAATCTCAACTCTAGAACCTTTGTCCTTAAATAGAGATGTAAGACAAATAGAAGTGGTATACATTTGCTTTGTGAAATGCTACATAGAAAGTATAAATTAATAATATGGGGCCACTACATAGATAGTTGATTTTTTTTTCAGCTTTTCCGCTTAAACTTGAAGCTCTATAACAGGGCACTGACCCTAAGAGGGGGCACCTTCCAACCAATCATTTGGAGTCCAAAAGATTTTGGGTAAAAAGAGTTTTTAAAGCTGAATGGATTTCACATTTCCTGAAGTCTTTCCCCCCAAAAGTTACCACCTAGTGGAGGCAGGGAGGTCAGTCTGGGGTAGACATTGGAAAAGGACTAGCTCTCTTGTTTCTTCTTCCATTCCTCTCTACCTGTTCCTTGGCCGTCAAATTAACCATTTAGGAAATGAAAAAAAAAAAACAGTTTAGTTCACTTGGATCCCAAAACTAAGAGTATGATTTTTTAAAAGAGAACAGAAGTCAGAAAAGTTTATTGTAACTAACTCTGTGACCTTGGATGTTATTTAAGATCTCCTAGATTCAGTTTCCCCATCTGTAAAATAAGAGTTTTGACTTTGATGATTCCCTGTGCACCCCAGACAGATCTAGAAAGTCACTTTCACGTAGACACCCTTTGATCCACTCTTTCATCTACTCTCATGACTGCTAAAAAAGCCAAAAAAAGCCAGAAGACCTTCTAGTAATTTCTGTGACACCCTGCTAGGATACACTCCCTTTCCCCTCTCTCCCCCAGACTGTCAGCCAGATTTCTAGTTCTGCCAATAGTACATACCTCTCTAATTACAGGCTTTTAATCAGGCCTCTCCACACACATTGTGCCAGAACTACCGCATGAAGTGGAGATTAAATAAATAAATAATAACACAGAACATCAGGGGAGCAGACCTTCCCTCAAATTCAAACAAAGCTCTCAGTCCCTCAGTCCCTCTTCACCACCTTCCCTCCAGCCTAGTAGAGACCGGATGAGATCCATGTGTCTTGGACTATTTGCACCAACTTGCAATCACTTCCAATGTTTCCCTCATCTCTACTTTGGGGTCCTCAGTTATGAATTCTTTGTATTGGCAGCTCTCCTCCCTGTTTCCCTGCCCCTCATCCTCCCCTCCTCTCGCCCCTACCCTTCTCTTTCTTCTGCTTCAGGAAGCCCTCTCTTCTTTAGCCTCTGTGTGGGAACATGTGGTAATATTTGGAGTGTGATTTAGGTCTTGAGTTTGGTCTACACCTGTGCGGGCCATCAAGTCACAACACAGCAGGCTCCCTGCCTGAGGTCACACTCCAGAATCTCTCTGTGAGCACACTTGCTCTCTCTCTCTCTCCTCCTGTACATGTTGACTCATGCTCTCTTTCCCAGACATGCATGGGACCTCCAGATGTTGCTCCTAAATATTCTGGCTTGCTGTTTAAAATTCCACTAATGTGTTCTTTAGGGTGTGATAAACAGCCCCAGGGTGTCCTTCCGTCTTTCCTAATGTAGAAGGGTAAATGAGCCAGCCTGACCACCTCAAAAAAGGCAAGAATGTAAGCAAATCCAGAGTTTGCAGAATTTGGGAGCATCACACCTCCATCACAGATGGGCACCCAGGGCAAGTCCTCCAAATTAGGGAAACAGACTAGGCTTCTCCCAGTTACTGTTAGGCTCCCCAACTAAGTTCTTCACTTTTCCCCTCCCCAGAGATTGGCCACTCAATCTGCCTTGATAGAAATATCCCCCACCTTCTTCCTGGAGCTTATGCTCTGCCTGTTGTAGAATACAACTTCTCCCAAAACCCCATGTGTATGCAACTGAATTCAGATCCCAGCTCTCACTCTTAATAATTATATGATTTGGCAAAGTCACTTGAATATTCTGACTCTGTTTCCTCATCAGTGGAACTGTAATAATGATGCTGGTCCTATCTACCTGCCCCAAAAAGTTATTGAGAGGAGAGTTTCTGGAAATCTTAAAGCTCTCTGAATATGTAAACTATTGGTACTCTATCCCAGGTGTCCTTTCCCTTAGAGAACTACTAGATCACTGGAAACAATCTGATGAATTAATTCATACTATGGAATCAGAAAATGATAATGACTTCTGCTATTAATCTCCCTGATATTTATTCTCATTAAGGCAATTTGTTCAAAGCCTAAGATTTCATCAGAGTAAAGAACTCTGGATATGGAAGTGCCTTTGACCAATGAAGATGAACACTTTCTCTTTCATTGATTGTCTTTGAAAGTTATCTGGGATACTGGAAGGTTAAGTGATTTCCCATTTTCACTCAGTGTACAAACCCAAAACTTCCTAATTCCAAGCCTCCCCCTTTCTCAGATTGTTTCTTACAGCTACATAATTTTGATTTTCTGGAATATATCATGTGTGTGTTTGTGTCTGCATCTGTCTCTGTCTCTGTTCCTTTGTCTGTGTGTATATATGTATGTGTGTGTGTAGCTTTATGATAAAAGATATGTACTTAGCCTCTAAATTAGTCTACCCGAGATACAGCTCTAATTATCCTGCCCTGGTTATGACCCAACATTTGGTAGAAACCTGGGCAATGTCTTTCCTCTTTTATTATTAAATCTGTATGCTTTTGATCTCCATTACGGTTGCTGTATTTTAAGTAGGCTATAACTTTTTAGTATGTTTGGCAAGCCAGAAAGATTTCTATCATCATCATTATTGTTCCTGCTTTTTATTTGTAATGATAAGACTTCATACCTATATAGAACTACTATAATTACAAAGTCATTCCCTTGCAATATCTATGAGACAACCATGAATATATTTCATTCACTATGAGAGAGATACAGGATGTTTTACCATCCTCATTTTTCACATGAGGAAATTGAGGCTCAGAGAAGTTAAATGACTTGCCCATCGTCATTTATCTAGTAAGTATTCTAGTTGGGGATGTTTGGTTACTAAGTAGGGGCTTCAATACTTTACCTAAGAGCAATGATTAATGGTAGAAATTATAGACCAGTGAGGGGGGCCCCTTTAAATATCAGCAGATCTACTCTCTACATACTTTGCATATATTTAAACTTATAACCAACACCCACTTACTAATAAATACCTTAGAACTAAAATCTAACACTGGCCATGGTCAACCACTTAGTGGAATTAGGGATGGTGACTAAACTTCTGGGGATTACTCTGGCCAAGTTCTCCCCCTTCTCTGGGGTTTGTCAGAGTAACTAAAGGGGAACATTTTTTCGAAGTAAGGCATGTGCTGTTGTCATAGAGTGCACAAATACTTCTTGGATCCATGCCACCACCTGCTGCGAGGGCACATGTATCACTCAGCTCTCCCTTCCTTGTCAACACCACATCAGAATGAGTTATCCTTTACAGCTGATCAGTGGCTCTCATCTGTTGAGGGGCTTGTTCAACCTTGGAATTCTTGCTTCAGGAAAGAGAACAGGGATGAGAAGACATAAGAAGTCCTAGAGAGAAGGTGTTATAGAGGTCCCAAGATTATCAACTCAAGTCAATTCAATATCTAAAAGAAGAATGAAGCATCTTTTCATTGACCAGTGATTACAACGTAGCTATATTCAGATTCACAATGGCATCATAGTGGAATATTATTCTTGGAGATAAAAAGAACTGGTTTCAAGTTCTGCCTTTGACATTTTCTAGTTGTATCTAAGAAAGTCATTTAAATGCTCTCTCATCCTTGATTTCTTCTTTTGTAAAATAGGGACTGATTAGAGAGATAATACAGAGTGAGTCAAATAAACTAAAAAAGCAGCACTAAAGAAAAGGACTTGATAGGTAGTTTATAAGTATGTGGCCATGAGAGCTGGATACAAAAATTTCCCTAACCTTTGTCCAACTCTTAATGACCCCGTGAACAATCTCACACCAAGACTGTCCAAGGAGTTTTCTTGGCAAAGATAATGGAGTAGTTTCCCATTTCCTTCTCCAGTAGATTAAGGAAAGTAGAGACTGAGTGATCACGCATAGCTAGTAAGTGTCTGAGACCAGATTTGAACTCTGGTCTTCCTGACTCCAGCCTCAGCACCCTGTCCACAAAGCTACCTAACTGCCTCCCCCCAATCTTACTTAGGCTAAACAAGAAATTTAACCATAGCAGAAAAGAATAATGAAAATCTCAAGAGTGAAATGATCCCAAGTATTCAGTGATTTGGGGGAATAGATGAAAAGATGTCTTCTCAGAAAGTTGGGATGCAAGTGATTCCCTACAAAAACCTTGTTAGAGATAAAGAAGATAATTGGGATACTATGAACACCAATGAAGGGGGGGAAAGTATAAGTAGCATTCTAGAAGTACAAAAGAACCTTAAACTGTAAATCCATTAGCAAAAGGAACTCCTGGGAAGAAAATCTCTGCTAATGAAGATTTACTTAAGGTGTTGTCTTGAATCAATAAACATTAATTTTATCTGCTACATGCTAGGCACGATCCCAAGCACTGGTGATACAAAAGGAGGCCAAAGATAGTTCCTGCCCTCAAAGAGCTCACAATCTAAGGTAGAAGACAACATGGAAAAAATATTTTTAAAAATCCATAAAAAAGAATAAAGAAGAAATAATTAACAGATGGAAGGCACTAGAATTAAGGGAGATTAGGAAAGGCCTGTAAGAGATGCTAAGGGACATACCCAGGGTCCCATAGCCAGTATGGGTCAAAAATGGGGCTTGAACTCAGTTATTCCTGATTCTAATGCTTTCTTTTACTCTATCCTGCCTAAATTACATGACTGAGTTTTTTTAAGTGTTAGAGAAATAATAACTTGCATTTACATGGCATTTTAAGAATTATATTGCACTTCAAATTCATTATCTCATTTCCTCTAATAAAAACCCTTCATAGTAGTTGCTAGAATTATCCCTATTTTACAAAAGAAGAAATCAAGGATGAGAGAGCATTTAAGTGACTTTCTTAGATACAACTAGAAAGTGTCAAAGGCAGAATTTGAAACCAGTTCTTTTTATCTCTAAGAATAATACCCTACTATGATGCCATTGTGAATCTCAATATAAATAATGCAGTTCAGAATTGGAGACAAACCTGGGTAAATAGGTGGAATTCTAAGTAAAATGCAGGAATAACAAGTTTGCTTGGCTTTTTTTAAAGTAAAATGAAATTTCATAGAGGAAAGAGCAGTCCATTTGGAATAAAAAGACATGGGTTCAAATTCTGATACTATTTACATGACATTTGGCAAGTTACTTGCTCTCAATCTTGTCCTCTGTAAAATGAGTAGGCTAGATTATATGATCTCTAAGGTTTCTTCGGTTTTTAATCCTATGATGTGACAATAACTCAATCCAGAAAACAAGCTAATGGGGTAGGACGAATACAAGAACTTAGAAACTGAAAAATATCCTAACAAATCATTTACTTCTTTTACTATGGAAAGAAAAATTGAACAAAAATAAATTAATTTAAGTTCTAGAAATATGTATTACTTGAAACGAAGTATTTCTTGTTTATAACAATTTAGTCTCAATGGGGGAAAACTTAGGCAGGAGCTGCCATGAATGGGGAAAGCTGACTTCAGAATAAAAGGGTTATATTATCAAAAAAGCAAGAAAAAGGATATGTTTGTGTATGTGTGTCTATAAATAAATGCAGTTTAAATATGTAATTAATGCATATATTTTTTAATTATATTTGGTTTAAATACATATATAAAATGTTTTAAAATATAAAGAAAATAGATAAAAACTGTATTACATATTATATAAAATAAAAGAATATTAGACTATCATCTTACTGTCTTCTTTAGTCTGAATTCTCAGTCCTCATCTCTTCTCATATATTGTTATGACTCTAAAGGACATTATCGACTTCTTCCTGAAATTGAAATACATTATTTCTCTTTTCACTCAATATACCATGTTCCAAGTGAAATCAGGAAGAGGGATAGGAATGGGTTTGTGATTTTATTGGTGTAAAGAACTCCTGATAGAGGAAACTCTGCATTTCAGTGAGAAAGAAGCACTTCTTTAGCCGTATATGGCATATGAAAGCTGCTTAGGAAACTGGGCATTTGCCCAGTCTAACATAGTCAATATATATTAGAGGTTAACTTGAACTCACATCATCCCAGCTCTAGAATCCAATCAGAATAATACAAGGATTTTTTCAGTTCCTTTTATAGCTGTCATAGTTCTGTACAAATACCAAACTGAATGACCTCCCTGGTTTCCTTAAGTCCCAACTAAAATCCCACCTACTCTAGGAAACCTTCCTTAATACCCCTTAATTCCAGTGCTTTCCTTCTTTTAATTAAAGTGTTTCCTATTTGTCCTATATGTTAGCTTGCTTTGCATTTATCTGTTTAATTGTCTCTCCCATTAGATTGTAAGCTCCTAGAGGGCAAAGATTGTCTTTTGACTCTTTGTATGCCCAGCCCTTAGCATGGTGCCTGGCACATAGTAAGTTCTGAATAAATCTTTATTGAATTAACGAATGAATGAAATAGAGAGGGAGCAGTCAGAGTTTTGTCCCAAACTAGGAAATTCAGAGACAACAGACAATATCATCTTAAGGGCTTTCCTTCCTTTATCCATATTGCTTGAAGGATAGCAGTACTGGCAATCAAGTCTGAAGGGACCTTTCCTCATCTGTCTCTCCTAATCTAGGTGCCTACTGCTGGAGCTGAATTCAGTTAGATAAATTTGAATTCAGCCCCCTGTACTTATCATTTAACTTGGCGGTGGTATTATAATTTCACTCTCATCTTCTCTATCTTGTAGGCTTCTAATAATGAAGCCATGAAATGGATCAATGAATAGAATGTTGGTCCCAGAAAGTTCCAGGACAAAAACATGAGTTCAAATTCCAATTGAGGAAAATCTCCCCCAAAGAGAGAATCTAATTAAGTCTCCCATAACAACTGACGTCCCATGCCCCGTGTGCCACAAACTCTGCACCTCAGTCTTTGGACTCCAAAGCCACATGAGGGTATATCAATAGATGATAACGCACAAAGACAATAGTCATTCTCGGCTTCTGAGAGACTACCACTACAAATGAAAAAACTGAGATGAATCTAGGCTAAATGACTTTCCCAAAGTCACACAGCTATTAAGTATCTGATATCAGCACATCCTCTTCATCTGTATTAATATTACTTGGGGAAAGGGGAAGGGTAACTACTAAATAGCTCAGAGGTTAGAGACCCAGACCTCGAGTCAGAAAGACTCATCTTCCTAAGCTCAAATATGGCCTCAGACATTTACTAGCTGTGTGATCCTAGGCAAGTCACTTGATCCTGTTTGCCTCAGTTTCCTCATCTGCAAAATGACCTGGAGAAGAATATGGCAAACCACCCTTGTATCTTTGCTGAGAAAACCCCTAATAGCCTCACAAAGAGTCAGATACAATCCAACAGTTCTCTTGCATTAATCCTCAGAGATCTTGTACTGCAGGCCATGTATGGTATGGAGAGGGAGAGAGGTGAGAGAGAGGACAGTTTCATATTGTGGAAACACTGGCTCAGGGGCTGAAAATTTTTGTTTCAAATCCCAGCCCTGCTATCAACCTATGTAAAGTCCTTGGGTCTCACCTTCAACATCTACAGAAGGAGGGAGTTAGATTTGATGACCTCTGTGACTCGTCTCTAAATAATTATGGCAGGGTTGTTGTGAGAGTTCTCCTCCCAGGATAGCCTTGAGACTCTACTGAGATATGTAAAATTCTTTGCCAACCTTAAAATCCAATGTCAAAGTTATTATGATCATTGTGGTTATTATAACTATTATCCAGTGATTCTCATTTGATATGTATGAAGGCAAAAACTGAAGCAGAGATCACTGGTTCACTTTTCTCTTGAGACTGGGACCAGGTTTCTCTAAAAACCCACAAGAGAAGACATCAGTCATTGTGGCCATTGGTTCTGGTTTTAATCAGGCTCACAGTAATGATACGGAATGGGGGTGAGCAGGAAGGGGCGACGAATTAGCTTTTGATTTTGGGAACCACAACATTCTGAGCTTAAATTTCGTGCTGAACTTCAAGAATTCCAGAAGACATATTTATCTCAGTTTGATCCTCAAGCGGTCAACGCGAGACCATTGAAAGCACATGCCATCTTCTCAAGCAGTCTGTGGTCTCCAGGGACATATGAAACAAGTGGGAAAGGAATGTGGGTTCAAAGAATTCATGTGTCTCGTACCTCTTTGTATGAAAAAGGGACACTTGCAAAATGAAGGGAACTTTAGAAATACAGGAAGATCTTTTATGGCCATCCTTTCTTCTTTAAAATGAAATCATTTAATGAAAACAAAGGTGCCTGGTTTTCTAAGAGAACAGATGATTTGACATCAGGATTTGAGTAGGCATTAGAGGACACAGCTAGATCAGGGGGAGAAGAGTCACTTTTTTATTTCAATTAAAGCACGTTAGAGATGAAACTAAACTCTTTGATGCTTTTTTAAATCCACATTTGTCTCAGGATCACAAAATCTCTGAGTTGAAAGAAACTTTAGAAGCTGTCTAGTCACACCTGCATTTGAATACCAAAGGCAACAAAAAGATTGAGTAATAAAAGGTTCTAAATGAAACAAAAATAATTTTCTCCTATTCATCCAAAATTCCCATCTGTCTTGCATAACTATTCATGCTCTCAATAGGCTAAACCTCCAACCCCTTGTCTTCTTTATTATAGTGTCATCTTCTATGTCTATCTACCACAGGGTTATTGAGTGAAAGCTAAAAAGGATCTTAAGGAATCCAGAAAAAAAAAATCCAGAAAAGTCAAACAGACCCATGATATTCCCAACAGGACCTGTACCAGATTACATTAGAATTGAGAAATATTTAACAAAAGAAATAAAAACATAATAAAACAGAGATACTATTATATCTTAAAACTATGTAAGTGTGCAACTCATAGAACCTTACATATGGAATAGTGGCCCCATTTCTATTTGAGTTGGATGCCACTTCCCTCATCCAACTCACCCATTTTTCAGGAGTGGAAATAGAGGTTAAAAGAGTTAAAGGATCACACAGGTATTAAGTAGCAGAACTAGGATGTGAGTTCCAGTCTGCTGACTCCAAATCCCATATTCTTTTCCATTCCATTAGATGTCTTTTTAGCATTACCATAAGAGGACAGCAATTTTAATATTCCCCAAGCAGGCAATCCCATCTGTTTCCTCCTCCCAATCCCCTCTAGCCTGCAATTCTTAATGCATTGTTCATTTCCCATGGGCAATCCAGGGCCCCCCACACAAGAAGGAAGAAGCCAACCTAAGGCGTGGTTCCATCAGATAGAATTTGTGTTTTATATCAGAGGCGGTTCCCGTAGTAAATGGGTTTGAATGGCTTCTCCAGTACAGAATCTTTGTTGTCTATTAACATGTGACCTTTAGCTAGTGCGCTTCCTACTCTCCACATATGTGCTCAGTATCCTTCTCATGTGGTGGATAATAATGTCTTTGATTGTGCTGTTTGCATCCATATTGAAGAGATTTATCTGGTCTCTCTTTACTGGAGTGTTCTTCCGTCGTCTTTTTGACCTGCTTTAATTTATTTTTTTTTCCTTCCTAGATTAGTACAATGGACAACAAACATTGTCTTTCCTTTAGTTCTTCCTGAGGATGTTATTTCCTTAAGATCTTCCCAGTATAGGGTCTCAACATAATATTTATAATTGTTTCTATATTTCTTGGACTATCTGAAGGAGAATAATATGTAATTGGGATGGAAAGATGGATTGGGATCAGAATGGAGCCTTTCAGTGCCATTAAATTGAAATAATCCTATGCTTGCAAGCCAGAAGAGCCTTAATCCAACCCACTAATTTTACAAATGAGAAAATAAGCCTTGAGAGGTGAAATAATTCATCTAAAGTCACCCAAAAGTAGAGAGTAGAGCAGGAGATCAGTGACAACTGAGTGCTGAAATTTTCAGGTGGGAGAATATTCACATAAAGTAGAGGGGTGCCCACATAACTTAAATCATCAGTCCATGTAATGATTCTTTTTCTATTATTGTCGTTAATGTCAAGGAAAATGCAATAAGGGTTGGAGGTTTTTTATGATTGTTTGGTTGAGTTTTTGTCCCTTTACATGTCAAAGAATTGCTTCAGACGATTGAGAGGTCATCTATTAGGGTCCTGTTCATTTCAGCAAATTCCTACTAGCTCTATGATTAAATTCAGGGTCCTGCATAAGTTTATGTGACTGATTTGGGAAGCAATGGCAAGTGAAGGAGCTATTATTAAGGACAGTTTGGAAAAGGATGATAACAAATAGCTTAAGGAGGTTTCGAATTTCAACCAGAATCAAAGGGGGAAAATAGATTAAGGGCATAAATGCAAGTAATCTAAGTTCCAAATAACTTCAATAAAAATAACTTCAATGAAACGAAGAATATATTTAGTGGGATAAATTGGCAATGGTTATTACTCCAAAATACAGCAAGGAAAAACTGGCTCAACTTAAAAGCAGTATCCTAGTTGGCTCAGGTGAAATGCATGGCATTATGCAAGACAAATTATAAAACTTTTAAAACATGAATGAGGGGGAAATTGTTTGAATTTCTTGAAACAAGAAAAACAAAAAAGAAAAATCTAAACATTACAGGCCATTCGATGCTCTATAGTATGAGCAAAAAGACCTAAAGGAACATATAGAAGGCATTTTCATGCATGAAAACAAAAAGGAAGCATAAATATGGAGGAAAAGCAAAGCAAAAGAAAGGCTGTTTGTACTTTGGGGAAATGAAAAATGGGGCCATTATTTAAGTAGGCAAGTGAGGAACCTTTGGCTTCTGCAAAGGAAGTGGTGGAAGAACTAAATAGCATGATTCAGAAAGAAAGTGAAGCCAAGGAAGCAGGATGCTGCTGATAGTTTGGATGAAGGACTTTCATAAAGTTGCTAAAATAATTTTATTTCTGGGTTTGTGGTTCTCATCATCAACTTCCTCTACACGTATTAGTGCTCTGATAGTCAAGATTTCTTTTGAATTCTTCCCTGCACTGCTCTTTATTGATATTTTAAAAAGCCTCCAGGAAAATAGAAAGATTTGAAAAATAATAAATGTATAGATTATCATGTAATCATAGAAAAAAAGACCTACCATATCAAATGGGGCTGATTTTCCAGTCCCAAAGAGAATATACCTTCCGTTTTCTTATTTGTCTGTTGACAATAAGCTGTGAGAAAGGTCAATCACTGCAGAATCAAATTTGTTTCTTTAAGAAATCAGATCTAAAACTGAGAAGGACTAGAAAGGTCGCCTAGTCCAACTCCATCTTTTTGCAGTTGTGGAACCAAATATCCAGAAATGGGATTTGAACCCAAGTCTTGTGACATTAAAATAATTCTCTTGGGGGCAACTAGGTGACTGAGTGGACTGAGAGTCAGGAGGTCCTGGGTTCAAATATGGCCTCAAACACTTTCTAGCTGTATGACCCTGGGCAAGCCACTCAACCCCCATTGCCTAGCCCTCATCATCCTTTTGCCTTGGAACTAGAATATAGTATTGATTCTAAGACAGAAGGTAAGGTGTTGGTTTTTTTTTTTTAAGTGTTCTTTCTCCTGTACTATGAGGAGTCTGAGGAGATAGTCTATAATTAGGGCAAGGCTAGAGAAAAGGAATTATCTGCCTTCTCTCAGAATCTATTTGGTCACACTACAAATTTGGACATAAAACAGAAAGTAAAAAATAAAATGAGTCTCCTTTATCTGTTATAATGTTTCTTGATGTTGTTTCAGTTATTTTCAGACATTTCCAAGTCTTTGTGACCCCATTTGGGATTTTCTTGGCAAAAATACTAGAGTAGTTTGCTATTTTCTTTTCCAGCTCATTTTACATCTGAGAAGGCTGGCAAACAAGATGAAATGACTTACCCAGGGTCACACTACTAGTAAATGTCTAAGGCCAGATTCGAGCCCAAGAAGATGACTTCCACCTTTCTTTCTGAGTCCAGTCTCATCACTCTGTCCACTGTACCACCCAGCTGCCATAATGATTCTTACTGAAAACACATATGAGATCTCAGGAATATCCCCGCAGTCAAGTTTATTGTTCCCTGTTGCCTCTAGGATGATACAGAATCATCTGTTTGGCATTTGAAGCAGTTCACAGTTTGACTCCACTCTATCTTCCCAGACTGACCTTACATCAGTCCTCCTTGTATATTGTCCACTCCAGCAAAATTGGCAGGTAGGAAGCATTCAAATTCCCTCCTCTGTGATTTTGAACAAGCTCTCTCCCGTGTCCCAAATCATCTCCCTCCTAATCTCTGCTCCTTGGAGCCCTTCACTCCTGCATCGCTGCACTCAACTGCGACTTCTTTCCAGAGTCCATTCCTGATTTGCTTAGCTCTTAGTGCTTCCTTCCCACCTGGGTCATTTTTGGATTATATGTGTGGGCGTACATACGTGTAATATGTGTGTATATGTTTACATGCGTGTACTTTCATGTAGCAGTGTAGGGTATATACCTATATGTATAAACCTATTTGTTTATGCTGTATGTATGTGCATATATATCCTATATTTCTTTGTCTATGAAAATACTCTATTTCCCTATCAAGTAGAATTGATAAATGATCAATTAATATTTATTAAGCACCTAGTGTGCACCAAGACCTGTGCAAAGCCACTGGGCATAGAAACAGAAGCAATAGATAGTTCCTGCCCTCCAGGAGATAATAATTGAAGGGAATATAGAAGGTTGAAAGAGAGAGAGAGACCATCTCCCTTTTGTACTTGTATCCCTAGAGTCTGGGGCAGCAAGGAGGCTTAGTGGATGGAGTTTGGGGCTTGGAGTCAGGAGGACTCATCTTCCTGAACCCAAATCTGGTCTCAGACACTTTTAACTGTGTGAACCTAGGCAAATCACTTTACCCTGTTTGCCTCAGTTTCCTCAACTTTAAAATAAGCAGGAGAAGGAGATGGAAAAACCACTTCAGTTTCTCTGCCAAGAAAATCCCAAATGGGGCCATGAAGAGTTGGACACAACAGAAAATAAATGAAGAACGACAACAACCCCAGAACCTACTGTCTCACCTGGCTTATAGTAGATCCTTAAGGGTGATTGAAGGGGCTGCTAGATGACTCAGTGGATCAAGGTCCAGGCCTAAAGACAGGAGGTCCCAGGTTCAAATCTGACCTTAGACACTTAATTATGTGACCTTGGGCAAATCACTTGATTTTTACCTCAATTTCCTTAGCTATCAAATGAGTTGGAGAAGGAAATAGCAAACCATTCAAGGATCTTTGCCAAGAGAATTCCAATTGGGGTCACAAAGAATAGGACATGACTCAACAACAATGACAAAAAATCCTCAAAGCTGAATACAGTGTCTGGCGCACAGTAGAAGCTTAATAAATGTATATCAGATCATGGCATAGGTAATTCCTAAAAGAGGAAACTCACCTTACCCATATAAGTCTGTACCTTCAATGAAACATGTAGCCTTAGAGAGTGGCCTAGAACACTGAGAATTTAAGTGACTTTTAAAGTCACTTTTTTTAAGTGTTTTTTTTAAAGTGTATTAAGTCATGTTTAGCCTGGGTTAGAGGCAAGGCTTGAACTTGTATCTTCTTGATTTAGAGGCTAGGTAACTCAATTAAAACACATTGCATATAATGATCCAAGATATTTCTCAGGGACTTATGAGAAAGAACACTCTCCACAAACAGAGAAAGAAGGAAGACTAAGGGGATAATGGTATATAACATTAAGAAATCAAATATTTTCCTGAACATTGAAAAAGAATTGCTTTGTCATAAATTATGGATTACGAAATAGTCCCCAAAGGAATTATGGCAATTCCCTTCACTGGAGACATTTAAAATTAGAGTCAAAGAAAAACTTGAGAGAATACTAGAAAGAAAACTCCCACACTAACAAATATGAAACAGATGAATTTTCAGACTTGTCCATTTCTTATTTATACGACTTATTTATCTGATTCATTGAAAATAGATTTGGTATTCTAAACCCAGGGACCACAAGTTTAGGAAAAAATGTAAATCAGTGGCTCTTAATAATAGAACTAAAGCCCTGTGGGATAAGTGACAAGGAATTTAAGAAATGGTCAGCTTCATATTTTGCATTTCCCATTGATAGAGGGAAAGAGTTCCAGTGATCATTTTTAGAAAGTGTCCTGATTTCAGACTCCCCACAATTCATCTTAAAACTGTTAACATGAGAACTGCAGCTGATTGCAATTTCCATGATGATGCATTGGGAGAGATGTGATTTCTGGGGTAACAGGCTTCCCAACAATGAAAAACTTTAAAGATTAAAGTCAACACCTTAAATTATCCTCACGACGGAATAGGAAGCCAGTGCTGACTGTGGAGCACAGGTGTAATCAGCTCCATATGTCCCACACCCTGAAGCAGATGGGAGGCTACATCAAGCCCCTTCACACAACTAGCTCTTCCAACAAGACACCAAGGTAGCACTGGGGGGTGACTAGAGCCTTGATATTTTGACAAACCTGAGTTCAAATCCCATGGCAGTCACTTCTTAACTATGTGCCTCAAGAGACTTGTTGAGCTGCTCTCAGACTTGGTTTACCCATGTGTAAAATGGGGATAGTTATAATACTTTACTTAATAAGGTGGCTGTGAGCATCAAATGAGACAATATATGCAAAGTGGTTTGCAGATTTTAAAGTGCTCTATAAATGTCAGTTTGTATTTCCTTTTGAAGGTAACAAAAGCATAGTTTACTGTGGTAAAGTATAAATGAAAGAAAAAAAAGAAGATATGTCTTGTGCTAACTATAAAAGGTATCAAAGGAAGCTAGGAAAGATTGATAACTCTGGAATGATCTGCAGGTCTGTACCTGTAAATTACTTTAAAAGTAATTGAATCTGGGGCAGCTAAGTAACACAGTGTATAGAATATCAGACCTGGAGTCAGGAGGACCTGGGTTCAAATCTTGTCTCACACATGTTCTACTTGTGTGACCCTGGGCAAGTCATTTAACTGAAATGCCTAATCCTTGCTTTTCTCTTCTGGCTCAGAACTGATACTATGAAGATAAGGGTTAAAAAAAAAGGCAATCAAATCTAACTTCCTCATTTGACATGAAAAAACTGATACCCTGAGAAGTTGTCATTCACCCAAGTTAGCACAGACAGAAAAAAATAGCAGAATTAAGATTCAAATGCAGGTCATCTCATTCCAGTTTCAGAATTCTTTTTTACTGTACACAGTGGCAGGGTAGTACAGTGTATAGAGCACTGGGTCTGGTGTCATCAAATCCAGCCTCAGATACCTACAGACTTGTGTGGCCTTTGGCAAGTCATTTGACTTCTGCCTGCTTCAGTTTCTTGATCTACAAAAATGAAGATAATATATTGGGTCAAATCCCACAGTAGTTGGGGGAATAAAATTGAAATCATTTTTGAAAAGAGTTTTGTAAGCCTTAAAAGTTTTATATAAATGCTAGATATTATCATTGTACCATCATACTCCTAAATTACTAAACACTCCCAACTAAAATCCACAAATGGAATTGGTCAAAGACTAACAGATTTTCAAAGTTAGAGGCTAGTGATTGATTAATTAGACCTTGTTAGTAAAGTTTCTAGAATGGATCCATAACTGTAACTCTGTTATTGTTATCTAGACATTTTAGGGATTCTAATCTCAAATGCATTCAAGAAAGGCGGGGGAGGGGGGGGGGAGAGGAGCACACCTTCAGAGAAGAGAAACTCAACCTGCTCCTTTCTGAGAAACAATCCCACAAAGCTCACACCTCATTAAATGAAAAGGGCAGGATCAAAGTGTGAAACTTCTAAAACAGCATTTCATCCATATAATAGCCCTGAAAATAGACAACACATTTCTGCAGGCAGATCTTCAGAGAACTAAGCTGAGGGTAAATGCAAATTTTCAAATGGAAAGCTTGGATCAAACAAATCAGTGGTAACTTGGGCCAGTGAAACTCAATTCACCAAACTGGGCACAGTTTTGTCTCAGCCACTGACATGTGGGAAAATTTATGTAGTAAAGTATATACTTATAAAATTTAAACCCATATTTAGTGGGGGAAACAATTTATTATACCAAAAAAAAATCATAAATGTACTACAGATGGTAATGCCCCCCCCCACTCCCTGCTTTTGGCAGGGCCCCTTGCACTAAATAGCTTTTCTCTGCCTGAGATAAAATTATTAAATCTGGCTAGTTCACTTCTCTTTTCAGTATCTAACCAGGTGAAATTGTAGATCCAGGCCTTATCACTAATTCTATGATGAAAACACCATGACCATCCAATTATTTTATGAGTTCCAATTTATCACCATAAAATAAGAGATTCTTCACTTTACCCAAGATAAAGAGGACATAATAAAGCCTTCAGGAGTCTAGAGAGGATCTCATTTCTGGAAGAAATAACTTTGCTCACATCCAGTTAAAATGGCTTATTAGCTGATCCATGGATGCTTCTGATGCTTCCCCACTTCTATACTTTTGCCCATCCTGGTCCGAATGCCTGTAATGAATGAGCTTTCCTCCCAAGCCAAGTCAACATCTCTATGTGCCAAGCACAGAGTAAGCACTCCTTCTCCACCTGTGAAATTCCTACACATCTTTCAAAACCCAGATCCAATGCTGCGTCCTCAGTGGAGCTTTCTTTGACTGTTCATTTTGGCATGCTAGTTCTCTGTGTGTGAAAGAGGTGAAAAAGAGGTGTTAAGGAGTTTTCCTACAACCAGACAACATGGTGAGAAGTTCTTCAATCTCTGAGCGGCACATTTGCAACTTTTAAAAGATATGATCCTTTCGGACCTTGGCCAGCCTAAATAACGTGTTTATACTTCTTTCCTCTTTTAAGAGGTGCAAATAAATTCCTCAATCAACCTGAAGGATCAGGCCAGGTCCCTGGTTACCTTAAGAAGCAAGAACAAACTCTAAAACATCTGCCATCCAGAAAGAGGCATCTATAGAAAAAGAACCCAGCTCTTGAAGGGGAATATCTCCTCACCTTTTTTCCCTGAGATGCTTCCACAGGACAGTATGGGGAATGGAGAATATTTCTTATCCCCCCTCCCTTTCCCTTACCCTGCCAACTCCATCAGCAACAGGTCTTGTAGCAAAGAGACCTGCCCAGTAGGAAATGCTCTGCTCAGCCAAGGGCAAATCCAGAGTGTTGAATTGAAGAGAACAGGTCAAGGAAATCCAGTTGGATGACTTGCCCAGGAAGGATGCTGTCCTTAGGGAGAACAGCATGAGAACAACAGGAGAAAAGAAACACTGGGACTCTTTGGTATCATAGGTGTGAGCAGGAGCTTCTTATTAAAACCAAGCTTCCTCCCTTTCATTTAATCCCTTTTAATCCCTAATCATTTAAGCCCTTTGAAATGCAATATACTTATTTTCCTTATTTAATAAAATTTAGGTTAAAGCAATTTGGAGAGACTATTTACTAAGTCAGAAAGCAATTGTAGAGGGAAATTACTTGATGGTGAACAACTCAAAGGCAGAAATTTTATCTTATTCATCATTATATGTCCATCAGATGAGATAACTTTGGTCAGACCAGACTTTCCTAGAAAGAGATGGGAGGTGGATGAACAAAAACATAAGAAGGATTACCAGGAAAAAAGTGCTCAAGACAGTAAAGATGTGGTAGTAGTCTCTCGGTAACCAAGAATGACATGTCTTTGTGCATTTTCATAAATGAGTGTGCACAAAGACACTTGTGCGTGAAGGAGATTTAAGTGGAAAAGTCGATGCACAGGGACAGTCCCACTCTCTCAACGTTGGAAGCCTGGGTCCAGTGGCACGAAAAATCATTACACCTGGAGACTTCCTCAGCTGCATTGGATGGCCATGTTGTCTTTTGTGCTCCAACACACCCTAAGCACTCCACAGTGCTTTGCTGCATCTCCATCTCAGCCATTGAACCTTCTTATTGGTTTCTTCCATCTGTTCGGCCGAAGCAGTCTTCACATGCTGGGTGAGCAAAGCCCTAGTTCACCAGGGGTCGGAGACCCAATGGCTACCCTCACAAGGTTTAGCTGGCCTGTTGAAGCCGTTGCCTGGGATGTGGCCGCTGCCACATGCTAGCAGCTACTGGGAGCCACAAGTGAGAGCTGGGTGTCAGGTGGGGGTCAGAGGCTGGAGAACTTCCCTAGGAGGGCACGACAAGCCCTCCATACCAGAGATACTACTCCTCCCTGAGCACCCTATAAAGCAGATAAACAACACTAGACATTGCCATCTCTTGTTCCTGGAAGAATTTCTCTCCTAAACTCTTCTTCTTTGGATTAATCCCTAGATAGATACTTTGAGGGCTTAGATGGGGTGTCAACTTTTACAGAAGCCTTTCTGGATTCCCCAACCCAAATCATGTGTATGTTTTTGTAAAGGTGTATATGTATATTAAAGATGATTCATCTTAAGTCTGTATCATTTAATTTTTAATATTAATCTATAATATTGCTTTTCCTGTCTAAACTTAAAAAGAGGGTTATTTTACAGCCCTAGAAATATCCTTGTTCTTAAGCATCTTTTAAATAGGAATGGGCTTTACCCCAACTGGGAATTTGAATACTGTTTTCTTGGTAAATAGAATTAACCAAAACCAGATACTCCCCAGAGGCAATGAGCTTCACTCTTTGGTTCCCTGCCACTCTCCATTGAGATGGGGAGCTTTTGATTCATGAAGATGAAAGTTTTACCAGACCTGACCAAGCTTGATCTTTCAATCTAGATCACCAGGGGCTATTGAAATCTTATAACTAGGCCACTTTCTCAGTTGACCTACCTCTAGTGATGGAGTAATACAGGAGGAACTGAGAGCTTTTAAGTCCACTTCCTCATTAAGTATCTACCAATTGGAAATATCTTTTTCTGTACAAAGAAGGCTGAATAATGAACTGTCAGAGAAAAAGCTGCTGTATTAAAAATTGAAATTTAAAATGGAAAAATCCAGTACCCTTTATCGTTGTATTTGATTATAGAATCATTGACCATTAATTTATTGATTTTGCTATTCAATAAATTGATTTTTCATACCTGGAACTCAGTCTTGTGAAATTGTATTTGTCATAGTATAGATATAGAAAAATATACATAATATAATGTTATAATTATGACATAATGCATAATGATATATAATAATGTTTAATGTGCAGTCTATGTTATATATAATTATGGTATAATGTATACTAATACATAAATAGTATATAATGTGCGATATATTATATATTAATTATAGATTATATTATATTCCATATAAAGTATGTATATATTATAAATATTGATGTTTTTCATTATATTATACATGTGATACATTATATTATATGAGCCTATATGGTATATATAATTATTATTATATTCTATAATCCAGGCCTTTCTCTTTCTCTCCTCCACACTATTGACTTCTCTGGATCCCTCTAAATCCCAATTAAAATCCCAGCTTTTACAGGAAATCTTCCCCATCCCCTCTTAATTCAACTACTTTTCCTCTTTTAGTGAGTTCTTATTTATCTTGTAAGTACTTTGCTTTGTTTGTAAACTCCCAAAGGAAAAGGACTTTCTTTTGCCTCTTCTATTTCCAGGGTGCTGAGCTCAGTGCCTGGCACACAGTAGGTGCTTAATAAATGTTTACTGTATGAATATGCAATATGTCATAAAGTATACAATATATTATACATTATACAATATTATATATTATATATTACACATTGCTGTGTACATTTTATATTTATTATATCTATTCTGTGTATTTATTATACTTTATTATAAAATTTATTTCCATACATATTTATTTGACTTATTTGTATTTATTATATATAGTATATTATTATATAACATATATATGATTAAAACATATTTATTATATATCGATATGCACACATGCATGCACATGCTATGATATGTAATATCTAAAAGTATTAATTATATACATTGGATTATCTTATGTGTTCTATATAGCATATGTGATGTGTATTACATAGAATATGTCAAAATTATGTATGACTACATCATGCATTTCAGATAGGGAGGCCCGGCGCCTTCCTTAATATCTAGTTGTCTAGTCTTAGGACCCTGTAATTAGAGCACTGGTCCTAGAGTCAGGAAGACCCAAGTTCAAGTCCAACCTCTTGCACTTATTACTTGTGGGTAACCCTGTGCAAGTCACTTAACTTCTAATTGCTTCATTTTCCTCAAATGCTTTAGTAATAGCTCCTACCTGCTAGGGTTGTAAGAATTAAATGAGATGATTGTAAAGCGCTTTGCAAAGCATCTCACATGTGCTACTACATAAATGTTGACTATTGTTGATTTATTATCCCGGAGCTCCGCTGGTTAATGTTCAAATCCTGAACTTGACACAGTCTCATTGTTCGTGCTAGCAAATGACTTAATCTCTCGGTATGCCTGGAAGGTTTCACATGTAGAGTTTACACGGAAGCAAACTGAAGTCAGAGAGGGCAGTGACTCAACCCCAAAGTGCACGACTAATCAAGGAGGGAGAAGGATTCGAACTGAGATCTCCTCCTTCCCAGGCTGCCTGCCCGGAGCGTTAGCTGCTTCTGCGCCCACCGCTCAGTTGCTAGTGGAGACGGCAGCAGTTGAGCCTGGGCTTTAGAACTGGACTGGGTGAGGAGGGGGGAAGGAGAGCGGGAAGAAGCCGACTGGTGAGTACTGGGGGGAGGGGGAGAACGTCGGTGGGGTTGGGCGGGGCTTTGGTTACTATGGCAGCGAGGACGCTCAGACTCCTAAACCAGAGCCAGAAGCGGACGCTTCTCTAGTCCTTTGCATGGCACCCAAGAAAGATAAAGGGGCCGTCACCACAAGCGCCAAAGCTTGGGAACCCTTACTCACTTCTGCCGTCTTTAACCAGGTAAATCGCCACGGGACCAGGTCTATTCTTTCGTGACTTCCTCAGCTCTCAGGCTGCCCCAGTAATCCCTCCAGCTGTCAGCTCTTCTCCCCTCTCCCCTTCCAAAACGTTTTTAAAAACTGGAGGAGGGCTTCCAGGTTCAGTTCCTACTCGTGCTGACGTCATAGCAGGGGGTCCCGAGCCCATGATTTTGTTTTTCCCCACCCCCGGTTGTGTTTGTTTCTTTGTTTTTTGGTGCATCCCACCCTCCCCGGTCAAATTAAAGGTCTTTAGAATCAAACTTTGTAGGCAGCTAGAAGGAGTGGTTGTCTAATTCTCTCTTTTTAACTTTATCAAAAAAATTAAAAATGAAATAAAAACCTGAAGAACCCGAGACTGAAAAATTGGGTTAAAGAAAAGGAGTACTGCTTTGTTTTGGCCAGAACACATCTGAATTGTTGAATTTCAGTCGACTGACCAGCTGGGCGTGATAAATTGTCTTTGGAATAAGACCTGGATTCAAATCTCAGGTCTGCTAGTTAACTAACTAGTCATATAATAAATCATTTAATTTCTTTGGACTCCAGTTTCCTCATCTTAAAAGACATGGAGAGATGGGAGTATGTAAATTGTAAGATAATTTTAGCTCTTGAGTCTTATAAACTGGCATGGTCTTAAGTGGTGCAAAAGACAGATTTAGCTGGGCCATAGTTTGGGAACACCAAATTCAAATTCAACCTCAGACACATACTAACTGTGTGACCCTGGACAAGTCATTTAACCCTTGTTGCCTCAGTTTCATCATCTTAAAAAATGGGGGGGGGGGAATGGGGGTATATAAGTTGTAAAATACTTTTAGCTCTTAATTCTTAGGAACTGGTATGAACTAGGTGGCACAGTAGATAGACCTCACTGGACCTGAAGTCAGGAACAAGTTCAAATCTGGCTTTAGACATTTAACTAGCTGCATGACCTTTGGAAAGTAATTTAACCCTGCTTGCTTCAGTTTCCTCATTTGTAAAATAGGCTGGAGAAGGAAATGGCAATCTACCCTAATATCTTTACCAAGAAAAACCCAAACTTGGGATTATGAAGAATGGGACATGACTGAACAACAGCATATAGTAAGGATACTTGAAACAATTGTGTCTTAGGAAAACTGATTAAAGGAAATAGGGATGTGAAGGACTATTCCATGTAAAAGTGGAAGAATTATATTTGTCTCTTTTGGCTCTAGAGACAGAAGTTGAAGCAATGGATGGCAATTACAGAGGCAAACGAAATAAATGAAAATTTTAAGTGTCTTGGGAGGTATTGAGCTTAATTCAGTTCACAAGTAGTTAATTGTTAAACTCCTTTCTGAGCCAGACACATTGCTAGACATTGGGGATACAAAGACAAAGAAAAGGTAAAAAGCCTGAAATCCTATAGCAGAGGCTGGATGACTTATTGTCACCAGTGAGAATGGGATTCTTGATTGGAGTAAGGGATTGGATTAAATGACTTCTGAGTTCCATTTTAACTTAGAAATTCCAGGATTCTGTCCTAAGGAAACAGCCATAGTGTGTCTATTAAATAGTGATTTCTATTGAGTTGTTGGCAATACAAAGAATTTAAGTGGACCAAAAAGAAAACTGTAAAATGTAAGCTTGGTGAGGTCATACACTGCTTTATTTTGCTATGTGTCTAGCTCAATGCTTGGCACAAAATTGGTGCTTAATAAATGACTTTTGAACTGAATTAAATATTTTGTGGTATAAATAGCCAATTTTAGATAAATTACTTAATCTCTAGGTCTATATCACCAGGACAAAAGCATCCTTCTTCAAACAGCTAGAGTGGAAATTCAGTACAATAGAAATTCCTTGAAGGAATTTATTTCGGTATTTTAGTCTCTTTGTCTTAGGTACCTGTTGTTATTCAACTCTTTGGGAACCCATTTAGGGTTTTTTTTTTTTTTTGCAAAGATACTGGAGTGTTTTGCCATTTCCTTCTCCAGATCATTTTACAGATGAGGAAATTGTGGCAAGCAGGATAAAGTGACTTGCCCAGGATCATAAAACCACAAAGTGTCTACAAATTTGAACTCAGGAAGGTGAATCTTCATGACTCCAAGTCCAGTGTGCTATCCACTGTGCCACCATGCTGCCCAGGATAGTACATAGGCAGGTAATAAAGGTTGTTTGAGTTTAATTGAAGATCAAAAGAGATCATTTCATACATCTAGTTTGCAAGTGTAGACTAGTTTTTATTTTTTATCCTAAAAGAGAATGACTGCATACACTGAAGAGGGCATACTTCTGAGATCTGTACACATGCAACCCCCCCACCCCCTCCATCCACCCAGTAACTCAAGAACCTCTGCTCTGTTTGGTGTCATGGACTCCAATGTACCTGGGTGAGCCACTAGACTTTGTACACATGCATCCAAAATTACCTGTTCATCACCAAAAGCCCCATAAGGCCATACATCACTGGGCATTCTTTTCATTCCCTTCTCAGGAGCAGAATATGGTGCAGGAAATAAAGTGCTGGATCTAGAGTCATGAGTCCAAATGTGGCCTCAGATACCGTATAATTGAAAATCTGTTACCCTAAAAAAGAACTACATTTCCCGGGAGCCCACTGACTTCCTTTTGTTACATACTTCCTGTAGACAGGGGATATTAGTGAGCAGATGGTCCTCTTCTAATGATCATTAATAAATCCCTTAAAATAATAATATTATTGTTGAGATTTAATTTTAACTTTTATAATACTTACTCACTTTGTGATCCTGAGCAAGTCACTTAACCGTTTGCCTCAATTTCTTCATCTGCCAAATGAGGCTAGCACTCACCTTACAGGGTTACTGTGAGGACCAAATGAGATCATATTTATAAAAATGTTTACCACAGTGCCTGGCACATAGTAGATTGTTAGCTCCGCCTTCATTTTCCTATTAAAATTTTATGCATCTGTCAAGATCTAACTCAAATGCCCCTTCACCTGCACCATCAGGTCTTCTCTTATCCAAAACAAAGGTAATTTTTCCCTCCTACTAACTACCATAGCCCTTTGGACTGTCCTTATTTACTTAATATATGCTAACTAATATTATAGTTCTTTTCCTCTATGAGTCACCTCTGGTGACTTTGTTTAACTATTATAAAAAGGGGGGAGCCTGGAGATGTGGGTACTTTGATTCAAATCTAGCCTCAGATATATTTCCCACCTGTGTGACCCAGGGTAAATCACTTAACCCCAATTGCCTAGCCTCTACCACTCTTCTGCCTTCAAACGGTTAATTAGTATTGATTCTAAGACAAAAGGTAATGATTAAAAAAATGGAACACCCAGTCAGGCAAAGGAAATACTTTTTCTAAAGCCTTGTTAAAAATACATTCCTTTTCCTTGAAATCATCACTATCCCAGAGAATCTGGGCTGTATAGTAGCTGTATCTCTTCCTCCTATGGGATTTTCAGTTTCTTGAGGGTAGAAAGAATTGCATCCTTTGCATCTGGTAGCATGCTTTGTAACAGGCTGAGGGAAATGGGGTAGTAGGAGAATAGCTCACAGCAGTCCTACTGCTGTTACTGAATGTCCACTTGAGAGTTGGGAGGGTGTTCTTTGTACATAACATATCTACCTCTGAAATTCCACCCAGTTCTTCCATTTCTGTCCTGTGGAGCAAATAAAACACATCTGATCCCTCTTTTCCATAATGATTTTGAAAATATTTGAAGACAGTTTCTTTGCACCCTCTTGCCTCCAACTTTTTCTTCTAGAGACTAGTTATCCCTGGTTCCTTCAGCCGGTACTGGGAATGGCATGATCTCTAGTCCTCTCACCAATTGAGCTGGTATCCCCAGATGGTCTTCAGGTTTTCAATATCCTTCTTAAAGTTTAACAAATATTGCAGGTGTGGTCTGATCATTACACAATATTTTCATAGGGGCTATAATGAATAAATGTTACTTAAATGCTACCTTTCAATTAGTACTCTGCATAAATTTGATCTTGAAACCATAATAATGTGCCCTTTTCCCCATGAATGGGAATTTTTTTTTAATTTAGGAGTTAATCTTAACATAGGACTTTATGGAAGCAATTATGATACTGTAAGCCCTACATTAATGGAATGAAATGATGGAGTCCTGGGTTACTTCTATAACATTCTGAAATATGGGGTCTCAATTCAGTAATCCTCAGTTATAGTCTCAGCTTCGTTGAAATATTTTTCAAAGGACTACATAAATGCTCTCTTCCCTTTACTTTTATAACTTCAAATTAGCCCAAAGTATTTTTTTCCTCCATTTTCTTGAAGGATTTGGGTGCCAAAGTTTGACTTGAAGTGAACTTTTCTGCTTGAATTATAAACTGCTGCACAAGAGTGTTTCGTGGAGGTGCTGACACTGTATTAAGTCAAGTGTTACAAATATGAAGTTGTAATTTTCCTAGTCGAGTGGAAAAACTAAAGGCATTCTTTTTTCCTTATGTCTTAGGGCCCTTGAAACCCTATTTAGATTTCCTGGTTCTACACAAATAGTACAACTTCAATAAATATTTTTTTATTAATAGAAGGAACTTGATTTCAAAAGTAGCGTCAAAGTTTTAGATATAAAGAATTTGTTCAGTTCTGCCCCATGAAGTGGACAGCACACATTCCCTAGTGGCAGAGGGAAATATTGCTCTGACCTTCCCATGTTCTTACTTCACATGAAGTCCATGTCTGGTCCAGCAGTTCCATTTAATTCTGTGGATGGTTCTAATTTTACTGTGTGTAACTTTCAAACAGATATTCACTGAAGTGATATAGGAAAGGATAAGAGACCATCACTTTGCTCCTCTCCCAAAAAGGCATGAATAGTTGTCAGTTATCAAATGCTTCTTTTCCTCTGTATCAGCTATTTATTGATAGAGTTACTTTGCTTTAAGTGGAGAAGAAAAGACAAAGGATGACAAAATTCTTCCAGTGTGATTCCCAAAGGCTACTTTTCAACTTCCTCATTTGTCACTAATAATGTGATCTGGGATGAATCACTGCATATTTATTTCCCTGTGCCTCACTTTCCCCTTTTAAATAAAGAGAGAGTTGAATGAGGTAACTAGGAAGTATATTTTTAGTTCTAGGAGTGTATGACTTACTCCTTTAGGAGGATTCTGTTTAATAGATTTATATAAGCTGATTCCTGTTTCCTACTTTTCCACATTCCCAGGGCTCAATAGTATTTTTAAATCATGATTTGCTTCTGGACTATAGGAGTGCTTATAGAAAAAAAACCCCAACATCTGCTTTTCTAACTTATCTTTATTGACTTTCTCTTATGCTACTATTTTGAGTTGTCTTAAGCAGATGGAACATCAATTTTAGTTTTGTAATATAGGTCAACTACTTACCTCAAGGATCTCCAGTGAATCCTTGTTTTATTTGATGAAGTACCCAGGTAGATCACAAATGACTTTTCATGAAATAGATGTTTTTGAAAGCTGCCTAAGACATAAATAGAAATAACAGACATCATTCATATAGTTTTGTTTTGAAAAGCATTTTGGGAATCTCATTTGATCTTCACAACAACCCTAGGAGATAGGTACTATTATTTTCCTCATTTTTCTAAAGGGGAAATTGAGGCAAACAGAGGTTAATTTATTTGTCACAGAGCTAGGAAGTGTTTTAGATTTGAACTCAGATCTTCCTCACTGCAAATCTATTGCTCTATCCACTGGATCTCCTAGCTGCCTTAAAGCTAATGTCCACATAACTAGTAAGTGCTAGAGGTGAGATTTGAACCAAGGTACTCCTAATGCCAGGTTTAACATTCTATCCACTACTCTAGGATATCTCTTTTGCTTACAACACATAGTATCTCCTGTTGTTGTTGTTATTGGGTTGTGTCTGACTCCTTTTGGGGTTTTGGGGTTTTTTTTGTTTGTTTAGAATATTTTTCCATGGTTCCATGATTCATGATTTTTTTCACCCTTCTTCCTTCCCCACTCTCAGCACTGACAAGCAATTCCACTGGATTATACATGTATCATTGTTCAAAAAACCTATTTCCATGTTATTCATATTTGCAATAGAGTGATCTTTTAATATCAAAACCCTAATCATATCACCATTAAACTATATGATAGATCATGTGTTTTCCTTCTGCATTTCTGCTCCCACAGTTGTTTTTCTGGATGTGGATAGTATTCATAAGTTCCTCTGGATTATCCTGGATCATTGCTTTGCTGCTAGTAGAAAAGTCTATTACATTTGATTGTGCCATGATGTATCAGTCTCTGAGTAAAATGTTCTCCTGGTTCTGCTCTTTTCGCTTTGCATCAATTCCTGGAGGTCATTCCAGTTTACATAGAATTCCTCCAGTTTATTATTCCTTTCAGCACAATAGTATTCCATCACCATCAGATACCACAATTTGTTTAGTAATTCCCCAATCAATGGACACCCCCTCACTTCCCAATTTTTTGCCACCACAAAGAACGAGGATGTAAATATTTTTGTACAAGTATTTTTCCTTATTATCTCTTTGGGGTATAAATGGAGCAGTGGTATGGCTGGGTCAGAGGGCAGGCATTCTTTAAAGTCCTTTGCACATAATTTCAAATTGTCATCTAGAATGATTGGATTAATTCACAACTCCACCAGCAGTGTATTAGTGTCCCAATTTTGCCACATCCCCTCCATCATTTATCACTTTCCTTTGCTGCCATATTGGCCCTTCTGCTAGGTGTAAAGTGGTACCTCAGAGTTGGTTTTATTTGCATTTCCCTAATCAAGAGGGATTTAGGACACTTTTTCATGTGCTTATTGGTAGTTTTGATTTCATCATTTGAAAACTGCCTATTCATGTCCCTTGACCATTTGTCGATTGGGAAATGGCTTGATTTTTTTCTAGATTTGACTTAGTTCCTTATATATTTGCGATTACCTTTGTCAGAGAGTTTTGTTATAAAAACACTTTCCCAGTTTGCTGCTTTCCTTCTAATTTTGGTTGCATTGGTTTTGCCTGTACAAAATCTTTTTAATTTGATATAACCAAAGTTATTCATTTTACATTTTGTATTGTTCTCTCTCTCTCGGCTGTTCTCAAATTCCTTCCTTTCCCACAGATCTGACAGGTATACTATTTTAAGTTCACTTAATTTATTTATGATTTCCCTTTTTATATTTAAGTCATTTACCCATTCTGAATTTTTCTTGTTATAAGGTATAAGATGTTGATATGAACCTAATTTTTCCCATACTGTTTTCCAATTTTCCCAGCAATTTTTGTTAAATAGTGAGTTCTTGTACCAAAAGCTGGGATCTTTGAGTTTATCAAACACTAGCTTGCTGAGGTTATTTACGCCATTTGGCATTTTACTCGTAATGATACTACTTTTTCCTTCTACAATTCATTTTATAGATGAGGAAAATGAGGTAAACAGGGTTAAATGACTTTCATAGGGTCACACAGCTAGTAAATGCCTTGGGCTAGATTTGAACTCAGTCTTCCTGACTCTAGGCCTAGCACTCTATTCACTGTGTGCCCCTATCTTTGCTAATTATGGTGCATATTTGCTGGTCATTTTAAAAATGAGGGAATAAAAAATCACCAGTCAAGTTATAACCCTAAAGTTGTGGTTGCTGTGAGACCATGAGCAAATCATTAAATCAAGCAGTATTTATTCAACATCCACCATGTGCCAGGAATTTTGCTAGGCTCTGGACATAGTAAGACAAAAACCAAATTGTCCTTGAGGATTCTATAAAAGGGCACATGTGTTTATGTGTGTGTTTGCATGACTATATGTGTATATACAAATATTTATAAGATTTGAGGAGGGGTAAGTGACTAGCAGCAGGTAAAGACTTCAAGTAAAAGGTGGCTTATGATCTGAGTTTTGAAAGAAACAAGGATTGTGAGAGGGAGAGGGAAAAGGGAGAAAATATTAGGCAGTTTCATTTGAATCGATGGACTAAGAAGCCAGGTTGCAAAGGGTTTGGAAGAAAACTTGATGAGAGGAAGTTGAGCTATCTCAGATGAAATCTAAATTCATTTAATTTTTTTCTTCATTTAAAAAGCATTTTATATTCACGTGACTTTTTCAGGGAGTTTAGTCATTAAGGGGAGGAAAGTCTAGGATGCTGGTTAGAATGATAGGATTGAATGAGGTTGGTTGGTTGATTGGTTTTTAAAGGTTGGGAACACCATGAGCAATTTTTTGTAGGCTATAGAAAAGGAACTAGTGAATTGGGAGAAAGTGAAGCTGGGGGAGGAATCCACAGGAAAAGGTAGCCGGGAAGGATTAAAAGGTTCACACAGAGGAGTGGGATTTGGTAAGGATTATTTCCTCTCTTCTCTGGACTAGAGTGCAGGAAGAGATTGGGGTTAAGATATCGAAATGATGTGAGATGAAGAGAGGAAAAGAGAAGCTCTCTGTGAATGGACTACATTATTAGGGGGTAAAATATGAGGCAAAAACCTCTTTTGAGAGGGTAAGAGGAGAAAGTACTGTGGGAGACTTGAGGAGTTAAAAGGTTTGAATAGATGCTATGCAGAGTGGGACAATGAATCCATTATGTATGAATAGAACATAGGGATAGCAAGAAGGTCCAATATGACTGGACTATAGCATGCAGCAAAAGGGGAATAATATGCAATAAGGATGGAAAGGTAGCTTGGGACCAGGTTATAAAAAGTTTGAAATGCTAGAATTTTTATTTAATCTTAGAAGCAGTAGGGAGCCATTTGAGTATTTTTCAGGAGAGTGACAAGCTCAGACTTGTACTTTAGGAAAATTACTTTGACAGCTGTATAAAGGAGAGCCATTAGGAGACCATTTCAAAAGCAGAGTCAGATAGAATAAGGATATAAAATTAGGGTAGTGAATATGTGAGTGGAGAGAAACTTATGAATCCGAGACGTTGCTCTGAGCCTTGGTTTTCTCATTTATTTTATAAAGATAATTATACCTGTAATATATATGACATTTGATCATATACATATATATATATATTTAGAGAGAGAGCCTAAAACCCTGTAAAAATAAGCAAATTATTATTCACTCCACTGAGGAGGGTAGATGATTGAATTGATCAAAATTTAATTATTATTAGTGATGAATAACTGATTTATTGTTCAAATAGATATTTATTTATATACTATAATCTATGGTATAACATCATTTAGTTCATTAATGGATGATGTATTCACTTCAAACTTGACTTTTTTTAATAAAAAGAAAATGTTTACTTAAGAATATTGGTAAATCGACTAGGAAAAATACACTTTAGTGTAAACTGGTATATGCAAAACAGAATTCTTTTTATGCTCTCAGATAACAGTAGAGTGTCAAAGAGTGTTCTGATATAGAATAATTGAAAATCTTTCCATTTCCTACCACTGGCCATATGTTGTAGCTACTTAGATAGAAACCTAAGCATTTTGAGAGTAGAGGTATTACTTCATAATGTTTTAGAATAGAGGGATTATTGAGCTAATTGACGGGTAATTTTAATCTGAAATCATTATCACAATATGATGATAGTGAGGTGTTGTGAAATGGGCTTTCATTGTTTCAGTTGGTTTTGAGCTTATCTTGGGAAATAGAAAAGCTGATCAACATTGTGCCAGGAAGGCTTATTACAGATGAAGAAGAGACAAGATGGCACAGTGGACAGGGCACTGAACCTGGTGTCAGGAAGACCCAAATTCAATTTGATTTCAGATACTTGCTGTATGCCTCAGGGAAAATCACTTAATCACTATCTGCCTCAGTTTCCTCAACTGTAAAATGGTGACAATGGCATCTACTTCTCAGGATTGTTGTGAGGATAAAATGCAATGTTATAATAAAGTACTTAGTATGGTGCCTAGCACAGAGTAAGTACTTAATAAATTCTTGTTCCCTTTCCTTCCCTCTTCCCCCCTCCCTCAATAAATGCTTGTTCCCTTCCTTTCCTTTCCCCTACCCCAAACCCTCCCCACCCAACAGAAAATCAAATGTACACTCATATTAACTAGACTATCATGAGTGTATCGAATTCTGACTCAGGATGGAACCTCTCTGCTAACAATGGGGAAAATACTGGATCCATTTTAAAATTTAAAAGAAATGCAGTATCAGATTGGAGAATATTTAAAAGCCAGATGAAAAAGCATTCAAAACAAACAAACAAAAAAGGACAGTATCTTGAGACAATAGAAAGAACATCTGGCTTGAGGTTCAGAGAATCTGGCTTCAAACATGGCCTCTGTGAGAACATGGGCAAGGAACTACAGTAAGTCTTGGCCTCAGCTTACTCATCTCTAAAATGATCGGGCTATGACTATGACTAGAGGAACTCCCAAGATCTCTTCCAGTTCTAAATATGAAAAATTGTAGCTATTAATATTTTATTATCTTTTTCAAGTCCATTATTTTTTTCCAAGGAAAACTCTCCTCCTCTTTCAATAGAACTGTAAGCGACTCTCCCCTTGAGTGGGTCCCACATTCTCTCAAGGTCTATTCAGGCCACATGTCTTACAGTGTCAGCCAAAGATAGGTCCACTCTGTTCCTTTTTGTGGTTTAATGCTTTCTCCATCTTTGGTTCCCTTGTACACTAACCTTCACAATGTTACATAGGGCAAGATCCATGGGTTTGCTCATCTTTTTCATGACTCTGGTCCTATGTCAGTGTCTCCATCTGGGGCTGGCTCCTCCATGCATGTGGTTCCCTGTAGTCGTTCTGTAGATCCCCAAGACTCTCTAGCTCCCACATGCAGCTTGGTGTCAGCATCTCAGTCTGTATGTTCCCTGGAGAAAGCTCTGTTCAGAAGTTCTTCAATTCATTCAGCAAGCATTCATGAAGTGACTGCTATGAGTAAGACACACTCACTTCTTCCTCATGCTCCAAAAGAGTCAATCATTTATTAAAAGTCAACTATATTAAGTGTTTAAGAAGACTTCCTAATAAGAATTCTCTCTTAACAGGGGAATGAGGCTTCTTACTTTGCATGCCAATTATGTTTAGGCCATTTTGTTCCTGAGTTTCTCTTTGGGAACCTTTTACTGGAACAGCATTTTCTTCGCTCTTTGAATATTTACACTGTTGCTTGACTGTAGTAATAGCCACTGCTTTTTTTTTTTTACACACTTAAACTGTGGTAATATGGAGTGGGACATTTCCTGAACCAAACCCATAATTCTTGTTCAGAATTTGAAGAGTGCAAAATGTTCTTGATAGCCATTGCCAAAATCTATGACCCCAGCCAGACCTCTTACACAAAATCATATCATGTATAATACTAGGATGATGATAAATTTTAAATAGATATACAAGTTTAAGAAAAATATCTTTTCTTTTAGTAATTGATACTATTAGAGTTATAGTTGATCAAACTAGAAAATTAATTCTTTTGTTTGAAATAATCTCTGAACAATTTTCAAAAAGTAGTCAAAGATTTCAGAATACTTTTTATTCTGAACTGTGATCTATGGCACATCTTAGTGTTTGTTTAAGACTTACTGGAAATGTCTATAATATGAACTGAAGAGTGATGTCTGGCAACTGCCTTTTTTTTCTTAAAATAGGTTGGATATTTTATGACTGTTTTTTGAAATGGACTTTTGTTAATATTTACTAAACAAATTGCCAATTTTTGCAAAGATAATTTTAATAAAGGCCAATGAAAACAACTGAGTTGCTTGGAAAAAATGTTGAGAGTGGATTTTTTTATAAGTTCATATTTAAGTTCTATTTCTTGGGCAACAACTTATTATTTAATGGGTTTGGAAGTAAATGAATAAGTATGTCAAAATATCTACCTAGATGTTATATGTAACTTTTTATTACAAAAAGGAAAGTTTATAATATTGGTACAATGCACGTGTTTAGCCTATCCCAGGCTCAATATGAATTGGGCCATATCCTAGGGGGAAATCTGCCAAAATACAGCAAATCTTGTCTATGTTTCAGTGCAAAAATAACTTTGAATTACTTCCTATTGCCAATAGATTAAAGTCCAAAAGTGCTTTTTTTTTTTTTGGCCTGGCTCTCAGAACTCTTCATATTGTGCCCTCCCAACTTCCTTATTCAACATTTTCTCTCTCCAATCTCACTATACTGGAGTCCTCTGTTGCTCTTCTTCCACCTTAATTCCTATCTATTTTACTTTAGTCCACTAAAGTCCTATTCTGGTTTTGTGTGGAGGTGATAGCTGGTTCTCAGAGACACAAAATAAATCCTGAAAGGTCTTACCAAACCAGAAAGGTTTTGAGTGTAGGCCTAGACTCTGTCATATGTCTGTTATTGAGGACAAGCTAAGTGAAGATCATGCCCCAAACAATGGTCATTGAGGGCTGAGGTATTTTTTTAAAACCCTTACCTTTTATCTTGGAATCAATACTATGCATTGGTTATAAGGCAGAGAGTGGTTAGGCAATATGGGTTAAGTGACTTGCCCAGGATCACACAACCAGGAAGTGTCCAAGGTCAGATTTGAAGCTAGAACCTCCCATCTCTAGGCTCGGCTCTCAATCCCCTGAGCCACCCAGCTGCCACTTTGGCCTGAGGTATTTTTGATCATAGTAATTCAGCAAGGCTCTTTTCTAAGATGCTGAGAGAAGTATCCAAAGCTACAAAGTCAACTAGTGACTTTGCATATGCATTTATCCTTTCTAGAAATTCTACCTCACCTCCATCCCCTGTCATTCTGCTCCACTACCCTTCTGTCATTCAAATATTGGTCATCTTTCAGGGCCCAACTCATGCCTCAAATTTTCCATGAAGCTTTCCCAGAATGGGCCTGCTCACATGGATATTTCCTATTGCATGAGAATCATAGAATCTGAGAATTGGAAAGAATTAAAAATCATTTAGTATAACTACTTTCTTAAGCATGAAATCTTTCTATAATATCCCCAACAAGTAGTCTTCTAGCCTCTGCTTAAACACCTTTAAGAATGAAGAATTTGCCAACTTTTAAGATAGGCCATACCATTTTTAGAGAGTGTTAATGTTTAGGGAATGAGGCAGCAGGTTGTGTAGTGAGTAGAGCATTGACCTAAGAATCAAGAAGACTCATCTTTATGAGTTCAAATCTGGCCTCAGGTACCTTGGGCAAGTCACTTTTTACCTCAGTTTCTTCATCTGTAAAATGATCTGGAGAAAGAAATGATAAATTCCTCCACTATCTTTGTCAAGGCAATACCAAATTACATCATGAAGAACTGAACATGACTGAACAAGAACAACAGAAAAAAAGTTATATTTTTTAAATTGAGCAAAATTCTTTTGCCTATAAGTTTCAATAATTAGTCTCAGTTTTGCATTCATTCCAGGGCCATGCAGAAGAAATCAAAGTATCATAGATCTAAAGTAAAAGAGACCTCAGAGATCATCTCATCCACCCCCTTGACCCATTTTATAAATGCTGAGACCCAGGGACCTTAATTTATTTGCTCAAGATCATTATGATAAGCATCAGAAATGAAAAATCTTTTTCTGATTCCCCCTTCTGAAAGTGATCTTTCTCTGACCTAATATTTCTTAAGGCATTTTGTGCAGACTTTCCTGGGCTTCATTTTACCTACTGTCTTAGTTATTTGCTCCTCCACATCCCTATTAGAAATAAATGCCTTGAGAATAAGGACTATATTGTTTTTCCATCTTTATATTCCATGGAGTCCAACTCCTTATTTTTACAGATCAAGAAAATGAAGCTGTGGGGCAGCTGGGTGGCTCAGTGGATTGAGAGCCAGGCCTAGAGATGGGAGGTCTTAGGTTCAAGTTTGGCCTTAGACACTTCCTAGCTGTGTGTCCTTGGAAAGTCACAACCCCCATTGCCTAGCCTTACCATTCTTCTGCCTTGGAACCAGTATCTAGTATTGATTCCAAGATTGAAGGTAAAGTTTTAATAAAATAAAATAAAGTCTTAAAAAAAAGAAAAGAAAATGAAGCTGAAAAACTTTAAGTGATTTGTCCTAGGTTGTATGGACTGTAAGTGACTGTGCTTAAATTCCAATATAAGTCTTCTGAATCCAAAACCAGTGTTCTTTCTACCTCCTCTATTAGGTATGGAAATCAGTCCTCAATGACTCATTGGGAAAAAGGCAAAAACCAAGAAATACACTGGGATTGAGGGCTTAGAAATTAAAATTACAAGAACCTTAAATTATGACAATACTCTCATAGATTTGGATGTAGAAGGTCATCTAGTGTAGATTATTTATTTTGCAGTTAAAAAAAAAAAACAAAACCTAGGGCCAAAAAAAAGTAAGTGATTAATCAGGAAAGAGGTGATAGAACTTGGAGTTCTTAGACATTTAATCTAATCCATTTTCCACTGTCCTGTGTGTACCAAAATTCTGTTCAAAACCCAAACTTTTTTGTCCCTTTATCAGACTTTTACAGTCTCCTACATACAATTTACAAACCCCATCCATGGCCTAATGACCTTTGACTCTTATCCATGTGTACCATGTCTTTTCCTTCTCCTCTAGCTCACTCTATGTTTACTTTGTCTGAATCCAAATTATAGCTTACATTTATTTAGATATTTCACAATTTATAAAGTGTTTTATATATAATAAGTTGTCGGATCCTCATAAAAACCCTGTGAGGTAGGTGGTGTAGGTATTATTATCATCCTCATTTGTAAAATAAGGAAACTAAAGCTCAGAGGTTAAGTAACATTGTTGAGGATCACAAAGCTAAGTTGCCAGGCTGTGAGCTGGGAACTAGAAATGTAACTCATATCATCAGATTTCTGATCCATTATACCACAGGCACCTTGTATTAAATCCATTTTAGCCCCTGGAGCATCATAAAGCATGGATTTAGAACCGGGAAGGGCTAAAGGCACTAAAGTGAAATGAGGGGGAAAGAGAAAGAGACAGAAAGAGACTGTGTGTGTATGTGTGAGGGAGAGAGAGAAAGAGAGAGGGGGGAGAAAAAGAGAGAGAGAAAGGAAGAGAAAGAGGGGGGAGAGAGAAAAAAAGAGAGGGAGGGAGGAAGAGAGAGAGAGAGAGAGAGAGAGAGAGAGAGAGAGAGAGAGAGAGAGAGAGAGAGAGAGAGAGAGAACAACAGCACAACAGAGAGAGAGAAATTAAAAATACAGATGAGACCAATCAAGGACTCAGTTTGCCAAAACACAGATAGAAAGTAGGTGGTAGCTCAAAATGCCAAGACTAGAAATCCTTGGATTACATTTTCTATATAGCTATGTAATTAGTAATAGATAAGAGATCTTTATATCAGAGAGTAAACTAATAGTAAGGAATGAGATGAAATGGAGAAGAGTGAATTATTGAACCTTATAAAAAGAGGACAGTGACTTTAAGGCATGGAAGGCATGGATACATGACTGATAGCACTTGAGAAAGATGATTGTAAGTTTCTTCCCAGAAGCAAGAGTTGAGGAAAGGTTTTAGCCATTTTGATTAGATCATATTAACTGAAATCTGTTTTTACATCACCTCTTATTTTTTAACTTACCTCCTTCTACTCAGTAAACAAAAATTTTAAAAGAACAAAAAAGCAGGTCAGCAAAACCATCCAACACATTTAACACAATCCTTTCTGACAACAAATGCTGTTTTCCAGACCCATAGTTCTCCCTGCTTCTACAAACAGAGACATTTGCTCATCTCTTCTCAGGGGCCAACCTTTAACTCTTAATTTCTGATGATGAAAAGAGTTTCCTTTTCATTGGGGTGAACTCTGATTCCAATTTTACATTTGTAGGGCAATTAGCAATATTCATCTTAGCTTTGCCTGCCCAGAAGAATGTCTCTGATATGTAATATTTGTTTGAAAACCCAAAGGAGCTTGCTTTCTTTTGAGGTTGGCCTTATTTTTTATGTTCTGAAGTTCATTTTGGACCTCAGATTTTGCTCCAAGCAATAAAACTGGTTGGATTGTACTAACTTATTAGAGGGGTAATTTTACCCGTATGTTGGGGGCGGAGAGATGGTTAAGGTGTGTAGTGGTTTCTGTGGTTTCTGTATAGAGTAAAATTCCCAGCAAAGCTTTTCCATGTGGTGTTTTAATAGTGGCCTTAAAACTCTCTGATGCATGGAGCAAAACCAAATGAGGCTCATGTGCAAGATTTGTGGGATGGGCCAAGTCAGCCTATGAAGAATAAAAGAAATACCATCAAACATCTTAAGTTTAGAGAGCAAAACCATCCAGAGAAGATTCTCTGGCAATGTCCAATTTCAGAACAATACAACAACAACAAAATCTACCAACCCTCTTCCCCCATACACACCTCCCATACTGATCTTAGATTATGTGTAGAACATTCCATGGTGGGCAGGGACTTAAAGATTTGTAAACGGAAGTTGGGCTTAATATTTTTGCTTAAGTTCAGGCAGTGTTCATGCTCAGTAAAGTTGGCTGATTAATTCAAGAAATTTAAAGTAAGTTCAGGGCCCTTGCCTTCAAACAGAAGAGGATTGAGGGCTTCCTAGAGTCAGAACCCCCAGTGATTCTGAATTATCTAAGATAAAGAGCTGGCCTTGTATTGTGGATGGGAAACTTTCAAATGAAGTCTGAATGATTATTTATTGAAGGATGTCATAAGAGTGAGATTCTTGATGGGTTAGGATAGTTGGTCTTTAAGGTCTCAATCAATTTTGAGATGTTCTAACTCTAGTTCTCTTGGTCATTAATCATTATCTCTTCTTTTCTTTGTTGGGTCACTCTTCTTTTTTCTTTTTTAAGCTGGATCTCCCTATCTCCTTCAGGCTATAAAGGCAGTGGCCATTCAAGAATCTAATCCCACTGTTGTTCAACATGGGAGCTTTGGCTTACTCTATTTCCAATCTGGGTTGATATGTACTTCCTTAGGCTGCCTACTTATTCCCACCCCCTCTGCCTTGGTAACATATGGACACCTGATTAGCAGAGCCCACTAAAGCTCAGAAACCCTTATATTCAAGTAATTCAGCAACCTCAGATTTTTCAGTTACAGAGGTCATACCCAGCCTAGGTTACCTCTTGCAAGATAATTTTCTCCAAATTCTTTCTGTGTCATTTATCTAATTATCCTAGGAATACAATCACTACTATCATAATTTATGTACTGACAGTTCAGCATGTTATCTGGGGAAGAGATCATTCAAGAGGTCTTCAGATTTCCAATAGCTGTGCCCTATACCACATCGCTCTTTCCCATAATTCCCCATCTATCTTATTCTGTCCCCACTGCCTTTTAAGAACTCTGAGCATGTAGTACCCGGTGCCTGAAATTTCTCAGTCATTAGGAATTGGGGTAGGAAGGCAAGCACACTCATCTATCAGACAACAAAATATTTATTGAGTGCCTACTATAAATCAAAATCTGGACTGGAAACTACAGAAGATACATGTAATAGTGTGTCACAGTTCCTAAATAGTCTAGTTGAAAAGATAATCCTGAGACAAAGAACCACACAAGGCAATAGGTGATTGTGCTGAATTTATTCAGAGAAAGGAACAATCTCTTCTCTCTGAGAGTAAGCAAGAAAGGATTCATGGAGAAAGCAAGGATTAGTCTGGACTTTTTGAATAGAGATAGAAATTTTCTATTTTTCTGAGTGGGAGTAAATGGTTGGTGAGATAGGTCATTTATTGAATCATTGAATAAGAACCCTGAACCTTGAAGGAACATTAGTGGTGATCTAGTTCAACCCTCATATAGAATTCCTTCCACAGCATCCTGACAACTAAGGCATCTACCATCTGCTTGTACTTCTCCAGTAATGTAGAACTCACTACTTTGTGAAGAATGTCATTGTTTTTTAAACTACAGAAGAGGTAGAACAGAGGATAAAAAATGCAAAATGTGATCAGGTCAGCAAATATTTATTAATTGCCTTATTTATGTCAAGCACTGTGCTAAGTCCTGGGGATACAGAGAAAGGAAAAAAGAAAATATCCTCTGCTTTTAAGGAGCTCACAGTAAAATGAGAGACATATAAACAAGTATGTACAAACAAAACATATAGAGGATAAATTGTATCCTATGTAAAAGTTAATATGGAAAGATAATCTCAGAGGGTTGTCTTCTGAGACTTGTTCAAGGATTCCGAGTAGAACTTTTGAACTAGAATAAAGGACTCATATGGTAGAATGGTAGAATAAAAAGCAGTAAAACTAGGCTAGATTGTAAAGGGATTGGCATATATGCTAATTTGGTTCCAGGAGCAGCACCACCATTATAGATGATAAGGTATTTCCTTGAACTCCAGCAGGTTGAAAATTTGAGTCTCAGGACATTTTTGATATCCTAGTGACTCATGATAACTAGCAACATTGTCACTTTCAAAACCTAAAGTTGGAAGAAAGCTTTTTATTTATTTACAATATTATCTTTTTTAAAAACGTATTATTATAAATGTTTCTCTCTGTATCATTAACCAGCATATTTGGATATGAAAGTGATCCACAGGCCAGATTCCTTTTCACTGTGTTTCAGTGTAGCTGATATAACAGCTCTATAGTCAGCAGTAATTCCATATTTAATTACATGTAAATAGCTGTTAGTATATGCCTTCGGAATCCATGTTTCTTGCACCAGATGTTGGCTTTATACAGAGGCAAAGTAGAAAACTATCTACATAGTATGATTTAAAATGTTCCCTGTGAGCAGCCATAGTTTATGAAATTCTTCCATTAGATACCTTGGAAAAAGATACTGAGTCTCCAGGAATCCTTGTTAATGTGTAGATATTTTTGAAAATAGTTTTGGCACATTACTACCTTAGGATGAATTTATTTCTCATGTTAGTTCTTAACTGGTAAACCCATGGAAATTTAAACAAATAGACTAAAATATAGGGAAGTATTTATGTGGGAATAATATTAAGAAATGTATAGAATATAATGTACTATTGACTGGAGTGGGACATTTTTGTAGGGTGCCTTTGTACAGACAGTATGGCGCCACCAGTAACTGGCATCTGCCCTGAAAAGAAGTCAGAGACATTATACCATTGTATTATTTACTTCAGATCATCTTCAGTCCTACCTCATTTACAGTTCTGTCACTGAAACTGCAGAATATTAGAATAAGAAGAAATCTCCATGGCCCATACCTAGAGAAGAGTCCCCACTACAACTGAATGTCAATTAACTTCTATTTGAAGACCTCAAATGAGATGGAATTCTCTGACTCTGAATGTTAAGAAGTTTTTCCTTTTATCAAGTCTAAAATTACCTCTTTGCAAATTATTCTGTATTGTCTGCATTCTTGATCAAGCATTTGATCTTCATTTTCATTTCAATCTCTTATCAAAGAAATTACCCAGCCTCATCACCAAAATGAAAGGCAACTGCTGGCATCAATAGAGAAGTGACTTCTGTCAGGAAGAATTGGGTTCATCCCTAACACATACTAGCAGTATGGACACTAGGCATATCATATGATCACTCATATGTCTGTCTGTCTGTCTTCTTTTCCTCATCCTTCTCCTCTTTTTCTCATTCTTCTTGTTCTTCTCTCTCATATTTATTTTTTGTTACAATTTATTTTTTACATATGTAACATAATACATGATTTATAATAAATGTCTGATGAATCATAACAAATATGTTTATGTATGTAAGAGGAACAGATTATTAGCTATGTCCAAAAGTCTGTCTCATTTTTTTCACACTCACACCTCTTCCCCCTCCCCAAGAAGGCAGGTAGAATGATATAAGATGTATAAATATTATCATATATTTTCTGTTCATCCTGTTGTGAAACAAGATATAAATTGCCTACACTAGAGAAAAATTCATGGAGGAAGTAAAGTGAAGAACAGTATGTTTTAGTCTACTCTCTTCTATGGCAGTGGTTATCCTTTTTTGTCATGAACTTCTTGGAGTTGTTCTGAATCCTTGCATTTCTGATTATAGTCAAGTCATCATATTCTTATGTATTTGACAAGATTATCTATTTATTTTAGATATGAGACCTCTATCTGATAAAATGCCTGTAAATTTTTTCCCAATTTACTGCTTTCTTTCTAATCTTGGAGACATTAGTTTTATTTGTACAAACCCTTTTTAATCTGATGTAATAAAAATTATCCATTTTATATCTCACAATGCTTTCTAGCTCTTGTTTATTTATAAATTTTTCTCCTTTCCATAAATCTGATTGGTAAAATGCTTCCTGTTTTATTCTAATTGGATTATATCTTCCATTATGTCTAGATCATATATTCATTTTGATCTTTTCTTTTTAAATAGTGTAAAAATTTTTTTCCTGATAGTTTCTGCCAGACTCCTTTTCACTTTTCCCAATAATTTTTTACCAGATAATGAATTCTTATCCCTAAAGCTTAGATCTTTACATGTGTCAAACACAAAGTTATAATAATCTTTTACTACTGTTTGCTATATGTGTGTTCTGTTACAGTGATCTATTTTTTTTTATTTCTTGGCCAGAAACAGTTAGTTTTGATAAATACTGCTTTATAATACAGTTCAATTTTTTTGAGAATTTAATTGAGATGACATTGAATAAGTTTAGGTTAAATTGCCATTTATTATATTTGCTTAATTCACCAATGAACAATTAATTTTTCTTCAATTATTTTATCTGACTTTGTTTGTATAAAAGTATTTTAAAATTATGTTCAAATAGTTCCCAAGTTTTTGTTGGCAGACATACTCCTGGGTGTTTTATATTGTCTATGGTTATTTTAATGGAATATCTCTATCTCTTCTTACATGATTTTCTCGATGATTTATAGAAGGTACTGGTGATTTATATGAGTTTATATTTTTTCAACTAATTTTTAGTTGAAACTAGGGTTTTCCAAGTATTTCATCATCTTGTTTGTAAAAAGCGATAGTGTTTTCCCCTCATTGCCCATTCTGATTTCTCCAATTTATTTGTCTTCCCTTACTGCTGTTGGTGTTCCACCCAAACTAATTGAATAATAGTAGTGATAATAGCCATCCCTGATTCTCTCCTGATCTTATTGGGGAATCTTCTAGGTTATCCCCGTTATAGCTACTGCTTGTTGATAGTTAGGTACTTGTTTCTTATAATTTTAAAGAAAAATTCATTTAAATCTATGCATTCAAGTGTTGTTTTTTTAATAAGGAGTTGCATTTTGTCAAAAGCTTTTGCCACGACTATTGGTGTGATTGTATGATTTGGTTGATTTTGTTATTGATACAATTATGTTAATAACTTTCCTTATATAAAACCAGTCATTCATTCCTGGTATAATTTCCACTTGGTCACAATATGTAATCTTTGTGAAATACTGCTATGGTTTCCTAGAAAATATTTTTTTTTTGTATTTTTTCATCAGTATTCATCACTTAAGTTGGTCTAAAATTTTCTTCTTTTTTTCCTCTTCTTAGCTTAGATATCAGCACCATATTTGTTTCATAAAAGAAGTTTGGTAGGACTACTTTTCTGTTTACTTTTCCAATTTTTTTAATATTAGAATTAGTTGATCTTTAAATCTTTGGCAAAATTCACTTGCAAATCCATCTGGTCCTGATTTTTTTTTCCATAGGGAATTCATTTGTGACCTTTTCAATTTCTTTTTCTAAAATATTTTATTTAGATATTCTACTTCCTCTTCTGTTAATTTGGGCAGTTTATAGTTTTGTAAGTATTCTTCCATTTCATTTAGATTATTAAATTTACTGGAATTTAATTGGGCAAAATACTTCCTAATATTTGCTTTAATGTCATTTTCATTAGTGGCATATTCACTCTTTTCATTTTTGATAGTAATTTCCTTCTTTCTCTTAAAAAGTCATATTAGTGGATGGTTTATCAATTTCATTTTTTAAATAAATCTGCTCCTAGTTTTATTTGTTTTTAATGGCTTTCTGACTTTAAAATTATTGATCTACTATTTAATTTTCAGGATTTTCAATTTGATGTTTAATTAGGGATTTTTAATTTGTTCTTTTTCTAGTTTTTTTAATTGCAAATTCAATTCATTAATCTGCCCTTACTCTATTTTATTGATGTTCACATTTAAAGATATACATTTTCCTCTGATTATTACTTTGGTTTTTATCTCATGTTTTGGTATGTTGTCTCATTATTATCATTTTCTTTAATAAAACTATTTATTGTTTCTATGATGTTCTTTGACCCACACATTCTTTATATTAGATTAATTTCCAATTAATTTTAAATCTGTATTTCTATGTTTCTTTATTAAATGTAATATTTATTGTATTATGATCTGAAAAGGATGCATTTAATAGTCCTTTTTTGCATTTAATTATAGGGTTTTTTGGTCTAATATATGGTCAACTTTTGCAAAAGTGCCATATATCATTGAAAAAAAGGATCATATCTAGTTTGCTTTATTTTACCTTATCCTGTCCAATATTATTTATAGGATTATCCTATCACAATCACCTCAAACCTAAAACTTCTATGTACACTCTTTCTACACCCTAATAATGATAATATTATTTAGAGTTACAAATACCATTTTCCAATGTAAGATACTAAATAGTTAAACCTTATTAAATCCCTTATAATTATCTTTTTCATATATCATATATTTTCATGTATATCTTCTATTTTTTCTAATTCTTGTATTTGAAAATGAAATTTTTTTGTTCAGTTCTATTTTTTTTTCTTCAAGAATGTCTAAAAGGCTGGGTAGGTTATACTTGGTTACAAATCCAGCTCCTTTATTCTTCAGAATATTATGTTCCATTCCCTTATATCTTTTAATGTAGAAACTGCTAAATTTTGTGTTATCCTGACTATAGCTCCACAATATCTGAATTGTTCCTGTCTAGTTGCTTATAATATTTTCTCCTTGACCTGAGAGTTTTGCAACATAGCTATAATGTTGTAAGTTTTTGTTTGCGAATCTCTTTCAGACAATGATTAGTGTATTTTTTCAACTTTTTTTACCCACTGGTTCTATAACTTCAGGACAATTTTCCTTAACAGTATCTTGAAGTATAATAGCTAGACTTTTTTATCATGACTTTCAGACAGTCTAGTACTTCTTATATTATCTCTCCTTGTCTGTTTTCCAGGTTTGTTCTTCTGATTAGATATTTCATGTTCTCTTCTTTTTTTTTCATTCTTTTTGTTGTATTTTATTATTTCTTGATGTCTTCTGAAGTCATTAGCTCCCTCTTGCATAATTCTAACTTTTAAGGAATTTACCTTAATTAAGTTTTTGGACCTTTTTTCTAATTGTTCATAATTTTCTTGCATTATTCATTTCTTTTCTTGGTTTTCCCTCTACCTCACTCATTTGATTTTAAAGCCTTTTAAAGATCTTCTAAGAAATTGGAGGAAGGGAATTGGCTGTGATTGTTTTATATTTTCCTTTGAAGCTTTACATGCAGCTGTTTTCACTTCATTTGTCTTCTGAATTTGAACCTGAATCTCCTCTACCTCCATAGTAACTGTCTATGGCCAGATTCTTTCTCTATTATTTACTCCTCTTTTTTAAACATATTTTTTTCTGATAACTTTGTTAGGATCAGGCTCTGCTCTAGAAAGGATAATATCTCAAGTTTCAGGTTTTTCATTTTGTTTGCAGAGCTTTATCTGGGAATCTTTGACTTTTTTGGTTCTTGTGATGTATTATGATCCAAGGCAAGAGGAGATCATTACCCTTCAGACTCCTGCTTGGGTTTATGGGTGAGCTCAGGGACTTTAATCCACTAAATTGAGCCACAGCAACTCCTCCCCACAAACCCACCTGCCCCCCCCCACCTACCCAGACACACACAAATTGCAAATTCTTTCCCTGTGATCCTAGAAACACACCAGCAGCCACTGTACTTGTTCAGTCAACAAGCCTGGGGCCTGGGATCTAGAACCAGTAGTGGCCCCACAATCGTCCCCTGACCAACTGCCTGACCCATCCCCAACCACCACCAAAGAAGCAAACGTTGTGAAGCTATGCTGACATCATAGCTACTCCAAAGCCTACAGAATGTTGAGACTGTGATATCTGCACTTCAAACTGACATGCTGATAGGTCAGATCTTTCCTAATATTCTCATGAATTTTCCTAAATTAGATTATTACTTTACCCTAAATTTTATTTCTGCCTTTCTGAAATTCAGTTTGAGGCATTATTTTAAATTACATTTGGAGAGGAATTTGGGAAAGCCATGTTATTTCCTATCTTATTCCCCCATCTTCCTATAATCCCTCCTGGCTTTCCTTTTACGCAGGAGTTCTTTACTTTCTTTGTGTCATATGGACCTCTTTGGCAATCTGGTGAAGTTTATGAACTCCTCTTAAAATCATGGTGTGTGTGTGCATGTGTGTGTTTGAAAAAATGCAAAAATTCAGTAGCTATGAGTGAAAATAAAAAGGTAGGGTTTTTTCCTCTCTAAGTTAACAGAGTAATCTAGTCTATTCAGGGCCCCAGGTTAAGGGCCCCTAATTTTTAAGTTCTATAGCAATTGTGGATCTAAATTCTTAAGAGTGAGTTCCCTACACAAGTGAAGTCATGGGTCTTATGTCAAAGTAATAATATTATTTTTGTTTCTAAAATAATTCATAATAATATAAAATAATATTTGTAATCAATTATAACTAATCAGTATATGTCTTTTTGAGATTCTTGTTTATAAGTATTCATCATATGTGCTTATGGCTAAAGTTTAAGTTTATTCAACAAAATATTTATTAAGCTCCTATAATATGTAAGTTATTATATAATGTTCCACAGGTAAAAAAATAATTGTAAAAACTATGTTGTTATTATTATTATCTAGCATTTGTAGAGGGCCTACTATATGCCAGACTCTTAAGTGCTTTACAGACATTTTCTTTTTTGATCCTCACAACAGTCTCTTAAGATTAAAATTCATTAGAGACAATACCTTATTTATTAAATTTTAAAAAGCAGGTCAGAGGAAAGAAGGCACCAGCCACATGTGTCTGGCATTAGCAACCTCCTTCCCAAGCTGGCTATGTCAGTTTCATAGCCAGGCCTTAGGTGACCCAGTGCTCCCCTCACCAGTCCCTCACCATGTGTGCCTTCTAGGGCTTCCTAGCCAACCCTGAGCCAGCTTGCCCTTACTGGCAATATCCTAGCTGCCTCCAAGAACCAGGCTGGGGGCTGAGAGCTGAGAGCCAGGAGCTGGACTCATATACACCTTCTCCATATGGATTCCCCAGAAAAAAAAAAAAGTTCCCACTACATTTTTGCTCTTAGTAGAATCCCTTTCTTAAAATCTCTCCAATTGGAAGACACCAAACCTTTAGGATGGCATCAGAGTACACATGATAAGCAGTAGTCTTTGTTGGCTCTTAATTCAATCAGAGGGTGAGGTAGTTTGTAATTTCAAACTTACAATCAAAACTTTCCCTTTTTAAAATCCAAAGTTGATCTTGAAGCATCAAAGAAAAGGGTACAAACCTGTGTCTATACACAAGCTCTAGGAGATAGGTGCTATTATTATCCCCATTTGAAGAGGAAGTAACTGAGGCAGACAGTGATGAAGTGACTTGCTCAGGGTCACACAGCTAGTAAATGTCTAAGAGTAGATTTGAACTCAGGCCTTCCTGATTCCAAACCCAACACTCTATCCTCTGTACCACCTAGCTAATAATTAAGTCAGTCACAGTCCTCTTCCGGGATCTTACAAGATAGTAATATTCTCTTCCATCAAGCTATCTAAAAAAGTGAGGGCAATTTATCTTCTCATTTTGTTAGCCTTTTTATTTAAGAGATGTTGTTGATGGTGATGATTTCTATTCTAGACTTTCAGTGACAAAAAGAAGGCTAAGAGGACTAATGTCTCCCCTAACACTGGGACGACATAAGTTAAGAATTTTCATGGTGTCATGCAAGCAAGTTTCTTTCATGGTCTGCATGGATGGATTCTGATCTGTCCTGGTGAAAGGAGTACCCACATCAGTGAGACCATAGGCTCATCAAAAGATCAAGGAATGCATGGAACTTTGTATTTATTATGAACTTTCTTGCAAGAATCTAAAATTTTGTTGAAAGACACCAGTCAACAGATTTGTTTCCTTATTGAAGAGAAAGCTGTTTTACAAATTAACTGTCTTTCACATAAATATTTGGCTTTTTCTGTTTTGAAAGATTTTTAGTTTGTTTTGTCTTGGTTCAGATTAAGTCTTCCCCATGGGGCTTATTACATTATACTTTGATAATTCTGAAAGATCTATGATTTCATCCATGCCAGTATTCATCAAACTGACACAAATTTTAAGCTTCTCCACAACTTTTCACTGTTGTGGAAAAGACCGTATCTCTCCTATTTAGGGACATATGAAGAGCAGAAGCTTTATTCAGTAACATTAAGACATGCAGGGCTGTGGGGCATCTCTTTTAGAAAGAAAATCCCTTTTGACAGAACTTGAAAGGGACTTCTCATTCAAAGTGTCCCCAAAGTCTATCCTGCACTTCAAGGAAAGTTGTTATTTCTATATTCTTTAGCCTTTGAGCCATATTTATCTCCATTTACTCTTGCTGCAAAACTCTATCATTGTTTAACCTATAGCAGGATACTATTTTTTAATCTAATATGAAGGATGATGTGGTAACAGTAGGCTTACGTAAAAAAAAAAAGCAGAGAAATTACAAAATTCTTGTTCTGGAGGGAACAGAAGCTAGTTTCTAACATGAAGGGAACCATTCACAATTAGGTCAATATCATTTCTAAGACAGAAGGTAAGGGTTAAAAAAACAAAAACAATAAAAAGAAAAGGGGGAAAAGTTTTTGTTGCATCTGATTTTCTATGGTAGATCCCACCTTCATGGTCACCTGACTGATTAAAATGTGTAACAAAGATCTGCTTCAGAGACAGACAGAGATAGACAGAAAGACAGAGAAACAGAGAGGGACAGACAGAGACACAGAGAGTTGCTTTAAAAAAATTTAATTTGGTAGAGCTCCTGGTAATTTTGAGGGTTCTCATATTACACAATTATTATTACATAAGTTACATGGTAGAAAATGCCAGAGAGATAACAATGTTCAATGTTCATCATTCCATTGAGCATTGATATCAAGTGAGATGTTACACAAGAAGACATATTTTAACCAATGGTGTTTGCCAGTGTCTTGGAAAATGACCCAAGCAAAAAAGGACTTCAAACTGATGGCAAGGTTTTCCAGATGTTCAATTCATGAATGACATCATGATAATTGCATCTTATCCCTAGAGTACTACAAAGGAGCTCAATGAAACCACATTAATGCTAAAGAGATTAGTCTAACCATCCATGCTGGAAAAACAAAGTGGATAAAAAAAATTCATATTGCCAAGATTAAGACACACAGCTGGATGGGCAGTGTGTTAAATAATCCCCCCAATGTGTGTATCTTGGACAAGTGATACAAATACATAATAAATTTGGGCCAAGAATGAAGTAGGAGGCAGCAATAGAGCAGGATTACATTTGGAAAACTGCCTAGTGCTTTCAATGTCTCCAGATGGCTCATTACAGCAAACGCCCATCTCTTTAACACCAGTATTCTCTTGGTAACATTCAATGCCTACAAATCCTGGAACATTACTTGAGAGACATTACTACCAAGATCACTTCATTCAAAAATCCAGAGTATAAAATCAAGAAATCTATAGGGAGAGTAATTAGAATTAAATGAATGTTTATTCATAAGAAGTGAAAGTACAGTTAACCCAATGTATAGTACATAGTGGCCATAAATAGGTGATTTCATGTGACTAGTAATTTTATACAAGGAATAGTTTAAGAAATAGGTAAAACAGGTCTGATCTTACTACTGTGTAAATCAGTGAATATACTAGTAGAATAGTAAAGAGAAATAGTAGTTTAATAGAAAAAGTGACAGACTTGTGGCAAGAAATCCTAGTTTCAGTTTCTAGATCTTCTAGATACTAATCTATATGCCTGGGATTAGTCTCTTAATTACTTTTAGTCTCAATCCATTATTTTAAAATGAAGACATGGCCCCACCCTCTAGATAGTTGTGATGAAGTAAAATGCCAAAGCTGATGAGATGTTGAGCATATCTTAATAATGAGTTTCCTGAGGCATGATGAAGTCAAATTAGAGAAGTCTCAAAATGAGAAATAAGTCAGGTGAGAAGTGAGAACTTGAATCTTCCTGATTCCAGGCCAATAATTCTTATCTCCTCACACCACCAGTTGCGCTCTCATCTTGAAAGTTTTATTTAAATCTATACAGAATTTCTCAACTTTTATCTTCTGCCAAAGACATTGACATATAATCTGTAATTATAGTGGACTTTTCAATAAGTAAATCAATAAGCATTTCTCTCATCTGTAAAATGAAGAGTTGGACTTGATGGTCTCCAAGGTCCCTTTGAAATCTAAATTTGAAAAAAATTAAATTCAAATTGAAATTTAAGGTTTTAAATATTAGATTTGTCTTTGCAGTGTCATTTATACTTAAGAATACCTGACTCGTCTGTGGAGTTACAATTAATGGCTAGTATTTATAAAACACTTTAAAGTCTACAAAGTGCTTAAAAGATTCCATAGAATAAAGATTTGGAACCAGAAGTAATGTCAGAAGTCATTGATTTCAGCTCTCTCCTTGGGTTTGGGGAACTGGGAAGTAAGAGGTAAAGAATGTATCTGAAAATAAAAGAAAATTGTATTTTTTAAAAAGAGAGTGCAAAGGAGTCCTGAGACTAAATAATTTCAAATTATTGATCTCATCTAATCCTCTTATTTCCTGGATGAGGAAACTGAACTCCAGAGAAATTAGGTGACTTTCCAAAGGTTACACATGTAGTAAATAGCAAGGTTTGAATTTGAATCCAAAGCCCTGATCTTTAAATCCACTATCATACTCCTTGATCTCATCCTAAGTTTATCCTATGACTCCCTGCCTCTATTCACTATATAGACCTTCTCCTTGCTTGGATCAAATTTCTTCCTCATTTTGATTTTTTGAAATCTTCAAGACCCAGATCAGGTGACTCCTATTCCTTGAAGCCTTCTGAGATTCTCCTAACTGAAGCCATTCTCTCACTTATCAAATTTCCCCAAAGTCCTTTATCAGGATCTCTGTCCCTGTCACATTCTGTTTTGTACTGCATTTATTTGTGGGTCTTTCTACAAAAAGATTGTAATGTTCTTTGAATTCAAAGACTGTGATTTTGTTTTTGCTGTTCTCTATGATCAATGATATATAGAAAGTTTAATAAATTCTTGTTGAATTGTATTTTACTGAATAGGAGTGTTTCATAGGACTAGAGTATTACATAAATTGGGGTTATTATTATCTAAGAAAACAACAGACCCATACAGTGAGCATTTATATAGCACATTTGGTTTGGTAAAATACTTCACATGCATTATCTCATTTGATCCTCAGACCAACCTTTCAGGGAGGTGCTGTTATCACCCTTTTGCAGATGAAGAAACTGAGGTTGAAAGAGGTTAGGACTTGCCTACAATTGTACAGTGAATAAATTTCTGAAGCATGGTTTAGAACTCAGGTCCTCCTAACTCCAAGTCCCTTACTTTTTTCTTCTGTGCCATTTTGGCAGAACAATTAGGAGTCTCTCTCTACAGGGGACTTTTCATTCTTCTAAGAGCACTCACTATTGAGCAAATCTAGGGCTTATTTCTCCTCACTCCATCTAATTTATCTCTCTCTTTCCCTTTGCCTATTCAGTCTAGTCACAGGTCTTGATCCACTATGAGCAAATATAGTCCGTTTTTCCAAGGGCTTTTTGTTCATTAAATGGAATCACTGTGTGATCAAATAAGATAATTCAAGTTTTGTAAACCTTAATTCATCCCTATAATTTTGAACCGTTCTATCACAGTCATTAACTTTTGACCAATCCTCTTTACTCAGTCATTGCATTCTTAGTCATAGAAATCTTTTCTTGCCATACTGAAATCTACGATTGTAGGATCATATATTTCAAGCCAGACAACCTCTAAGATCATTGAGTTGAATACTCTCTTCTTCAGTGTTAGGAATGAGATAGCAACTCACCCAATCTCATATAGCTAGTAAGTGGCAAAGGGAGAACTGGAATCCAGGACTTGCAGACTTCAAATCTATTGTGTTATGCTTCCCCAGTGATGCAATGACTCAAATAAGGTCTATCAAGACACAGAGGATTGGCCTCCTGGGTATACATCCCAAAGGGGAAAGAGTAGAATATATAATTTTGCCAAACCTGGTTTATATCCAGTTTTCTCCAAAACCATTCCCTGTTGTATAAAGGTTTTGCTCAGTCTTTAGGCATTTGAAAACAATCATTACTTGGAAGCATGACAGCTTTGTAGGTCAAGAAACCACAGTGGTGGACAAACATTTATTTCATTATTCTTCCTTGTTCTTATGGAGAACATGAATGAGCCCATGCTTTCTTCTTCCAATTTGGGAATTTAAAAGAAACACAGTGCTGCCACCTGGTGCATTACTTCAGGGAAGGTGCCCTTAAAGAATCTCAGAATCTTCAGTTGTGAGATAACCTCCATTAGTCCAACCAATTACTAAATGGAATTAACAGCATATATCTTAAACAAGTGATCACCTACCTTTTGCTTGAAGACCTCCAGAAATGGGCAACCCATCGCCTCTGAAATTGGCTTATTCCACTTTGGGATAAAAAGCACTCTTTTCTGGAGGCCCACCAAGTTCCATCTTTCTGGGTTTGTTAGGATTCTAACAATGTCATTATTTTATGGCAGAGGTTCTTAAACATTTAAGGGTCATGGACTCCTTTGGCAGCCTGATGAGGTCTTTATGTGGACACTTCAGAATAATATTTTTAAATGCATAAAATAAAATACATAAAATTACAAAGGAAGCCCGTAATACTCAAATATAGCTATAAAAATATTTTCTTTTAAATAAATGTATATACCCCAGCTGAAAAACCCCTGTTGGAGGTTGTCTAGACAAGATGAAGCAACACTCCCCAATATAGTCGATACCAAATTAAAATGAAATGGGGAAACATTTCACAAAATAAATAAAAATACAATAAAACAAAGATAATATTACATTTTAAAACTAAGTCAATATGTGACTCAGAGAGAACTTATATAAGGTTTTGTGGCCCTTTTTTTCCATTTGAATTTGATACCACTAGTGTAGTCTAACCTAAGAAATGTTATAAAATGGATCTATCTGAGTATGGGGGTGAAAGAGCTGGAAACCTTCCCTAAGAAAACCTAAGTGGGTAGCAGCTACTAGAATTGTGACTACAACTGAAATATGTATAAAATGGGGACTCTAACAGTAGGAGGCAGAGGAGGGAGAATTGATTAAAAGGTGGTGAAGAAAAATAAGAAGGTGTAACAATGCTATAGCTCCAGCAGCAGGAAGCTATGACAAAGTTGAGCATCCTAGTGATAATGGAATCATTGATAGCTATTTGTAATTATAAATCACAATGAGTATTCAATTTATACATAAAAATGTTGCATCCTTTCTGTTCTTTTAAGTGTAAGTTCTTGGATGAGAACACTACTGTATTGTGTTTTTTGTTGTTATTGTTGTTGTTTCTGTATATCTAGCAACTAGCAGAGCTCCTTGCTCATTGTTTAATGAATATTAATTTAATTATTTAATTGAATTGAGCTTTAGAAACTCAAGTTTCAAGGAGTGTTAGTAATTTGCCCAAAAGCATGATAGGGTAACCCCAAAACAAAATATTTTTTAAAAACACACCAAAACCCAAAGGGCGATAAAAGACTGTGACCTTTGATCCAGCCATAGCACTGCTGGGTTTATACCCCAAAGAGATAAGGAAAAAGACACGTAGAAGAATATTCATAGCTGTGCTCTTTGTGGTGGCCAAAAATTAGAAAATGAGGGGATGCCCTTCAATTGGGGAATGGCTGAACAAATTGTGGAATCTGTTGGTGATAGAATCCTATTGTGCTAAAGGGAATAATAAAGTGGAGGAGTTCCATGTGAACTGGAATGACCTCCAGGAAGTGATGCAGAGTGAAAGGAGCAGAACCAGGAGAACATTTTACACAGAGACTGATACACTGTGGTACAATCGAACATAATGGAATTCTCCATTAGTGTCAATGCAATGTCCCTAAATAATCTGCAGAGATCTAGGAGAAAAAACACTATCCACAAGCAAAGGACAAACTGTGGGAGTGAAAACACAGAGGAAAGGCAACTGCTTTACTACAGGGGTTCAGGGGACATGTCTGAGGAGAGACATTAATTGAACACTCTAATGCAAATACCAACAACATGGAAATAGGTTCGAATCAAGAACACATGTGATATCCAGTGGAATCGCGCATTGGCTATAGGGGAGGTGGGGGGATATAACCACAGTTATTACCACTAGACACTAGAAATGGGAAATCAATTTGAGCTGTTCTACTTTAGCTCTGAATTCCCAATTTGCCTTTTGACAGTTGAATCAATCCCTTTTCCTCTCATTACCAAAATTCCATTCTTTGTAGGGAATAAAGTAGTAATTCTCATTAAAATTTGACACTGTTGGTGAGAGCTTGCAAAGATATGTATAGGTTGTGTGTGTGTGGATATCATTCAATCACCACTTATCCTTCATGATAAAAAGAACTCACCTTTATAAAATACTTTATGGTTAGGAGATATTTTATTACACTATTCCATCTGGTCCTCGTTTCAGACCTCTTCCTATTTTATAGATGGGTAAATTGAGGCTCATAAAGGTAAGTATCCTTATCCAATGTCTCACTTAGAAAGGGACAGAACTGAAGCTTGAACTTAGTTCTTCTTATCAAAGGCTATGAGTTGGTCCACTAAACCAAATTGCCTCCATCACTGTGACATGAAAGAAAATTTTGTCTCTCTCTTCCTCTCTCCATCCCTTCTTTCCATAAACAGATTATGAATCAAGTATAGAAGAAAGAAGATGATATCAAGAGAGATAAAAATTTGTAGGCATAGAGGTGAATTTTAAAATGGAAATTTTCCAATTATATCATTGCCAAAAATTCTGTGCATAGACTGTAGTACCTTATATCTATGAAACAAATTTTCAATAGTGAATGAAATGAAAATTGTTGTTTTAAAGTAGTTGAGGAAGGAAGAAAGTGCATAAACAAATATGCATGCTTCCTTCCCCTGAACCTCTTGCTAGACTGGAGCTTGTTTTTGGCATGGTTTACCAATGTAAATATAGACAATCTGTATGATAGTAGTATTGCTGTAATTATTGCTATTGTTGTCTGTCCACTAGTTGTTGTTATTTTGTAGTAGAGGTTGGGAGTAGCAGGGGGTAGGGATTCAGGAGCCCAAGGAGGTTTTATTTAAATGATTAGGAGGCTAGATGAAAAAGAGAGCCTTAAGGGGATTTGAAGAATCCTTTCTACTTGACAGTGAGACAATTCTCAGGCCAAATCTTTTCTCCCCACCTATACCCAAGTTTGTCCTTTAAAGAAGTCATTCCCTGAATAGGAGCCAGAGAAGGCCTTTGTACAGGCTTACTCATGGCATGAAGTTTATATTCAACAGATTAATCCTTCTTGTATATTTAAAATGGTACTTGCTGAAATGGGTTGATAGTCTATTAGAATCATGCAATTTTAGAACTGGAAAGGAAATGAGAGATCATTAAGTCTAGCCCACCAATTTACAGATGAGGAAATTGAGATTCATCAAGGTTAAGGGATAGTGTCCTAGAGTTAATGAGATAGCATTTAGATTTTCTTTTGTAAAGATGATAGTGCATGTGTCCTTCTCTCATAAGAGCACTTATTTTATCCATTGGATCAAAGAGAAGAATATCTGAGTTACTATTTGGGGCACTTCACATGGGTAAGCCATCAGATGGCATTCTATCCTCTGTGCTACCAGCTCAAATAACTGGCCATTTGCAAACAGGACCCAGCAGCTGCAAATCTTGAGTCCTTGTTTAATCTCTTTTCATGTACACAGACAAGCTCTCCATGGTCCCATTGTATTCCAGACTTTCCTATTAATGCCTCTTTGGGTTCTTGTTTGATCCAAATATATTGTTTAATCCCATAAAAATTTTAATTTGTTTAGATCATGATCACTGTCATGCCATAGGATCTTAATGACTATCACAACTTCTCTGACCCAAAGGAAGTATTCACCTATGTACGGATTAGAGTACATTAGCAAAGTAAAATTGAAAGTGAAAAGCATGTCATTAAAACCAATCAGGGATCATAGATTCAGGGTTATAATGGACCTGAAAGTCATTTAGTTTAATGCCTTGATTTTCAGATGAGGAAACTGAGACATAGAGTGGTTGTGTCTGGGGACAACCTGATTCCATAACTAGTGACCTATTGACTATGTCATATCACAATTACTCATGTTAGTGTGAAATTTCTAACTTTCCCCCTCACCTCCTTCATTGTGCATTGTGCACTGTCTTCACAGGGAAAAGAACACTCCCAAAGAAGGGTTTGGTGCCCATTCACCCAGGGCTGGGAAATATGAAAAGGAAATTTTGTCTCTCCTCTCTTCCATCTCATTGTAGGAAGGATCACTTACTCCAGTTCTTATCACAATGGCATTCATAACCTGAATTCCATCCAGTTTCCCCAGGCTGTCTCTGGAGGCTTTGAAGTCACATTCCATTTCTAGCATCTTCTCCCAGTGACTGTCACTGCATACCCACCTGAGAATTCATAACTTGGTGCCCAACCACATACCATCTTGCTTTCTGCCTTCTCATTGACTTCTGGAGTCTCTCACTTCTTTCATGTTCCCTTTGGACCTAACCAGAGGTCATCACACCAAAAAGAGCAATACTTTCCATGAACTCAGTACACGCTGAGAACTCAGTCTTCTGTAAGCTCAACCTAAATTTCTCCAACATGAAGGAGGAAATCTTGGCATTGGAGGAGAAAAACCACCCCTTTTATATTGTTGTGATTTCTCTAATTGTGTCTAAATCTCCCAGGATTCCTTGGCTCTACACCTTCCCATTCTTAAATGGTGACTTTAACACATGAACTATTTAGGGAGAACAAGTACAACTAGTTCATCAAGAGGTTGCCATAGGAAATATAACATTCCTATTCTAGTATCTTAGAACCTGTGGGTGGCTTAAAACATTTTCGTGTTTCCCTTGTTCAACTGTAACCCCATTGAGGGCAGAAATCATGCCACTTGATTATGTGTGTTCTTTCCTACAGTACATAGAATAGAACTCTCAGTAAGGTTTCAATGAATCATAGATTTAGAGGAAAATGGGACCTGAGAGATCATCTAGTCTAACCCTTTCATTTTACCAATGAGAGAACTGAAGCTCAAAGAAGTTAAATGGCTTTTCCAAGGAGACACAGGCAGTAAGTGGCAAAGTCAGGGTTCAAACTTAGCTTGTGTTCAATGCTTTTTTAACCCTCATGTTTTTTTTATTTAATCTAAATCAAGAATAATTAGAAAGGAAAGGGGAAAGAAGGGGAAAATAATAAATAGGATAATGATCATAACAATTTCTTAAAATACATGGTTGGAGGGTTATTTTCCAAGTCAAACAAGTATTAGAGCTCACATAACATAGATTCTAGGAAAACTTTTTGAGAGTGGTAAATTAGATAATTATATTTTATTAAGAAGGAATAGAAGGCAGCATGGTATACTGGAAAGAGCAGTGGAAGAAATCAAGAGAAACAGGTTCATATCCTGCCTCTAACACTTTATAACTTACATTGGGCAAGCCATCTAAACTAACTAAATCTATTTCCTAATTTATAAAATGGGAATTACAATAACAGAATTCCCTTCACAGGGCTGATGTGTGATATTCAAATAAAATAATGGATGTGGAGCATTTAGCAAACCTGAAGGTACTCCATAAATGTCAGCTGTCAATTTGGGTTCTGTGGTTTCAAGAGTTGTCTATGGTTAAAGTATTTAACATACTGAAATGAAAATTTTAGCCCAGTTTGTGTTTGTAATATTTTTTAAAAAGTTATTTGCTAATAATATATAGTTCTAGAACATAATTCCAGAAAACTGTTTAAAGTGTCCAAATTCAATCTTTATTAGGAGGCATTCTCTATTAGTTGGGAGAGCTGAGATGTTTGGCCTCCTTCTGCCCTCTTGTGGCTGTTTTGAATCAGAATAATTTACAGTAGACTTCAGGGTCAGCCCTGTGAATTGTAGATAGAGCCCACTTACAAGACCTCTAATACTGCCCCCTCATAGAAAAATGAGACTCAGAATCATTTGGTCAAGGTCAAATAGATAATTAGTAGCAAAACCAAGGTTTACGCCGAGCGTCTCGGGTTCTAAATCTATTTTCTCATTAATCAGGGCACACTAGACTATAATTGATATGTTACTGGCTTATTGGAGGATTATAGTTATCAGCCCAAGGCTAGATGTAGGCACTGAGGAACTGGGAGATTAATGTAATTTGGTAGTTTATTGCCTTTCTCTAATAAGCTTTCTCCTGATACCTTTCTATCATGACTCTGTATCTTTCAAGGCTTAACATCTCAGCTGTCCTAATATTAAAATCCCTTCAGCTCTATGAGGTCCGTATCCTCTCCTAATTAGTAGATAGAATACTGGTCCTGAAGTTAGGAAGACTTGAGTTCAAATAAAGCCATAGACACTTGGGTGACTGTGGGAATTTCTTCCATCTGCCTCAATTTCCTTACGGATAAAAAGAGGTATAATAATAGCACCTAGCTCCCAGAATAGTTGTGAGACCTTGGTTAATATTTCTAAAGCTTTTTTGTAAACCATAAGGTTCTCTATAAATATTACTATTTCTGCTCTTGTTATTGTTGTTATTGCTATTAATCATTATTAACAAAAAGTCATAGGGTATCCCTTTTCCACTAGAACTTTGCACAAGATATTTTCCATGACTATGGAAGACACGCTTCATGAAATGTCTCCCCATTTTATGATGCTGAACCTCTCTTCTCACTTTAATATTCTTCTTAACATGTGGCGTTACTCCATAAAATGAATCCCTTGGTAAGTTTGCTGTTGTTTTGATGGTGGTGGTGGTGGTGGTGGTTGTAAAATGAAACCTAACATGAGGCTTTATTAATATTGAAAATACTCACAAGAGATCAAACTGAATGAAAAGGGTCTCAAGATTATGTTCTTTGAGGACTGGTTGGAAGAAACTGGAATGTTTAGCCTAGAAAAGAGAGGACTCAGCGGGGGCAGATAGCAGTCTTCGAGTATTTGAAGGTTTGTCTTTTGCAAGAAATCATTGATTTGTCCTAAAATGGTAGTATCAGACCCAAATCTCTATGGCCTATATATGATTTAGAAAACCACAAATTAATATTATCTTCATTGAATTATATATTTTTTCAATTTTGTTAAACATTTCAATATTCACAATTACTTGGGGAGGTAAGGAAATCAATTTATTGATCAGGTTAGCAATAACCAACACATTAATTGGTCAGTGCTCTCTCTCAATGATCAAAACCCTCCAGTTACATTTTAATCTGGTTCAAACCATCTTTGGAAGTTTTGTGAGTTAAGAGTTTGATATCTCTTTTCTAGAAGTAGCAAAAAAAATATGTAAGTTTGATTTCAGGAAAAACACTCTAATAATGAAAGCCTTCCACACGAGATGATTGATTCAGGAGCTTATTCACATCGTTATTAATGGAGACCTTTGAGCAGAGGCTGGATGATACCACTCAATGTTCTTTTTTTCACTGGTTTTATAAACTCTGAAGTTCCTTCCATTCTTGAGGTACTTCTGACTCTATAGCTCCAAATATAATCTTCTTCCTACAGCACTGAACTTCCATATTCAAAGATAGTAAAGATTTTACAAATGATAAAATTAAGACCCATTTTACAGATAAGAAAACTAAGACCCAGAAAGAGGAAGGATTTTCAGGTCAGCAAAATGTTCAGGATGAATTTGAACTCAGGTCTTCCCAACTTTCAAGTCAAGTACTCTATCCATCCTGCTGTGATTCTATCCCACTTATAAACAGCAGAACTGGAATTTGATTTCATGTCCTCTAAATCTCAACTTAGGGCTTTTCCCAATACTCTCCCCATCCGCCTCTTTCCATATTAGATGGAAAACCTCTTGAGATGGTTATAACAAAATATTCCTTTTCACTTGGCAAACAGGCTGATTGGAAGGGCAGCATCAGTTTTGTGGTTGGCAGCCGTATTGAGGATGAACTACTTATTAATGCCCTTGAGCTTGCTGTTCAAGTCCCCCAAAGGAAGCTCTTCAGCTTGGTGTCATGGAATAATATCCTGGCTCAGGTATTTGCAATTTTCTATTGTCAAACTCATTCAAGATTAGATTATTTTCTGAGAAAGAAATTCATAAGTTATGTATTAACATTAGATGATAATTTCAATAGGATACAGTAAAAATAGAAAGGTTTGTCTTATGAGAAAGAAAAAATTTAAGCACTGGCTTCTCAGGGATGATGTAGGTGTGTGGGGAGGGGAGAGGAGGAAAGTGGCCCTCGAAAGTTTCTTTCAATTGTAAGATTATTCTTCCTCTTCCTTCTCCTCTTTTTTTCCTTCTAAAATAAAATCAAAAGAAGAGTAAACTATAATAGCATTTATCCATTGAAGGGTTATCAGTTAACCATCAACACTCATATGAGCCAAGAGCTATGGGGACACAAGAAAGGCAAAAAATTTAGTTTTGTCCTCAATTATTCTAATGAGAGAAGAAACATGTAAGCAATAAGGTACATCATATATAGTGTAAATGAGAGGCAATTCCAGAGAGAAAGTGGGGAAAGAAAAGTAGGAGAAAATGGACTGGGGAGAGACAGGGAAAGACCTCCTGCAGAAGGTGAGATTTGAGCTTCATCTTTAAAAAATGAATAAATTAAGAGGTGGGTTTGAGGAGAGAGAGCATCTTAGGCAAGAAGGACAGACAATTAAAAAGTATAGCATTGATAGATGTAATATAATATGAAAGAAACAACAAGAAGGCCACCATCACTAGATTAAAGAGTATATAGAGAAGAAGAAAGTATAAGAAGACTAGAAAGATGATAAGGGACCAGGTTGTAAAGAGCATTAAAAACCAGATGGTTTTATATTTGATCCTGGAATTACTGGTAACTTGGATTTATGGCAGAGAAAGGAAGGTAGGGAAGAGCTGTGACATGGTCAGACTGTACTTCAGGCAAATGACTTTGGCAGGTGATTGGAGGACATATTATAGTAGAAAGAGACCTGTTTGTGGATAAAAAAAAATATTCAACAATTGTTTATTCATTCAATATTTGAGTGCCTTCTATGTTCAAGACATTAATAGGTCAGGATAATGACAAAGAAATAGAAGACACAATTCTCGCCCTCCAGAAAAATTAAAACCCAGTTCAACATAAGACAACAAAAATATGAAAAAGTCTCATACATAACCACATAAAGTTTTTTAACTTCTGAAATATGATAGAAGAAAGATTTCAAGACAGGATGCAATTAACTGCCCAATGCATTTTTTAAAAAAAATATGACATTAGAATTCCAAAGCAGAGAAATGTCACAAAGAAGTATATTTGCTGGTGTTTCCTGTTCATATAATGGCTTAAAATGTCATCCTGAAAAAAATCAGAAATCAGACCTAGATCAGTAAATGGAAGAACACATACATTTTAAAAAATACTATGGTTCAAGAGAAACATGGAAGAAGAAACTCTTTAACATGAACAAGATGGGTCTCAGGAAAAGAATACTTGACCAGAAAGACTACAATTGGCTAGAAGAAATTAACTGAAAAACTTAAAAGTGAAATTGTAAGTGAAATGAAAATTCTGGGCAAAAATTAGAACAGAAAATAGGGAAAATTACCCAAGTGGGAGACTACCTGAAAATTAGAAGGAAACAAAAAGAACTGAGTGGTTTCAGGGAGAAAAAAACCCAAAATAGAACAAAATCAGCAAATTGAAGAAAATGCATAGAATATACTAGCAAAAGTAACTGATTTAGGAAACATCTAGGAGAGAAAACTAAAGACTCCTCAGTCTCCCTAAAAACTATAATCAACTAAAAATCTTGGGTCTTATATTCCAAATCATGCAATAAAACTAGCCAGATCTGTTAGAACCAGAAAGCAAAATGAATATAGAATTAATTTATCACCATCTTCTGAAAGAAACTCTATACTAAAGATATCAAGGAATATCAAGGAAAAACCAGAGTTAACAAGATACACACATATGTAGTATAATATAACATAATACAATACAATACAATATAACAATGTAACAATGTAATGTAGCACAACATAATGTAATGTAATACAATACAATGTTTTGTAATGTAATATACTTAATATCATATAATATACTTACAAATAACCAGAAAAGATAGCTCAAGAACTCTTGCAAAAACCAAGGAGCTACAATCAGAATCAAAAAAAGACTTGGCGGGAACTGTTTTAAAAGAAAAAAAAAAGATATATTTCAAAAGACAAATAATAAAGGATTACAGACCTCTGAGAATTAGACTTTTTTTCCTAGTCCTCACATGCAAAAAGAAAAAAAAAATTAAGGATTTATGCTCCACATTTAGAATAGTTACAGCTAAATAAAGAAGAAAAGAAAGCAAGAAGTTCAACAATGAAATGGCCCTATATATTTTGAGAATTAGAGAAAGTTACTCCATAAGTGCTTACTCAACTCCCCTCAACCACTAGTTTCCATGTTACAGTAGGAGATATCAATAGTTCTTGGACATGGACTTTGGGTCTATTCAGGTTTCCTGCTGCCACATGTATTCTGCTGGTATACCCCATCACCACATCATCATTCGTGTTCAACAAGTAATGAACTTTCATTCTGCCTCACTTATTAATTGAAGAGAAGTAGGAAGCTCTAACTAGGATACCCCATGCCTGGAATGGCCCCTTATGTTAGGGAAGTCCAAGGTGTCAAAACCAAGAACATTCATCATACTGTTCCCAACTTTTTAAAAAATGACAATGAATCAGTCCAGCCAAAAAACTAAAGAGCAGAGTGAGGGGGAAGAAGAGGATATTATGCATGGCTACACTTGAGTCAGAAAGAAAACTGGAATCCAAATAGAGCTAATCCTGCCCTCCAAAGAACTATTTGGAAGCAAGGATCAAGGACAGTAAAAAGTAAATTTCCCCAACATTGGAGGAAGCTGAGACAATGTTGTAGTCTTTCTAACTATCTAAGGGAAAAGAACAAAAAAGGAGTAGAAATCAGCATAAAACTTAGAGCACCAGCAGGTAAATAGAGAAGATACTAAAATTAGAAAGATAAGCACCAAAACTTCCATTTTTTACACATTTATATATAAATATTAGAAAAAGGAGATTGAACCTGTACTTGATAAAACACAGAATCCAGTAGATTCTTAGAGACACAGAACCATAGTGGGGTTCAAGAATGATTAAAAGAGTATTTTTTTAAAATCCTTACTTTCTATCTGGGAATCCATACAAAATATCTGTTCCATGGCAGCAGAGCAGTGAGGGCTAGGCATTTGGAGTCAAGTGGCTTGCTTAGGGTCACACAGCTAGGAAGTATCTAAGGCTAGATTTGAACCTAGGACCTGTACTCTCCAGACCTGGCTGTCTATCTATTAAGCCACCTACCTGTCCCAAAAAGTAATCATCTTGGGGGCAGCTGGGTGGCTCAGTGGATTGAGAGTCAAGCCTAGAGACGGGAGGTCCTGGGTTCAAATTTGAACTCAGTCACTTCCCAGCTGTGTTACCTTGGGCAAGTCACTTGACCCCCCGTTGCCTAGCCCTTACCACTCTTCTACCTTGGAACCAATACACAGTATTGACTCCAAGATGGAAGGTATGGGTTTAAAAAAAAAAAGTAATCGTCTTTACAATAGAATTCAGAAAGGAACAATTAACAGAACTAGTCTCCTACACAGCAGAAATAGCAGAATAAAAAATTTGAATCTATGGTGGTTAGTCTTCCCAAAGAAGTGAAAGAAAGAACAATAGATTATGAATATCTATATATTGAAGTAAAAGACACTATGGAAGAGAAACAAAAGATTCTAATGTTAAACATAAATAGAAGCAAAAACCACTGATCTTGAAGAACAGGATTCAAAAAGAAAATCTAAACATGTCAAGTCTCCCATAACATGACAAATAAAAAAATTCTGATCATTATTTTTTAAATAACATATGAGATCTGGGTGCAGTTTTAGATTATCCTTTTGAATTTATGAATGGAAAAAGTAGAAGGATAATGAAATACATTAAAAAGGAAAAAGTGAATTATTGCTATGCATGAATGTTGGTGCATTAAAACAATATACAACTTGTAGGAAGGGATGGGCACAGTGAGTATCTCCTAAAACGCTAATCTGAACTGGACAATGAAAGGCTAAATAGATATACATAAACACATACACACAAAAATGATTCGGTGAAGAAGTACATTACATTTTACACATTTTACACAGTACATTTTACACAGGTATAGAGAGGAACAAGGATGTGGAGAACAGATTTGGGGAAAGAATAAGCAAAATTCACTTCTGGAAGTTTTAATTAGAAGAGGGATTAAATGTTGCAAAAGAAGGAGTAACAGCCAGAACCTACAGTCTCACCTTGGTAAAGGGAAGAGAGGCATATGTTTAGAAATAAGAGCATTTCAATTATAGATTATCAATGCTCACCAAATTCCTTCTTTTTCTCTATCCTTCTTTGTAAGAGTAAAGAAAAGAGGTAAAGGTATAAGAAGTTATGGTGAAGGGAGATACACATCCAACCATCATAACCCTAAATATAATTGGAATTGTTTCAACCAGATAATTGAGTAGAAGAGCAAAATGAATTAGAAAGTAGAATTCAAAATTATATTGTTTATAAGAAACACATTGACACATAGAGATCCATACAGATTTAAAACAGTAGGTGTAACAGAAATTATTCCTCAAGTAAGTTCAGAAAACTAGGGACAGCAATCATGATCTCATATAAGGTAACAGTAAAAATAGACATGGTTTAAAAATAAGTAGAGAAAGTACATTATATTTAAAGACCTTCTAGATAATGAAATAACATCAATATTTAATATAAATATACCAAATGATGTAGCATCTAATAGTTACAGGAAGAAATAATCAATGTACAGAGAGGAATAGATGGAAAAACTATAATAGTGGGATTCTCTGCATCCCTTTTAAAGCTATACAAATATGAGGAAAAGATAAAAAAAAATAAATTAAGGACCTGAATAGAATATCTTTTAAAGTAGCTATTACTCATTCTCTGGAAATTACGAAATAGGAAAAGAAAGGATCATATATTTTTTTCTCAACTGTATATGATACTTTTACAAAAATTTGACTGTCATAAAATCTTCATAATCAAATACAGAAAAAACAGAACAATTAAGCATACTTATTACAGCTTATTAATACAGATTTATTAAGCACTCTGAACTAGGCACTGTGTAAACACTGAGGAGCCAAAGAAATTTTTAAAAAATGTAAATGATCTCTGTTCTCAAATAACTCACATTAAAATACAAAAAAATATATAATCCATAAAGAACTTATAGGAAACAAATACTTTACTACTAAAGGACATATTGTTGAATCGAGCAACTCATAGAAGTAATGAGTAATTTCATTAAAGAAAACAATAGCAATGAGACAACATACTAGAACTACATACTTTTACAATGTAGCCAAAGTTGTCTTCAAGGGAAATTTTGCTTTCATCAATAAAAAATACAAAAACAAGTTAATGAATTGTAAACAAAAAATAATTTAAAAGCCAACTATCAAAAAACAAGACCAAACTTCAAGTATAAATAGAAATAGAAAAATACATTCAAAGAGATAAATTCCAAATAACAAGCTATAGACTCACTATTCAACAACAACAACAAAAACTGAAGAGAAGTCTTGGAAGTAGTCTGCAAGCAATTAAATTGAGACAATCATGTAACACAATATACCCCCAATAAGTTCCAAATAAATACATAGCCTAGATGTAAAAGGGCATATCATAAGCAAATGATATGATAGGAAAAGGAAATACTTTTCACATCTATGGGTAGAGGGTGCATTTTGATGAAATAAGAAATAGGATTACAAAATATAAAACAGACAGTTTTGATTACATTCAATTAAGGATTTTCCACATTATTCTCCAACAGAGAAATAGTTATAGGAGGTAAAAAGGCAATTTCCCAAAGAAGAAAGGCAACCTATCAACAATCATGTTAAAACTGTTTCAAATTAGTAATTATAAGAGAAATGCAAATTAAAACAACCCCAAGGTCCTTTCTCACACTCAACAAATTTGCAAAAATGAGGGAGGGGAAAGAAAATGACAATTATTGAAGAAAAAGGAGGACAGATACATTGGAGCTGACCTATACATACAGTAATCTCTACATTCTGGAAAGCAGTTTAGAACAATATCCACAAAGTTACTATTCTTTGTTCCAACAATATTAGTGCTAGGTTTTTTGTTGTTATTATTCTCAGAGTATATTTTTCTTTTAAAGCAAATGGTCAACTTTCATGGAAGAACATACCCATAACACACAACTATAATATAACAGAGATTTCCCTGGCCCCTCCTGCCTGATTCGCATTTGGGGCTTTCTGGTCTCTCTACTATTAACCTTGACCTCCACCAACTGGGTGCTTCCAATTTTAGGGCTCCCCTAAATCCCAATTCAATTTAACCACACTGTCACATTAGCTTTTACAAAGAGTTCTTACTTTAAAGGTATAGCAAGAATAAATATACAAACACCCCTTCTGACACCTGTGAGATGTAATCCTCATTTTACCACCTCAGTCTCTAGAGAGAAGAGATGAGATTACCAGATTAATTCATAGTTTGACCAAGTTCAAGGTCCAAATTCCCTCAGGATTGCATCCTAGCATCTTCCACTTCTCAGGGATTCCCTGATGGGCTTTTAGCAGTATCTAGTCTGGGATCCTGCCTCAGAGATCTTTGTAGCTCATACTCCCAGCTCATACTACCAATGCCTAGAACAAAAAGGACAATATAATAATATTTTTCTTTAAAAATCCAAATCCAATTCTCTCAGCCAGAGTCTAAAAGGAAGAAAGGGAAAAGGCTTCCCTTCCCTTCTCGGCCCAGATTAATTTATGGTACCAGTGCTATTCAGAGATTTTCACCCTCTGGACCCTGCCAGAAAAAAAGAAGTGAGACTATCCCAGTCTGTTATTTTTGAAAACACAAATAGTTCTGGCTATTCTGCCAATGGAAAAAGGCTGCTCCAACTTAGATGGGAAGGCAACACGAGATATCTTCTCCTCAGAAGCAGGTTCCTGCAGCCTCCCAGCATGGGTGCCTTCATTCACACCATTTATGGGTGGCAGTGGTAAACTGAGCATGTAAAAAAGTCCCATTAGAGTAGGAAAAATGCTTATGGTATAAACCATTCTATTTAAAAGAAGAAAAGTGGGTTTCTATCACTAGTAGCAACTAGACTTATCCCCATCCTTTGACACATTTAAGGCACTTAGCTAGATGCCAGAAACAATAGCTTTTCTTGTCTATGGTAGTTATAGTCTTTTGCATTTTCAGAATTCTGCATAGGTTCAAGAGCTACCAATTATGCAATTGCAGGACCATGGATCCATGACTTGGGACGATGCAGGGAGGGACAGTGCAAGCTCTAGGTATAGCAAAGATATCAAGGAAAAAGGGAGAAGACTCATAAATAAAGCACTATTTTAGCAATACTTTTTATCATAGAGAAGAACTGGAAATAAAGTCAGTGCCCATCCAGTGTTGAATGACGGAGCAGGTTATGGTATTTGAATTTAATGTAATAACAAGAACAATAATAGTAATAATAGCTAACATTTGTATAACACTTACTTTGTTTTAAGCACTATGCTAAGCACTTTATAATTATCATTTCCCCTCTATGGGACAGGTGCTATTATTTTACAGATGAGGAAAGTGAGACAAATAGAGATTTAAGTGACTTGCCTGGAGTCACACATCTAGAATGAGTCTAAGGTTGGATTTGCACTCAAGTCTGCCTGACTTCAAGCCCCAGCACTCTGTTGCATTGCCTCCATTCCCTTCCTTTCTTGCACTTCAAGGAATGAAGAAAACTCCCAAATCCCTGAAGAGTGACGTCTGCTTAAAGATAATGAGATTAATTTATGAATGTTTTCATCTAACATAAGGGTTCCAGCTCCATCTGGCTTTTCTTCCTGTAAAGTCAGGAAGCTTACAGGGAAAAAAAAAAAGTTCTAAGCCCCTAGGTAATTCTTTTGATCACTAGTTTGGAAAGGAGATTTCTCAGACAGTTGAATTTGGTATAATCAGTTATCCACAAGTCCCCCTCCTCACATAGCACTGTATTATAAAAATATCAACTCAGGGCATAATTAAAAATTATCTTTATATAGAAAAAACATTAAAAATGGAAATAACCTAGCAGAAAAATTTAAAATAACAAAAAACCACTAAATAATGAGCCATACTTCCCATTGCATTTAATAATAAAATAAATGTTTTAGTTGTTTTGCTCAGTAGGCTTAATTCAGTCATACCCTACCATATGGATTCTTTTAGTAAATCAAGACTTGAGTCAGGGAAGGGAAAAAATCCCAAAACTCTAGCCTCTACAAACCTATTGGTCTTTTTGGAAGCATCTCTTCAAAGTTACATGGCAAATGGTGTTGTGGGATAGAGAGAAAGGGACAGGCAACCCATAGATAGAGAGAAAGGGGCAGGCAACCCATAGCTTGCAGTCTCTCCCACTTTTACACTGCTGAAATTCATCCAAAGTTTAGCTATTTAAAGTCCCCAAGGGTGTGGCTAATTTGTTTGCTCAGTGAATCATTTGTTCCCTTCTTGACTGTGAGAGGTGTTCTCATCTCATAAAGGGATCACAGCATATGACACCTTGTTAACACATTAAAACCTCATCATGTGTTACTACATTCTGTGACTTTAATCTATGAAAGGGAAGAAGGAGGCATCATTATCAAGGAGGAATTCTTCATAGCCTTCAAAGGCTTCTAGCAAGCTCTGGACAATTGCTGAGTTTTCCTGGTTGAGGGAAATTTCTTTTACCCTAATGCTGGGCTCACTGCTTGGAAGACTGGAAGACCTTCTTGCTTCTCCTCCTCTGGCTCACCCTGATGACACTTTATATTCTGCTTAGAAATCTTGATGCCCTACAGTAAATCACTGCCACTGTCCTTTTAAAATGCCCTTGTTTAGGAATTCACACAAGCCCCTTGTTGTACACAAGTACAAATGGGCTGAACACCCATTTCCATCTAAAGATTCAGACGCTGGCTTGTCCCAACTAGGTTCCAGTTTCCCTATTGGTCACTTGTGGTCAGGAGGGCTCTATTGGGGGTAATCGATATGTGTGTGTAGAAAGAGAGAAATATAAATACATAGCCCATATTTATATCCTCTACATATCAAGACGATGCTATGCCATAGAAATATCCCAGAATCAATTGTGCTTCTCTGAATTGCTTGGACCACTAGAGACCCTAAAGGCAGGAGTGATAAAACAAAAAAGTCCCTTAGGTTGTATGGTCTTTGAATGGAACAAGCAGCCTTTTCTTTTAGTCCATACTTCCTGTTCATTCTAAATATTTTTGCTTCTCTTACAGATCAATGCACCTCCTCCAGCCCCAGCTGGAAAAGGAAAGAAACAAGCTGTACCCGTACCCTTGTTTTATGAGGTGGGTGAAAATACTTACTGAAAAGGTTTTTATTGATTTTTAGAAAAATGAAAAGTGAGGCAATAATGTCAAGGTGAAACTCTCCAATTTAGCCATTGAAAACAAAATGATTTCTTCCTATATTCTGATCTTAGAATGTCACAAAGCAAGTATAAATGGGCAGAACACCCATTTCCCTCTAAATAGACAGATTCTGGCTTATCTCTACTAGTTTCCAGTTTCCCTACTGATCATTTGTGGTCAGGGGGCTCTACTTTTTATAGGGATAATCCATGTGTCCATATATATATGTGGAAATATAGACACATAACCTAGTTAGTTATCCTGCTCTAGCCTCTTTTCTCATTAGATGTTATTTTCTTTTAGAGGTCACTTTAGGGATCTCCCTCTCTTAACAAAAGAAAGGAAAACCAGGAAACAAAGTAACTCTAAATATTTAAAATCATTCAAGTGTGTATAATTGGAAACTCTTGAACCCCAGGACTATGTTCCCCAGAATTCTTTTGTATTTCCCAGCATCCTTTTCCCTTCATTTATGTGGGTCTTTACATAATTGTTTATAACTTTCTGAGACTCCTCTCTTTTTTCTCTTCTTTCTCGAGATTGCCACTTGAGTTAGCTTCTTTTTAACTCTAGTTTTTATTTTAATAAATTTTATAAATATGATATTTGAGTTATTTTATATTAATTTTAATTCTCAGAAATGTTACACTATAGTTCTTGGATCTTTTCTCTTAATGAAAAATTATTTTTTTATTCCTGAGTAGAAGAGCAGGTTATAGGAGATCACATAATGACCACATAGTATTTATTTCACAGAAATCACAATGGACAAATGTATGTATGATCATGAATGCAGTTTGAGGGAACATTAGTTTATCTCTGTCCCCCCAACCCTTTAATTTTATAAATGAGGTAACTGAGATCCATGGAGGTTAAGTTACTTGCCTATGGCCATACCAAGTGTTAAGTGTCAGACTCTAAAGCCAGTGCTCTTCCCACCATGCTACATTGCCCGCCATGTCTTTTGTGAAGCCCCACAGAAATACTTTGCTTGCAGATTGCTGTCCCCATCAGTTTGTAGGCTATTTGCATGTTTTACCCTCCCCCTTTTCATCAGTGTGAGAATTAAAGTGCCACCCTCTAGATTCATGGCCTATTCTGTCTCCAGCAGCTGCTTGACATAAAGGTCTGATTTGGTTGACCCAGCCATACTCGGTGCACCAGGATTTCCTTTGGCCCTGCCTTGTTAAAGTTTAACTTACAGCCTGTGAGAGGCTATAAAATCCTGTGATTAATTAGAAGATTGCTTAAAAATTTCTCAAGCAGAGTTTTATGTTTCTCCAGATCTAGAGCATAAAGATTTTTGGATCCTTCTAAAAAGAATTTATTTGCATCTTGGCCCGGTGATGACTAATAACTATTATTTTGAATATGTCTCAGGTCTTGGCGGATTTTGAAATAAGGTTCATTTTTATTTTAGTTCAATTTTTAGTTTGCTTGTTTGTTAGTTTTAAGTTGCAGTCTATTTGTAGTAATGGCTGAATACTATTTTAATGTGTCCCTTTGGGTTTATTTACTATTGATGGAATTGTGAATTTTATAGTATTAACTCTCTCTAGACATTTCTCATCATGAAAACAAACTTGCACTAAATTGATGGAGCTAGATGTTACACCTTAAATCTTTTGTTATAAAGACTTTAACCAAAATACTTGGGCATTTGAACTCTGGCTGGAGTTTTCATGACACCTGAATTTAAGTGATTGGAATTTTCTTTCTAAAACTGCACACACTACAGTAAGCAGTGCCCGGTTCCTTATGCTGGGACTCATTAGCCTACTGAGAGCTGCTTTCTACTTCAAAGATGCTCTTTTAAAAGCAGAAATGATAGCATGCATGTTTTGACATATAATCCCAACAGACTTTTTGACTTGGATGTGGAATATCACATCATGGCAAACCCAAAGCTACTTTAGAAAAACTCTTGCCTCAAATATGTGCAATGGCTCTCCTCAACTGCATATTCTTCACTCCAGGGAGGTCCATTTCACATCTGGTTCTACCAGGCCCTTCCATTGGAACATTTGGGCAGTGAACCTCCTTGACCCTCTCACATACCCTTCTCTGAACGATTCCAGAAGAATAAAGAATGAGGCATGGATTGGACCTTTGGTGCACAAGATATTCATTAATGTCATGGAATGTTCTGTGAGCAAAATCAGTAAAGAACACAAGAGAAAAATCCATATTCACAGGCAGGTCCAGCATCCCTCTTGATTAGTAACCCTTCAATAATTTGTTCTGAGATGTCACCTCCAAAGACAAAGAGTCAGTGGAAAGGGCCATGTTCTCTTAGTGAGACCTGGGTTCCCAGCAGGTGTGATTTCTAGGGAAGTTACCTCTTCAATAAGGGAAATGTAAATATTGGTGAAGAGAGAAGGGTCACCTTTTTCCAAGAGAATATTTTCCCAAGTCTTGATTAGAGCAGGGCATTCTTACATATGTGAATTAAAGCCGGGGTAAGAAATAGGGACCCTTTACTGGTACTGAGCCTGCTGTATCGCAAATACATTAAGGATCAATACTCTTTAGGCCTTCTAAGAATCAGATATTAAAATTCCTGGAAAGTTAAACTCACAAAAAAAAATTGTTGAATGGAAACTATCTGACACATGGACCAAAGGAGAGATTTTTAGTTCAATGTTCAACAATGAACATGCAAATCTAGTATAAGTTCAGACCTATGAAATACTTGGATTATTGAAGAAATTTCTATCTTGGTTAAAAGCATGCAAATCTAAAAAAATAATGAATTTTTAAAAACACTTCTTAACAATAGTTGAAAACAAAAGCAACATGTAGTAAATAGAGGGTTGGAATTTGAGGTAGGAAGTTTGGGTCAAGTCTTGCTTCTGGCGTATATAAACTAGGTGACCGAGGATCATAAACTTTTAATGCAGTAGGGGACTATCTAAGATTATAAATTTTAGAGATCTATATCTGATATCTGTAACAGAGAGGGAATTGAGAACTCCCTTATACTGATGAATTCACAAATCTGGACCACAGAAATGATCATCTTAAATATATAAGACACATAAATATCCCTTAAAGGAGAGTAGAAATCAATACTTCTCTAAGGCCAAAGGAACTTCCCATTCCTAAAAAATACAGAGTACAAGAAATAAAAGAAAAAGACTGCTTATCACTCTCTATTCTGTCCACTAGAAGGGTAAGCTTTCTGCCCATGGGGAAAAGGAGTCACTATATTCCCTACTGCTCATTTTCCAGAAGACAACAGAGTCATAATAGAGAGCTCTTATTCCCTTCACAACCCAAAGGGAAAAGGAAAACAAGGTCTAAATAATGCTAATAAGAGGCTGGCCAAGTCAGGTGGCATGATCTTAGCCATGTAGTTTCTTGGTAGTATCCAGAGTTGCTTCTTAGCCCTTTCCACCACGAGGAAGCAATATCTCAACTCTTGTATTATAAGGTTTATCATCTCTGAAGTCAATGGAAGGGATATTATTTTTGAAGAAATCATTTTGAAGAAATTTGAAGGAATCCTGCTCCATTAATAACAATAAGCAGCCTAGTCCTTCTGTCTCTGGCCACAGTTTTGCCTCAAAGATGCCCTGCCCTGCCCTATTCATGATAGAAAGTCATTCCCTCAATCTATGATCTCTTAGATACCATCAGTTCTAAGCAATGAGATAGTAACTTTATGCTAGATATTGACAATAATATTGCTAAACATGGCTGGAAGGGTACACTTATAACACTGCAACCTGAAGTAGGTTTAATTCTCACTTTGACTTCCACAAATTTCCTTGACACTATCTTCCCTGTGAGGTGAGACATTAATATTTGGGATCTGAATTAAATCACTTCTACAGTTTTCTACCTGGAATAAAAACTTAGGGAAAGGAAGGATAGCATTCCCCTAATTCATGGTATGGGAAGTTCCTAGATGGATGTTTGATCAAGCATTAGATAGACCACCAATTTGTTCTTTTGCTAAACTAAACATTTTTTGGCTCTTTAGCTGACCAAATTAATCAGAAATCTCAGAATTGCAAGGAAGCTTAAAGGACATCTTCTTTTATACAATCAATTATTTGGACATCAGATGGATTATATACTACTAAAAGAAAACTATTAAAATTTAAATATGAAATATGCAAGGTAATAATTTGTATCTAATATTATTTGATAATAATTCCCTTTTTATCTCAGGATCACTTTTATTGCCACTTCAGCCATTCAGAACACAATTTAGAACCCAAGTAATAAATGAGATCCCAAAAGGTAAAAAAATGAAATAATTAGGTCATTCAGAAAAAGCCACGGAATTTACAAGAAAAGGCTAACTCTATAGCAGGAAAGTAGGAAAAGGTTAATTCTTGAGGATCAAAGTCAATAAATAACATTCAGGTCTGGTATACAAAAGGGACTTAAGGAAAATGGTATAGTAAGGGCTCAAACAGATGTTATAGGAACATATACTAATACTTATGCACTTTTTCTCATAGGTAAATCCCTTAGGTCCTCACTTATACTATTCTAATTTCAAACACAATCCCAACAAACATAATTTCTTGCACATTTTATGCACTTAAATAGGGCTTGTTGAATTTAATAAAATATCTTATTCCCCAACCCATCACATTTTAGAAGCAGCAAATTAAAACATAGTAGAAAAGGCAGCATGGTAGCAAAGCTGGTCTTGGAGTCAGGAATGTTTGTATTCAATTCCCTGCCCCAATACATACTAGCTTTGCAACAATGGACAAATAACTTAAACTCTTATTTCTCTTAAAGGCTGTGGCATCAAATTCAGATAGGAATAAGGGCCATTAATCCCTACATAAGGATATCTCAGATATATTGACATATTGACAGTCTTAAAATATGATATTATCTATGTTTCATTGTATTTTTATTTAATTTATTAAATATATCCCATTTTCTTTTAATCTGGAACAAGCCATTCTCAGAAGTATTGTGTGCCCACAGGCAATGTTTGATACTTCTTCTCTGCAACCCTATAAGACTGTAAATTATTTTGTATTTATAGGAGTTACTTACATCCCATATGTGATACTTACAAAGAAAAAGAGACCAAAATGTTTAAAAAACAAAGAAATCAAAAGACAATAAAATAGAGCTATTCTGTATAGAGATAAATGACCATAAATAGAACTCAATTACCCATTTCAGTATTAATTGTTTTAAAACACAGAATAGTAACTAATGTTCACAATTAAAACCCACAAATGTGGGTTTTTTAATTAATAATCAATAACTAGATATTATATTTTATAAAGTTTTATTAATAATAACTAAAGCAAAAGAACTGCCTGACTTGAGCCTGGTCACAGGTCCAAAAGAGAAAGAGAGAGGAGTTACAGCCGCTTAAATACAATCACACAAACCGTGGGGAAGCAGGCAAATGGAATTTTGGGAAATACTAAGGGATTTCTGGGGGATGAAGTCCAAAGGCTCAAAATCTCCATTTATACAGTCCCAAAATCACTAAGAAAATCATGTTATCATTACAGTATGGAATTCCATTATAGAATTGCAGTATGTTAAGGCTGGAATTGATCATAGAAATCATCTGCTGCCCACTCCCACCCCAGAGAAGACTGAGTATATAATCAATTAAATTATTTGCTCAGATTTATATTCAATATCATGTTATGCTTAAGAGGACAAGAAAATATATGTTTCATTTTAGAAAGTTTTCCATCCAACAAAGTTAAAATGCTACAGTGATGTCACTTAAGGGAGAAGCTTCAATTAACCAGCAAATGCATTAATGAGTCACATCTCGTTCTCTACAGATGCCTCGTAAAAGAGATATTCTATTGGAGTAGCACTGTCTATCTGAGACAAGTGCTGTTGACTTTGGGATGATAAGACAAAAGAATGGTTAAATCTGCAATGTTTGTGTCACAGCAAACTAGACAAAAACTGTAATAGTCATCTTGAAGATTACAAATACTGACTCTTATTGTTTGAGGTCATATAGATAAAAATATCCAAAGGACAGGTTCAATTTTTCTTTTTTCATGTAGACAAATGCCATTTCACTGAAGCTCTGTAGAGTTTCATATCCTTCTCCTCAACTGGACATTATTCCTCCCTCCCTCAAATTTCATAGCTCCTCATAATTTTCTGGTTATATCTCTTGGAGGGCTCTTCAGACTTCCTCTCATAGTTGTGCTTTATCATTTACCCCAGGCCCCATGATCCAGTTGAAGTAGTTGTCTTTTTAAACACACTGATGAGCCCCCACTGATACTTCGATTGCTAAACCAAACCAGATGATCACAAATTCAAAGCAAAGACATTAAGTGAAAGAGCATAAGTCAATGATGTAGAAATAAATCAGGTATTCAACTCACAACCCCCATTTCCAAACAACTTCCATAGCTCAACATATGTCTCCCAGAGAACACTAATCTCAATTCTGATTAACCCCTCAGTATCTCTAACTCAACAAGAGTGGGAAACAATAGTCACTCACTCATGACACGTATGAGTAAATCTTGCCACAGGTATTATTAATTCCAGTGTCAGTAAGAGGACTGTAGGGGGAAGAAGATGGGTGCTATTTCATGACATATTTTTGACACATAATTCAAGACATGAATGTCTTGCAGCATTCTCTACCCAACTCCTCATTCTGCTACCTACACCCAGGTGCCATCCTTTTTACCACCATAGCTATATTCTATTAAGTTATGGTCACACTTCATCTGTTTGAAAATATATCCCATCTTTCTTTTACATTCTTTGTGCTTAGACATAGCCTTCTGAGTGAAATGGTCCTGAAGGTTTCCTCCAATCAGACTTATTCTAACTCAGGGCTTGTGGGAAATGAGGTACACATTATAAACATCCTCCTTACAATTTTATTACAATTCTTTATATACTTATCTTTTCTCTTCATTATATTGGATATTCTTTGAGGGTAGGAACTATGCCTCACTTGTCCTTGCATCTTATTACCCAGTTACCACCTATAAGTGTGTACACTATACATTAAGCACTTAATTTCTAAATGGTTGAATTGAATTTTATATTTAAATCACGATCCCTTAAAAATCCTCAAGATGCAAATCTATGGCAAATATAAATATTTTCAAGCACTGACATAAGTCCTTTTCTTTGTCTTTATGTCTTCCAACATATATTCCATAGATAATGTATATGTAGATATTTTTCTCTTATATCACCTGTCAGGACTGGGTTTACATCCTCCTCCAACTCTTAATGGCCAGTGTGTGATCATGGGGAAGTTATCTAGGGTTTTAGTATTAATTTTCCTATTTATTCTGTCTACCTTAAGGAATTGTTGTAAGAAAAATGTTTGGCAAAAAAAGTGCAATATAAGTATATCATTATAATAATTATTGATATGTAGAAGCTGGTCCATTTGACATGTTTCTTCTGACTAAAATGCTTTCCACTATTCCTACCACCCCATTCTATTCTTGCAAAATGTTAACCATCCTTCAAGGGCTATTCAATACCACTTCTTCTATTAAACTTTACCTTAAAGGGGCATGTGAGATGTTCAGTAAGGACTGGCTTCTCTAGTGAGATGACTTACTGAATCTTTTTAGGGTTACTCATCCATTTTTGGTGTCTACCTGTCACCCAATTCTCACCTGTGGCTCCAAGAAGTTATAGCATACATAACTAGATTATAGCTATAACTGTCTGAGCAGGCAGACTAAACCAGGTTGAAGATTGAAAGTAATCAACAGTCTTTAAACCTGTTAGACACTAAGGGGCATATCTACCCCAAGCATGGGAAGATCAGTTTAAGAGAAATAGATGGATGAAAATAATTTGTTTCAATGACCATGAAGATAGTTGAAGTAAACTTTGTCAAGTACTTGAGAGCTTGGTAAGACATCAAAGGTACCAAGTCATCCATTGGGTCCTGGGCCATCACCAGTCATCTGTATTTTTATACTGTCACTGGACTTTGATGACTCTGGAAGAGAAAGTGACTCTAACAACTTTGTATAACTGCATAATCCAATTCACGAGCAAGTCACTCATCATGATGTCACTAGTCTTCTTTGAAAACAAAGCATAGACAACAACATCTTACATTATTATTATTATTAATGCATTTGTCTTATTTCTCCCAACTGATCTATAATATTCTAATTGATAGCATGATAATAGTAGAAAGAGCATACATTTTGAAGCCAGAAGACTACAGTTCAAATTCCAATACTCTTTACTACCTATTTGCGCTTAGGCAAATTACTTTACTTGTGAAAGCCTGTTTTCTCATATATATATAAAATAAGAGGTCAAAGTTGGTAATCCAAATGAGTCTTTCCTGCTTTAAATCCTATAATCTTTATATAACCCAAGAGACTCGTATATATTAGGTATACTTATCAAATTAACTTGAAATATATATTAGTACTGTGTATATATAAATGGATATACGCATGCATGTATATGTTATTTAAAGGCAACTAAAATACCAGTGTTCTTTGATAGAGGTTCATTAAAATTTAAAATAATGAGTCATAGTATTTGTGATTATTTCATGAACCACACAAAAAAACCTTCTTAGTGGGTCCTTGTGAAACATGCACCTTTGAGGAACTTGAAAGCTGCTGAGTGAGAAAATCAGGATGGCTCATTTGCACAAGGGTTTGCTTACACTGCTTATATGAAGCTAGAATCAATAATTTGTATTGTAATTTATTGCCTTGGAATATTTCTCCACACTTAGGAAGGGCCTATTTGGGAAACTTCTCTGTATATACAACAAAACACACAGACATAAATCTATCAGCACTTATTAAGCACCTACTATGTGCCAAGCGCTGTTTGTACTAGATGTGGGTGATACAAATAGAAAGAATGAAATAATGTATTTTTGTATATGTATGTGCTTGTATGTGTGCATCTGTATATTTATGTGTAAAAATATATATTGTTTACTCATGTCATAGAATAATGAAATTTCAAAGTGAATATTATTAACAAAAATATCTCTAAAATAAAATTAAAACTGTATAGCAAAGATTCCCACAGATTTCATGAGTCATATACAAAAGCAGGACAATGATGCAATTGATAGGTCACCAGGCCTAGAGTCAGGAAGACATGAGTTCAAATTCATATTCAAATACTTCCTAGTGTGTAACTCTGAGCAAGTTATTTAGCCTCTGCCTCATTTTCTCATTTTAAAAATTAAAATAAATTTAGCACCTACTTCCCAGAGTTTTGTTATAAGAATCAAAAAAGATAATAATTATAAAGCACTTAGTACAGTGCCAGCCATGTAATAAATACTATATTATTTGAAATTTTTATTTAACTTTAAAATTATTTTATATCTTAATACTATTTAATATATTATTCATATATTGCTTCTATGGCATATATTTAATATAATAATCAATATATTGTATATTATTTACATTATAATTTCATTATTATATAAATTTCTTCAACTAACTAATTTGAACAGTTCTTTTGGACATGTCATTTTTACAAATGATGAACTTATTACAAAATTTTCTCTTTGCTCCTATCAATAAGGAAATGGTGTGTATGTATATACACATAGAGTATATATAAAATATATTTGTGTGCATATGTATCAATAAATAATATGTAGATAATATATATAAAGAATATATGATTGATAAGATATATATATATATATATATATACACATACCCACACACAAACACTGGACCCAGTTTTATTGAAATATCTTAATGGGAATATTTCCCCTTCTATAGGGTTATTTCACAGTTGGATGACTGGTTTATAGAAAGATCTTTTCAGATATTCATCTTGAGAATATTAGAATAAGCCCAGGCTGAGTAATATAAATTGAAAATATTCATCTCTAATTTGCTTTCGCTTTCTCTTAGATGCTTTTCAGTATTGTCAACTCAAAGCAAATTAGCACCCCCTACTCTAAATATATTATTTGTGTTTTCCTTCTTTTCATATTTCCTTGAAATGATGTAAGCAGACCAAAGCTCATAGAATCTTAGACCCAGAAGACATTTTTGAGGTCAGTTAGTCCAGCCATTTCCTTTTACAGTTGTGGAAATTGAGGCCCAGGGAAATGAAGCAATTTGCCCAATATGACAGTTACCCAGGGGCAGAATGGGTACTGTAACTTTGTTATCCCTATTGCCAGTCCAGTATTCTTTTCAGTCATTTTTGCATATTTCCAAGTTCTTTTCTCCATGTATTATTTTCAACAATTCACAATATAGAAGACATTTCATTAACTTACTTGTTTCCTTCCTTGACCAGATTGCTAATGTTTCATTCCTCAAACAATGCCTCTAATTCAGCTGTTCCCAAACTGTTCCGTATCACTCCGGTGTTCCACGTGGTTTCCACAGGGATTTAGTAAGAAAATATGTCCATGCTAGTAATAGCTTCACTTCCAAAATAGTCAATATGAGATGATGTATGTACCAAAAATATTTATTATGTTAAGTGATGTTTTGTATGAAAATCAGCTTAATTTCCTTTATTTTAACCCAGAATTTTTCCAATCTCCCTTTATCCCAAAGAGGGCCCCCTGGGCTAAGATTTATGGATTCTGTCAATATATTTCAAGTCCCAGAGCATTCCCAAATTAGTTTGGGAAATTCTGCTCCCATTGACAGACTTTGCAATACAAGTAGAAGTCCTTACTTTGGGGGTGTCCCCTGTCAAAATGAAAAATGGTCAAATATGCATGTTTTAGCAATAGCAACAAAAAATTTGTGAAAATATTTAGGCAGTTTGAAGTTATTAAAATGGCAAATCCACTGAGGCCAGGCCATGTAGTATGTCATGGAAGAAGCTAAAGAGAATGGAGACAGGAAGCTTTCTCTTGCATTTCCAATTCTGCATTTTAAAACACACACACGCACACACACACACACACACAATCCTTGGAAAAACTGGAAAAGAGCCAACATAATGCCATTATTTCAGAGAGAGCTTAGGGACACACCAGGAAATTACAGGCCAGTTAGTTTAACTTCACTTATAGGAAAAGTATTAAAAACTGCTGCAAGAGATCAAGAGAAGGGATGCTTAGAAAAAGAAAAAAGGATGCTTAGAAAAGCAAAGCTTGAGTCAGGCGAGCCCAGCTAACATGATTTTCTGGAAGGGAAGGTCATGTCTTAGGAACTTGTTGAAATTCTTTGAAGATATTACAGACCTAAAAGAGTAAAGTGAATAACAGCATATGCATATCTTTTTCCATTCCACATCAATTGTAAAGAAATGCCTTAGTAACCAGAAGAGGTCTGCACCAGGACTCTTAGCAACTACAGTTAAAACTGCTATCAAAATAGTAACCAGCCCCAAAAGTGGGATCCAATGGAATTATTTCAATCTGGAACCAATTAATACAACTTGATACATATAAATATAAAATCATGGGTTGTGGAAAAGCCAGTAATATCAAACCCACTCCAGCCTGCTTTAAGAATTATTAGGGACTTGAATGGAAAATTTTTGCTTCACAGAATTTGTTGTTGTAGACTATAAGACAAGGAGGAATCATTGCCCAGAGATGAAGAAGAGAGGTAGCCTTTACAATTAGAAATAGTACAGAATAAAGTTTGTAGAGATAACAAAGGAAGGGTTTCTAAAAAAGTAAAATAAACAAAAAAGGGAATATATGGTAGAACTGGTCACCCCAATGTTGCTGGTTAGGTCCAGACTGGTCGAGGCCAATACCAGTGGCCCAGGGTCAAGAACCAGGATTCTGCAGGGTCAAGGAAAGGTCACTAATCTGACTATAAGATCAGGATCAGGATTTGGTGACAAGAAGAATACAGATATATGTCTAAGTGTATGAGTCCAAAGGCAACAAAAGAAGTAACAGTAAAATATGAAAATGGATTTATGACCTCATAGATTTGGAAGTTTCTAGCATCAAAGTAGATATTTGCCTATCTTTTTCAACTCTTGTATATGTTCTTTCATAAAATCACCATCAGAGGTTTATCCAGTGTCTTGGAAGACTTCCTCATTTTCTCCTCACGTTACAAAGGTGCCAGTCTGGCAGTGTAACTGTCATCCCATGCCCTTGCCACATAATTAGCCCTTCATACAATTAGTTGATGGTATTTTTTTTACTATTTTTAGCCATACTTTCTCATTGTTAATATATTGTAACCTTTCTCTCTCTCTCTCTGTCTCTCTGTCTGTCTCTGTCTGTCTCTGTCTCTCTGTCTGTCTCTCTCTGTCTCTCTCTCCTTGACTCTCTGTCTCCTTATATTTCTCTCTCTCTCTCTCCTTGACTCTCTGTATCTCTCCTTATCTTTCTCTCTCCTTGACTCTCTCTGTATCTCTCCTTATTCCTTCTCTCTCTCTCTCTCTCTCTCTCTCTCTCTCTCTCTCTCTCTCTCTCTCTCTCTCTCTCTCTCTCTCTCTCTCTCAATACAAGTACAAGATCTTACTAGATTGAGTTGAGATGTTTAAAAAAAAATTGAGTTTAGACAGAGCAGCCTCATAGTGGTGTGATAGTATTTTGGGCTGTTAATACTATAGAAATTTCTGCAAAAGACAAGATGGAGTTTTATTTAGCATACTAGGGAGGGAGTTGGAGTTACATAGCCAGCCCCTTAAAATGGTTGTATTCATTCGGAAAACAGAAAAAAAATTCTTTTGTCCTAGTTTGTTTCTAGATGTTTTAGTCCTAGATGGTTTCATCCTCTACAACTTATTTTTTAAACCAATTTTAGCCTCCTAAAGGCTTCTTTCTGTTTAAAAAGATTTTTCTCATAATCATATATGATCTTGTTTTGTAAATTTTGCAGACATTAACTGATGTTGCCCTTGCTTACCATCTCTTTCTGCTTGGTAACTAAGTCAAATGTTTACTGATTAAAAAACTTAAAGGCTCATTGCTCCCACAGTAATAGAATTAGAGAAAGAACCATTAAAATCAAGTCAATTCAACATGATTTGAATGCCTACTCTTCACAGCATTATGATAGGCCTGATGGGTTTAAAAGTTTATATAAAACCAAATCCCTACATTTATTGAACTTACATTCTAGGAAGAAAACAAAATATGAACAAAGATAACTATAATGCATTGTAATACATAGAAAATGATTATTGAATTGAATAGTATGGATACTGGAATGGTACTCAAAATGTGCTGTATGATGTCCAAAAGAAAAAAGTTTGTTACCAAAAGGGAGACTAAATGGAAAGCTCTATGGATTAAACTATTAAAGGATGAGTGGAAACTCAAAAGGTGAAAGAAGAGGGAAAAAATTATGGCACATATTGTATTGTATAGAGTATGTCTATAATGATTTTAAGTATCTTTTTAAAGAATATAAACTCCATGAAGCAGAGACTTTTTTGCTTGTCTTGGCATTCCTAGCACTCGCCCAGTGTCAGACACCTAGTAGATACTTAATAGGTGCTTCCTAATTGATTTGATTATATAAAGATATATTTTATTTACTTAATTAATGTATTAATTTAATTATGTATAATTTATAAATTTAATTATATAAAATAGCTTTCTAATAAATATTTATTCAATGACTTTAGCAAATGATTGAGTATGGATCCCCCAGGGTCCCACAGAGAAGGTTGCTTCCACATTCATGAAGCAAAGTCAGTGAGAGAGTAAGATGCCTTCCACAGAAATTAGGAAGCCTGAAATAGATGAAGGAAAACAATGAGATTCCCTTTTGGATATCTTTAGTTTTTATTGTTGTTTGTCCTTCATTTTCTAAGAGGACCAATGATATCGTGTCATGACTTGCGAGTAAATTAGATGTAAGTGAGGCAGAATTGCACAAAGTTGTTAGCCTCATTTTCTCTTCCAGAATCATCAAATCCAATGGCCAAATGAAGGTCAATATGACTGGCAATTGCCCAGGATACAGTGGATAACCTTGGTGTCTGATATCGAATGAAGTTCTAAGCTTTCCAAAACACATGCTTCGGCTGCCTTCATGGCCACTGGAACAAATTGTTCTCATATATCCATTCCACTAAGGAAAGTCTTGCCCTGCTTGGGGTAGATATCTCCCCAATTCATCAATGGGTTTGAGGTCCAACAGCTACCCTCAACCTAGTTTATATCACTGCTGAGATGATTTTATTGGGGTATGGCCATTGTGCAAACTCAGCTTCTTGGAACCACAGGTGAGGGTTGGGTGACAGAAGGAAACCAAAGATGATGAACAGCCCTTTTCAGGGCTCAGCAAGCCTTCACACCAGAGGTACTAGCCCTTCCTAAATACCTCATACACCAATACATTAATTCAATGGGACATGTAGACAGAAATATCCAGGAGACAATTAGTTTGTGATGCAAGCCTCAAGTTCAGGAGAGATATTTGAGATGGATATATCAATTTGGGAATGATCTAAATTGAAAAGATAACTGAATCCAAGGAAATGGATCTCTCTTATCTTTGTCCCTGCTTTATCCCTATATACATATCTTCTAAAAAAATCTAAGTTTATGAGTTTCCTATGCATTCACATTCATCTCTTTAGACAACTTCACCATTTTTCCTCAGTGGGATCATTTGTCTATGTCTTCAGAATTTAATTCTTGGGAAATTTCTTTCCCTCCTGAACAAGCTCTGCTGTATAATTTTAGGCCTTGGTCTAAAATGGTCTTATCATATTTTTTCTCTGAACACTTTGAAATATATTCTTCCCAGAACTAGGGTATGGCAATTTGCCCAACTTCCCTCCCCTCTATCATGGACTCTTATAGAGTCCTCATTTTCTTCCATGTTCTTAGCATTACTACTTCAGTAAACATTCTTCCTTTTTAGGTCAGAATGTGGCATGGAACAGCATTTTCCTTATCACTTCCTCAACCTTTTGACAATGAAATTCTCATTAATATAAATCAGTTTTCTTATCCCCAACAATGTGTGCTTGTCTATCCCTCCCAATTTAACAAATGTCCTTGTCATCAGCAAACATCCCTTCATCCAAACTTCCAATTTTAAAAAAATATATGAAAAAAGCCAAGGGCAGATCTCTGGGACTTTCTATTAGAGACCCATTTCCAAGCTAATATAAATACATTTCTAATTACCTGTTCAGCCCAGTCAATCAGCTTGTCCTTTATTCACTTAAATGTGTTATCCTGTAGCTCACATCTCCCAATTTTGTCTACAAGGATAGCATGACCCACCTTCAAATATCTCACTAAATACAGATAGGTTATATGTCCATTTCATAGGATTTGGAGCTAAACAAGATCTTAGAGATCATTTAATCTAACCCCCTAATTTTATAGACTTGGAAACTGAAACTCAGTAAAATAAAGTAGCCTAATTGGATTGGACCTCAAGCCCTCTAAATTGAAATCCAGCACCATTTTCAATTAAGCCATTTATTGTTTTCAGTCATATGCACTTTTCCTGAACCCATTGGGGGTTTTCTTGTCAAAGATAATGGAGCACTTTGCCACTTCCTTCTCCAGCTCATTTTACAGATCAGCAAATAGGGTTTAAGTGACTTGCCCAGGATCACACAGCTAGTAAGTGTCTGAGGCAAGATTTGAACTTGGGAAGAGAAAGCTTCCTGGCTCCATGCTCAGCATTCTATCCATTGCACTCTAGCTGTCCCATTATTTCATATTTTCCAGGCATATTAGACCTCTTGAAATCAGCCTGATAAGCATCACAGAATGAGATTAAGTAGGCTTTGCTGTCAGAGTTAAAAGGATATAGGACTTGGAAACAAGCAATAATAAAGTATTAGTTCTTTCTGTACCATTGAGACTATAGGTGTAAAACTTCAACAGTGTGATCCTTAAAATCTAAATTGAATAGTGCTATCCTACCCCTATCCCAGCCTTGCTCCCCTCCCCCCCAATAGTAGTCATTTTTAATGGTAGTCTCTTAAATAGTAGACATTATGTCATGAAGCATTTGAAATCTGGTCATTATTTACAGAGTATTGTTAATCTTTTTCATTTTTTCCTCAAATCACTCAATTGCTTTGTAATATATCATCATTTCTCCCATTATTCATTTGGAGAAAACAATATATTAAGCCATTCTTTTTGAGGTTGTTTACTTTGTTTTATTGATTGGCTTATGCATATGTTTGAATCAACCAATCTAATCTCATTTGATTTTTTAAAAGAGAACTTGAAAATATTAGATTGAGCCATTTTAAAAAAGTGTTTTTGGTAGTTAGACATGACCTAAAGTATCAAAAGATGTGATCACCAAGCTAATCAGTGTAGAGGGTGATTTTATTTCATAGTCCCTGATAACTTGATCTACTGGGCACTACTTTGGGTGATATGGCACCTGTTTTCCATAGCAGTGAGCCTTCAGTTTGTAGTGACAGGTTTCAGTATCAGATGTTCCTAGGAAATGATAGAACATAAATTGAGAGCTCAACAAGACTTTTGTAGTTGCTGTTCATTCATTTCTATCATATCCAACTCTTTGTGACCCCATTGGGGGTTTTCTCATCAAAAATACCAGAGTAGTTTGCCATTTCCTTCTCCAGCTCAAGAAACAGGTCAACTGGTTCAATGACTTGTCAGTGTCTAATAAGTGTCTGAGTGTCAGCTAATGAGTGTCTTAAGTGAACTCGGGTCTTCCTGAGACCCATTAGAGTGCATCCAATACAACCCTTATGTTATTCAGGAATGTGCAGGAGGTGACATGGAAAAATAAGTGGCAGACTCAGGTTTTGAATCCAGATGACTCATTGCCACATCTAGTGTTCTGTCTACTGTACTACACAGGCTTTTCACTAAATTAAATTTGATGAATCAAGAGTTAACCAACATTTAATCCACTATCTAACTCCAATAAAATAAAAAAGGCCAGAAAGTATTTAAAAGATATTTGGATGGATCATTGCATTATTCTCTGCTGCCAGAAGAGAAACCAGACATATATTTCTACTTTCTTATACATGAACTTGTGCTTCAAAAGACTGAATAGTGTCATACCTAAGCCAAGAACTCCAGAGTTCAAATTTAGCCTCAAAGATCTATTAGCTACACAGTTCTAGACAAGTTAACTCAACTTTTCTAGGACTGCTAAATCTCTAAAACAAAGGGAGTTGGGCCTCTAAATCTATGACCCTGGGAACATCTTTTCCCTAAGAATAGCTTTTGGTTCTTTTTTCAGTCATGTCTGACTCTTTGTGACCTCATTTGGGGTTTTCTTGGCAAAGCTACTGTAGTGGTTCACCATTTCCTTCTCCAGCTTATTTTACAGATGAGAAAACTGAAGCAAACAGGGTTTAGTGACTTGCCCAGGATCACACAGCTAGTGTATGAGGCCAGATTTGATCTCAGGAAGGTGAGTCTTCCTGACTTGAGACCAGGCACTCTATGGCACCACCTAACTACAAGTATATTATAGGAACTAATTGGATATGTACAAATTTATATAAGAAATAGCAATTATAATAGTTATATCAGATTATTTTACATTATAATTTATAACTTTTTTTTACCTTTTTTTACCTTTTGAAGTATAGGTTGTATAGAACCACCGTATATATATATACACACACACACATATGTTATATATGTAGATCTATATGAGATATATATACGTGTGTGTGTGTGTATGTGTGTATAGCTAGGTGCCACTGCTTGTTGTAAGGAATCAGTCAATCTATCAATAAATATTTATTAAGCACCTAAGTATTAGGTGTTATTATTATTATTATTATCTGTGTTAAGTGCTGACTCCATCAAAAACACCAAAAAACAAAGTGGTTACAGCTGAAACTAACAGACCTTTGTGAATAGCTCTGTGGCCACAATTTTTATTAATGAGGGGCAACTAGATGGTCCAGTGGATAGAACACTAGTCCTAGAGTCAGGAAGATCTGAATTCATATCCAGCCTCAGTCGCAAACTAGTCATGTGACTTTGGACAAGTCACTTAAGTTCTGTTTAACTTAATCCATTGAAGTAGAAAATGACAAACCATTCTAGTATCTTTGCCCCAAAAGTACTGGCATGCTGTGGTCCATGGGATCATGAAGAGTCAGACAACTGATTGACTCAACAACAACAACAACAAAAGATGCTAAAAAAGTGTTCTTTAGTTTCTAAACTGACAGTACCAGTTTAAAAAATCCTCTCCATCATAGTCCCCTAAAAATTAGTATCCAAATTTTTAACCTTTATCAAGAACTTCTTCAGAAAATGTAAACTATTTCTAAATCCATAACAAAATGTCCTTATAATAACTTTTGTTCTCTTGTTTTTTCTACAAATGAGAGAGGATTTAATTACTTATCTATACATTAAATTTCCTGTCCCTTGGAATGTCAAGAGGGCAAAGTCTGTTAATATAACAACAGATGCTAGCTCGCCATTCTTGATATGCCTAGTTTGCAGTTGTGGGGGAGGGATGGGTAGGGAAAAGGATTTGGAAGAATAGTAGGGGGAAAGTAGTGGAAAGAAGTGCTTTGGGGGGCATGGGGTCTGGCAGAAGAATGGTAGCCAGGTCTTGTCTTAGGTAGGCAAATGAATAGGAGTTCTTGAAATATATTCATGTGAATAGATGAGGAGAGGAGGAGCAAACCCCTCCAGTATCTTTATTAAGAAAACCCCAAATAGGGTCATAGAGAGTCAGACATAACTAAAATCAACTGAACAACAGCAAGAAGTACTTAATGAATTCTTTTTTTCTCACTTACTTGTTATTCCCATCATACAGACGAAGAAATCGGAGCTCAGAAAAGCTGAGAGAGCTATCTAGCCCAGGTTATACAACTAGTAAAAGGCAAAGCTGGGACCCACACTGACCCTACATTTCCACAAGACAGTGCTCTTTTCACCACACTATGCTGTTATTTGCTACCAAAGGAAGATTTGCTTTTTTGACTTCCTCAAAGAGTGATTGCAGGAAAAGGTTTCTAGCTTGTACTCTTGTAGCTTTTTTGACATATTCAGGTTAGACATCCAAAATGCACATCTCCCTCGGGAAATTTATCATATTTCAAATTACACATGTCTGTTATAACATGAATCTTTGTTTTACCTACCATGTATTTATTATTGCTGCTCCTGAAACTTCCTCAAACCCCCAAAGAGGTCTTAATCCCTGTCAAATATTATTATGTTCCTGACTTTTATGCAGTTTTGAAAAGGGTTGTTTATTTAGTTTCAGTGACTCCTTGTTACTGCCAAATATTATTTCATTTCAGCACAGATGTTGAGAAGGCCAGTGAATGGAATTACTTTACAGCTTTGACATTGTCAGGAGATGGATCCCAGTTTAATTAGGGACAGCTGCAAATGAGTAGGGAGTCACCTGCTGTAGCTATTTATCATCATTATAAACTCACAGAGGAAGGATCTGGGCACTTGGTAACCCTTCGCTTGGTTGGAGAGTGTGTTCAAGATGGAGCCTAGGACTTTAATGCCTTTTATGCATATACAGAGTCTGCTTAGATAAAAATGAAGTTGCTCTACAGTACTATTTTCTTGTCATGATATATGAAGTGTGAAAATGTTTCTACTACTCCTATCCTTTCTCCTTTTGTGCTGAAGCCATGATATGTTAAAACTAGAAGGAAATCTAGAGGTCACCCAGTTCAACTCGTACCTAAAGCATCACTGAGAAGTAGCTCCTTGCTTGAAGCTTTAGTGGACAGGGAACTCATTACTTTATGAAGTGATCCATTCTTTATTTAGACAGTTCTCATTGTTAGAAAATTCTGTACTGGAATAAGACAAAATCTACCTCGCTGTAACTTCCTCCCATTCATCTCGGGTTTTTTCTTTGGGACCATAGATTTAAATGAGAAAGGGGCCATAAAGGCTTAAAATTGATTCCAACCTCTTAATTTTACTGGTGAGAAAATTAAGACCAAGAGAGGCTCAGTAATTTGCCCAAAATCACAAAGCTACTTAATGGATAAACTCAGGATTCAAAATCAGGTCTCCAGTATCCCTGGAATCAGGAGATTTGAGTTCAGATTCTGGCTGTCTTTGTGGAACCTTGTTCAATGTATTTTCCCTCCTTTGTTTTATCATGAGTCAGATGGGCAGGTGGAACTAGATAGGCTGAAGTCCCTTCTTTGATACAGAGTATTGGGAAACTGGACAAGTTTATGTTCTTTACCAAATGCTGGCAAAAATTTCAAGATTAAAAATGGTTGCCAAGGGAAGGAACCAGGACTCTGGGGTTCCCACAATTCCCCTTTGCTCTTCATTTTGTTTTATGGTGAAAATATTAGAAGTTAGGAAAAATTATGAATAAATATTGTTGTTAAATATTCAGCCTGACTCCAGTTTTCCTTAAGGAAATGTGTTGACTAGTAAGAGATTGAATATGGAAAATGGAGTGCCTTTCACAGAGGTGTCAAATGTGGCCCACAGTCCTCCTAAGTAACACTAAAACCAGATTAAAATATAATTAGGAAATATTTAACAAAGTAAATTAAAATACAAAATGATATTGCATCTTAAAACTAAGACATATAGTCCATAGAGATCCTTATACAAATTAGTGCCCCCAATTTCTATCTGAGTTTGACCACACTGACCTTTCTGACCTTATTAACAGTTTGTACCAGTTGGTATCTTTGGCATATTTCAGTCCCAATTGTCTCAAATTCAGAGTTTTCCATCTGTTGTAGACCAGCTGAGTCAATCTTGATCCCAAGAATGTAAGGATACTAAATTATATATGAAGCCTCTAGGAGACTGGAATGTTTCTAGGATCAACAGCAACAAACATTTATTTACTGTATGTGTACATGTCATAGAATAAACTTGTAGGTCTGAGAATATTAATTTTTCTGTTCATATAGGGATACATATGTGCCAATGTACTCACATATAGAATGATTTAAAACCATTTTTAAAACCCTTACCTTCTATTTTAGAATTGATACTAAGTATTGGTTCTAAGGTAGAAGAGTGGTAAGGGCTAGGTAATTGGGATTAAAGTGACTTGCCCAGGGTCACACAGCTAGGAAGTGTCTGAGGTCAGATTTGAACTCAGGAAGAGAATTCTTCCTAACTCCAGGTCTGGTGTTCCATGCACTGTGCCACTTAGCTGCCCAATATGGTTTTAGGGAATAGTCATCTTTATTCAGTGGATAGAGAAATGCCTCAAAACCAAGAAGACCCAAGTTCAAGTTTTGTTTCTCACCTATAATAGCTGTGGGGCTCCAGAAATTCATTTAATCTCTTAGAGTTCTAAGCAACTTTTGAAGATTATAAATTCTAGACTATGAAAACCCCAAACTAGACACATAATGTTCCAAGTGTCATTTGACCAAAGCAGGGTTTTTAAAAGACTATCCTATGTGACTTTATAAACAAAACAAAAATAAAATCGTGCGGTAGACAGATGACATCAAACAATCATGAATATCATCTAGAGCATTCCAAGTAAGGAAACATACAACCAGGGCTTAAACACCTCCAATGCAAAGGAGCAGACTGTCCTGGGAGGCAGTTCATTCATTCTGATTTTGGACAGCTCCAATTGTTAGGAAATTTTTCCTTATGTTAAACTGAAATCTGTCTGCCAGGAACTTCTCCCCATGAGTCTTAGGTCTGATCCTCCCTTCCTTTCTGCCCTCAAAAAGAACAGTTCAGCATTATTAACATTTTCTCCAACACTTTCTTAAGTGGACAATTAACAAACAGCAAGTCAAGCCATCATTTGTGGTTTTTCATTGGAAAATTTAACAACCATCTCTCAAGAACTGGTTTAAGCTTAATGGAGTCCCTACATGGCAGCCAAAGGAGACAATTAGGTCTTAGGTGGCAATAACAAATGCAAAGTGCAGAGGTAGAAATGAGCCAGAATATCTGATGGCAAGAGAGAACTATGATAGGCCATAGTATTGGCAAGATGGTGAAGAGGTAGGAGATGGGGGGAGGGAGGGGCTATTGTGGATCTGGTACTGGTGAGATTCCCCAAGATGTTTGAGGGTCCATCTCTGACCCAAGCTAGGAATGAGGAAGTAAGTCTGACCAGATGTAGAATCCAGCCATGCTGGTCTCCTCAGTGCTGAGAGTCATGGTCTCCCTTTCCCAAGTATGGAAAAAAAGAGAACAATTGTAGGCTATGGGGTATGGGTCCCCTACTAGAAAGATCTAGGCTCTTAATACTCCCAAAAGAGATTATGGGACTGAGCTCCCTGGAATGGGTAACCAGAGAAGCAAATAGGCATATAGTAGTAGTTAATAATTGCTTATGGACTGATTAATGGGCCACATCTCAGAAGACCAAATTTCAGCAACCTGGTTGTTAAGTCAGCCTAGGAGACCTAGTAGATAGAGTATTGGGCCTACAGATAGGAAAGTCTGAGTTCTAATATGGCCTCAGACACTTACTAACTGTAAGACTTTGTACAAATCAATTAACCTCTATTTGCTTCAATTTCCTCAATTGTAAAATGGGTTTTTACACTTAATCCTGGATTTGTGAGGATCAAAAGAGATAATATTTATAAAGCATGTAGCACAGTGCTGGCCCCTAATAGATGCTATATAAATGAAGATGATGATAATGATATGAGAGCATTGTACTAAGTTAAGTACTAAGACACTTGGACTCAGTCCTTATTCTGACACTAACTCTAGACTTCTGTCAAATAAGGGGGTTGGACAAGGTGATCTCTAAGATCCCCTTCAAACTCTTAATCATCTATAAGCCTCTGAAATTTGAGCCTTATTTTTAGCAACAATTGAGTCAGCCTTCCTCTGTGACCCAAAGCAAGTTGTATCCTCTCTGTCTGGCCTCAATTTTCCTATCTGGAAAATAAAAAGATTAAGACTAAGTGATCTCAACGATCTCCATCTCTATAATTCTGCAATACTACTTAAGATTTGAGTTGAATGTGGCTTCAGCTTTCTTTCAGCCCCCTTCCCCAAAGCATCTCTCTTTTAGGTGTAGGAATTTCTACTCCATCCTCTCCCCTGTCCCATATTATCAGACTTTTCAAATGCCAATTATGAAGAAATAACTGACCTTAGAACTAAGATAAGATAGGAAGCTACCAGATGACCTGGTGACTAGGTACCACATGATTTTTCCTATTCTTCAGGGATTTCTCCTGATTTCTTAGAATCTGTTACTTCCAAATGTATTTACTTCCCCCTTTCAGCAAGATGACACTAGAGGAAATTGCAAGTCAACTGATGACATCTTTCAAATGACTTGCTCTGTCTAGAGAAAACATTCCATTCCTGGTTTTGAATCTAGTATAATATCTTGAATGCAGGAGGAAATAGTCTCTGTTCCCTGCTTTGGTCATGAAATACAAAGAGCACTGTTTATATCTGAGAGTCACATTTTTTTAACAAGCTGTAGAACAGAGAAGAACAACCTGGATGGTGAGGGAACTCAAAACTCATGGATGAATTGGTTGAATGAACCAGGATGGTTAACCTGGAGAAGAGAAGACAAGGGTAGAGGTCAAATACTGGGTATATGACTAGGTGTCATGTGGAAGAGTAATTAAATTTATTTTGCTTGGTTCTAATTTGTTAAACCTAAGAAATATAAGTGATAATTATGGAGAAGTACATATTCACTCAATGTAAGAAAAAATTTTCCAGCAATTGGAGCTATTTAGAAGACTAGGCAGGCTGTCCTATCACTAGAGGTCTTTAAGTAGAGACTGACATTTGTCTGGGATGTTGTGGGAATTTTTGTTCAGATTCGAGTTTTCAAATTCCTTCAGAATGGCGTGATTTTTATTGACCTTGTAGAAGAAATTTAGATAAAAAAAATTTGACATCTCAAAATCTCAATGAGTTTATCATTAATCTTGAATTTGTAGTCTATTAAAAAACTGACTTTTTTACATTAATTCCTCATCATCACTGTCTGTACAGCTGACTTTTTAAAACCCAGGTACAGAATTTTGTATTTATCCATGTATAATTTTATTATGTTAACTTCAGTCCAACATTCCAGCTTAACAAAACTTCTTGGATTTTTATTCCATAAAACCTACATGTTTGCTAACCCTCCCAACTGTTTGTCATTGGCGGTTTTAATAAGCACATCATCTATGTCTCTGATAGATAAATATTTGAACAGAATAAGATAAGAAGAGAGCTCAGTGTTGCTCTACAAAGTACATTCTTTGTGTTTTATGAAATCTTTGACTGACATTCTCTGGATCATATGAACCCATCTAATTTACCATCACCCAGCGCACAATTCTCCTTATCCACAAAGATAAGATTTGACAATGCCTTGCTGAAATCTAAATATGCTCTATTTCTTGCATACCTTTTATCTATCAGTATAAGTCTGGTGTGTTATGATTTGTTCTTAATGAACTCATGTATGGGCCCAATGATGGATTATGTTTGATGTCCAAGAATCAGGCTAATATATTCTGCAACACAGTGACCGTTCGATCATGTATAAAATTGATTGTGGCCATGTTGATGAAGGGGGTTCTGACTCTATCACTGAATCCTTAGAATATAGAAATAAGTTGACTATTGTGTAAAAAATGTCTACTAAAGCAAGGGCAGATTTGTTCCTTGGTTTGGGGAATTGTGAAGTACTACAGGGAAGAGTAAGCTGTGATTTAGAGTTATAGATCCTGAGTTTGAGATCTTACTTTACTAACTGTCGGGTATGTGATCTTGGACAAATGCCTTCATCTCTCTAATCTACATTTTCTAAAATGATGGAGCTGGACTGAATTGAGGCAGTTAGGTGACATAGAATTAGAGTGCTTGACATGGAGACAAAAAACAAAATGCTTAATAGCTGTGTGATCTAGGAAGTCCTTTAACCCTTTTGTGCCTTAGTTTCCTGACTTGTAAAGTTTGAGTATTGAACTCTATATCCTCCAAGGTCTCTTGTAGCTCTAAATCTGTGATCCTATGATTTCTAAAACTATTCTCAAATCTAAATCCCATACTTTCAGGTACCCCACGGTGGTGAATCATTGCTCTTTTAGTGCAGGAGTTCTTAACTTTTGCAGGGAGGGTAGACCATTTTGGCATTCTGGTGAAGCCTGTGGGGCCCTTCTCAAAAAAAAATGTTTTGTTGGCACAGCTAAGTGGTGAGTTGTTGTTTAGTCATTTCAGACTCTTTCTGACCCATTTGGGGTTTTCTTGGCAAAGATACTGGAGGGGTTTGCCACTTTTTTCTCCAGCTCATTTTATAGAAGAGGAAACTAATGAAGTGAAGTGACTTCTCCAAGATCATACAGCTAGTAAGTGTCTGAGGCCAGATTCAAACTCATGAAGATGAATATTCATGATTCCAAGCCCAGTGCTCTATTGACTACATCAACTAACTGTCTACCTGAGATCTGAGTTCAAAGGGAACCTTGGATACTCAGTAGCTGTCTACCTGAGATCTGAGTTCAAAGGGAACCTTGGATACTCAGTAGCTACATCAAGCTAGACAAGTCTCTTAACTTCTATTTGTCTCTATTTTCCTCATCTGCAAAATAGGAATAATAATAGAACCTCCATCCTAGCAGTGTTATGATCAAATGAGATAATAATTGTTAAAGTGCTTAGCACAGGGCCTGGAAGTGTCCTAGGAATCACTTACATAAAAAGTTAGCTATTTCTAGTGTGTGACCCTGGGCAAATTGTTTAACACTGTTTGCCTCAGTTTCCTCATCTGTCAAATGAGCTGGATAAGGACATGGCAAATAACTCTAGTATCTTTACCAAGAAAGCTCCAAAGGATGTCATGAAGAGTCAGTAGATGACTAAATGATTAAACAAAAACTAAAAATTATTCTTATTAGCTACATTTATAATAGAAGAAAATGCCAAATTTCAGGCAGAGGTGATTTGAAAATTTTTAAATAAATAAATAAATAAATAAATAAATGAAGCAATATTTTCCCATCCAAGTTCACAGGATCTAAGAAATTGTCCACAAATAAGAGTCTGTGGGTCCCCTCCCTTGTGTGAAATAAATATTTAGGGGACTCCCAACCCAATCCCAGACTATCTCAAGGTCATGCATCTTAATTTGCCAGCATGGCAGGTGAGATTCCTGACCAAAGGTAGTCAAGGGATGTGACATGTAGGGAGTGAAGTGAAATCTTGGCCAATTGGAAAAATCTTAGGGGAAGGGTTTAGATTCATACACTCGGAGGTCACTTCCAGCTCATCCCCCATGATCCTATAGAAGGTTGTTTAAGCCAGGTCCCTTCCCTTCCTCCTCCCCTGTAGCTACAGAGAACATATTTTCTCATCATAACAGGCAGCCAGGAATTTACCAATGTGGCGTCTCTCCTCTTTCCCCCTGCCTGCCCATCAGACCCCGTCATCATAACAGACTTTTATTGTGTTCTGAAATGATGCCATATTTTGATTTTAAGCCCCAAAGTCCCTGTAGATCTACTTCACAGAAATCAGACAGCACAAAAAATACCTTTGTGGCCCAGGAGTGGCTTTCGATCAGGATATTCTCTTGTGCTTGATGAAATTCCAGTACAGAGAAGTAGCCTACATTGCAGAATCATTGAAATACAGACCTCGATGGTAACTTGAGAGACATGCAATTTATCACCAGCATACCAAAGAGGCTTCCCCTCAGTCACTTCAGACACAGAGGCAAACATCCCCCAGGCCAAAGAGCTCAGGTCACCAGCCATTCCAATATTTAACGCTCTTGAATATTTTCATGATCTGAGGGTTGTTCAAATTGCCCTCACCACGCTATCCCATTGGGTGGAAGAGGATTGGCATTTCTTAAAGTGTCTGGTAGATGTCAGGTCTGGGAGGTAGGTGCGATTTCACACTTGGGGAAACAGAGGCAGACAAGTTAGGTGGCAAGCACAGTTACTAAGTATCTGAGGCTAACTTTGAATTCAAGGCTCCATGCACTATGGCGCCACCTAGCAGGCACACTGTCTCCCCACTCTATTTAAAGCCTTGCCTGACACACAGTTAAAGCTATCTTTGTGTTTTTAAAGGCAAACAGATTGAGCTTTGATACAGATTGTCCCAGTGCAGCAGGATTGTCAGCAAGAAATTGAACTTTCCTGGCAAATGGCTACAAGTACCATTTCAAACCAATCCTGAGGTTTCCCCCCAGGGCCAGCCCCAAGTGGGTGGTTTTTATTTTACAAGTCTTCTTGCAACCTCACAAGTCCCCGGAGACCTCCTTGCATCTTAGACCTGTTCTTCATGAAGCTATGCTTGTTTCCAAAGGGTTCTGCCCAGGTGTGTTCTATGTTTCACAGTCCAGGGTAAATGTTTTCTGGCTTATCTTTTTTTTTTTGTAAGTATTTTTGAATCTCTTTGAATCTACTCTGTTTCTTTTCCAAACATTGATTGAGATGGACTTTCCAAGACTTGGGTGCAAAGCCTAGCTCTGCCTCTTACTAAGGACTCATTATAAGGTTTAAGGTTGGATGAATCATTCCTTAGTTTCCCTATTATCTATAAGATGAAGAGTGGGTGCTCCCAATATCTACTTCATAGGTGATTGTGAGGAAAACATTTTGTAAATTTAATAGCACTTTACAAATACAAATTTTTAAGATCTTGGGAAAATAGATTTAGAGGTAAAAAAAAACCAACTTTCAAGTCCTCCAATCCTATTTTGAGCATTTATTCAAATGATTTTGCTTCTTGATTTCTTCCTTCAAATTATTTTTCTTTTTTACAGAAGATCTGAATTTTAAGAGATGCCCTCCCACAATTTTTTCCCTACTGGTAACTCATCATAAGAACTCATAATCAGATCCATAAGTTCTCTAGTTACATTTTGGCATGGTTGAATCCAAAGAGTCTTCTACAGTTAGAGGCAACACATATCCTCACTCTTTCCTGCTCACCTCCCCCACATATACATTTACTTCCCCCGCCCCTTCCTCTTTCTTGTGCTTTATTTGGCTATTTCACTCGGTAGAATGAAAAACCATAAGAGACTGGACAAAAAAAGGCAGGAAAGTCCTGACTGAATGGTGGTAGGAACCTCAGACAAGACACAGTTCAGTGAGATACAGTGTGCCTGGTCATTGTGTCTGAGTCTGACGTGGATGAAATTGACACCATATGCGCCCACGTGTAATTGCTCAGAGGGGCTGGGGGGTGGTAGGGATTGGGTAGTGGAAAGCAACATGTCAGAACATTTTAGTAACACCTAATTCATCCCAAGCTTATAAATACATCTGATGCTTACTGAAAAACAAAAGTAGAAAAACTGTTACAACTAAAATTGCTCTTTGACAGTGTGTGAATGTTAGTAAGAAGATAACATGAACAGAAAGAAATTTGTAACAACTTTTTAATGGTATTTCTAACATTTATTCTATTATTTTTTTTTGCAGTAAATAAAGTGGTTATGGGACTCCAAGGAAAAGGGCCCAGATGTTAGTGAGTTGTATGAAATGCAGTGGAAACAAGTTGTAAAAAATACAGCCATAAAACAGGCTGTCAATGCCACACATCTGGACAATGCAGCTGTATGTTCCTAGTACTGTCGTCACCCAAAGAAAACTCAATAGCCTTATTTCACCCCAATTAGGCTACATACCAACAGGATCAGCATTAAATGGCAGAGGCGGGGTAGGGAGGCCCATAATCATGGCGCCTCTCCAGGAAGCAACTTTTATCTCTCAGTTGAATTTAGTCACCAAAATATGGAAGAGAGACTAACCTGGCTGTTTCCATAATTATGTATTTTTTAAATGTCCTGTACCATGCCCTAACAAATTATAATTAGCAATTTTGGCCTCTTGGATTATTTTTTTAAAGAATGAAAACAACAACTTTTTCTGATGCATTGAGCTAGTTTCCTAAAAATTGGAGGAGTGAATGCTATGCCTTTTCTTTCTGCATCAGTATGGTGGTCTGTGGCTATCCTCAGAGGAGAAGCATCTGGACTGATTGGAAAAGAATTCATGTGCCAAAGAACCCAGTTAATTGAAAGTTGTTATTGTTTTACTTATACATTGGAGTAGATTATCTGAAAGGTTTCTACTCATAATCATTGAGTCTATGATATAGTATTTATGGTCATGTGTATTTCATTGTATTTTTACAATTGTGCTCCGAAGTTCATAGGATTATAGATTTAGAGCTGGAAGGAAGCTTAGAGACCATTAAATATGAGGAAACTGAGGCACGGGAATGTAACGATTGCCAGAGGGTCACAGAGCTAATGAGAGGTCTAAAGAGAAATCTGAACCTAAGTTTTCCCAAGTCCAAGTTCATTGTCCTATTCATGATATTATTTTGTCTAAAGATTGAACTATGAAAGATTTTTTTTGGTGTGGAGGGGAATTTTGGGATCTAGCTTTTGATTTCATCAGTATAGAAACTCCCTTGATGGAAATTTCTACCTATACAGACCTCAGACTTATATATACTCAGTTACTCAATATATACTTACCTCTACATATACATACATGTCTAAATACATGTGTTATGTATTAAATGTATGTTATATATAATGAATGTGTATACATGCATGTATGTGTGTATGTATGTGTTTGAATGTTGACTACACCCTGAAATTTTGGTAGTTTGCTCAAGATCACCCATCTAGAATACATCGGAGTCAAGACAAACTTAGGTCCTTCTGATTCTGAGTCCAGTTCTTTCACCATGAAACCTTACTGCCTCACTTTGCAGATGTATTATCTACATGTTCTAAAAGCAATGAGGGCTCAAGAAATTAAATAACTTGCCCAAAGTCATGGAGATAACTAATGAAAAACAAGTACTTCTACTTGGCCCTTTTGAAGCAGCTAGATGGTGTAGAAGATAGAGCACTGGACTTGAAATCAGGAAAACCTGAATTCAAAACTGCCCTCAGTTATTTAACTAGCTGTATGTGAACCTGGACAAATCACTCAACCCCTGTCTGCCTCAATTTCCTCAACTGTAAAATGGGGATAATAATAGGACCGACCCCCTAGGGTCACTGTGAGGCTCAAAGGAAATATTTGCAAAGTGTGTTGCACTGTCCCTAGCTCACAGTAGGCACCTAATAAATATTTGTATCCTTTCTTTAACTCTTATGATCATGCAGCTATACTATGTCATGGCCCTGTGGCATGTCCTATAATTCTTCAGGACCTATTGTAGTGACACTATTGTTGAGAGCAATGGGTTTTGTAAAATACTATGTAATTATGAGTTATTATTCTCATTACCATTCATATATATAATAAAATAGAAATGTTTAATCTTTCTCAGAATCTTGGGAAAGATGTGGTACCATTGTTCATTCAGATGATGACCTTTTTTTGCCATAATGATCTTTCTCTCTCCACAGGTAATAAGTGCAGCAAAAGCCATTATGGCTGCTGGAGAAACACTTTCCACGCCATTGATTGGGAAGCTCATTAAATATGAGCTGATGAATCTCAAACAAAAGGATGAACTACGAAGGGCTGCGGAGAAGAAGGTAGGATGGCGGTGTCTCTGATGGAAATTAATAATAATAGAAATTTAGATATGTTCTGAAGAGCAGGTTGTCTATGAACTTTTTTGTCCTACCAGGATAACTGTATTTAAGTAGAATTGATTTTCTTCATAATCTTTTTAAAAATTATTTTCCACATTTAAAAACATTATTTTATAAGAGGTCTTGGGTTCATATCTGGTCTCTGACAACTCCTAGCTGTGTGATCCTGGGCAAGTCACATAACCCCCATTGCCTAGTCCTTACCATTCTTCTGCCTTGGAACCAATACATAATACTGATTCTTAGATGGAAAGTGGTTAAAAAAAACACTATTTTGAGAAGGGGTCCATAGACTCCACCAGATGACCAAAGGGGTTCAAAAGATGAAGTTTAAGAACTCCTGCCTTCAAGACAATTTATCTACTCATGATCCAATGAGCTCATTGGTGTCCTAAGCTCATTTTGCTATCCCCTCCCACTAAATCTTCTTAAGAAAAGTGAAATTCCAAATGGGCACATAGAGAATTTGATTTCTCAAAAAAATATACAGTGGAAAGAAGACAGGGATGACAAGACCTCATTGACACCTTCCATCTGACACTACCTGTGGGACCTAAGGTAAGTCACATGACTTCTTTGGGATTCAGTTCTCTCGTCTGTAAAATGGACTAGATAATCTTGTCTTTTAAAAAGGATGATGGAGGCATCTGGGTGGCTCAGTGGATTGAGAGCCAGGCCATATGTGGGAAGTCTTGGGTTCAAATTTGACCTCCAACACTTCCCAGCTGTATGAATCTGGGCAAGCCACTTAACCCCCATTGCCTAGCCCTTACCACTCTTCTGCCATGAAACCAATACACAGTTATTGATTTTAAGAGGGAATCTGGTAAGGGTTTTTAAATAATAATTATATATATATATATATATATATATATTATCGTTTGTTCTCAATACACAATGCATTTTAGCCAAACTGACCAGCTTTCTGTTCTTTATACACAGTGCTATATCTTACACCTCAATATCTTTGTACAAGCTGTTACTAATGCCTAGAATGATCTAATGGTCTCCTTCCTCACCTTGGACTCTTAGATTCCCTTTAGTTTCCGAACTACCTCCTACATAAGAACTTTCCTAATCCCCCTTCAGTTACTTATATCTCTCCTGAAATTCTCTTGTATTTTCTTATACATGGCTCGTCTGTAGTTTTGTGTGTACATACCATTTCCCTGTCCCAATCAAATATGAGCTCCTTGAGGCCAGAGACTTTCATTTTTGCTTTTATATCCCTGTTGCCTAGCACAGTATTCTGTGCATAGCAGTCACTTAATAAATAATTATCAGAAAAATCAAGCCATTCCCCAAATAATAAGTGGGCAAAGGACATGAATAGGCAGTTTTCAGATAAAGAAATCAAAACTATCAATAAACACATGAAAAAAATGTTCTAAATCTCTTATAATTAGAGAAATGCAAATCAAAACAACTATGAGGTACCACCCCACACCTAGCAGACTGGCCAATATGACAGCAAAGGAAAGTAATAAATGTTGGAGGGGATGTGGCAAAATTGGGACACTAATGCACTGCTGGTGGAGTTGTGAATTATGAATCATTCTGGATGGCAATTTGGAACTAAGATACTGTGGCACAATCAAATGTGATGGAGTTCTCTCCTAGCAGCAATGCAATGATCCAGGACAATTCTGAGGAACTTATGAGAAATAACACTATCCACATCCAGAGAAAGAACTGTGAGAGTAGAAACATAGAAGAAAAACAACTGCTTGATCACATGGTTTGATGGGGATATGATTGGGGATATAGACTCTAAATGATCACTCTATTGTAAATATTAATAATATGAAACTAGATCTTGATCAATAATACATGTAAAGCCCAGTTGAATTGTTCATTGGCTATGGGAGGGGGAAGAAGGAGGGGAGGGAAAGAAAACAAATCATGGAACCATGGCAAAAATATTCTAAATTAATTAATTTAAGAAATTTAAGAAAATAAAAAATAAATGCTTATTGACTGAGTGACAAAAAATGATTATTAGAAAGTTCCTGTTTTTACTTTGTGAAGACAGAATTATTGACCAGTCATTGATGTTTTTCTAGTAATATTTTTCAATTGTCATGCAAAAGAGAAGCTGTGAAATATGGTGGATGGGGGTGAGGAATGAAGGCAATCTCAAAAGGAGGAATGGGCACAGGGAAGAATCAACTGGAATCAAACTTTAAGTATTTTAGATGAAAATAATGGTTCACACTTAGGTAATTATTTCCTTCTGAGCACCCTGACATAGACTGCATATTAGGAAACAAACAAACAAACAAAATATATATATAGAAGGTCCTCCCAATCTTCTATCCTTCTTTGAATCCAATTAGTTGATGGTAGAGTCAGAATTCATACCCAGAACTCATGACTCCAAATCCTGTTCCTTTTCCCCTGTGCTCTGCTGCCCTAGTGGATGCAATTTATTTACTAGAATAATATCACATTTGTACAACTGTAACAAGCAAAAGCTATTTTAGCAATTATCCATTTTTTATTCTGCTCATATATTACCTGTCTGGATATTTCATTTGCTTGTGTGGGAATTTCATTTACTTGGTCTGTGAAAATGGAGCTACCCTTAGACAAAGATTTATAACTGGTCTGATGGAACTCTTAAATATTTTAGCAATGTAATGCCAAAGTCAGATCCATTTACTCATTATCACTGTTCAAAATAGTTGGATTGTTTTTGGGTCTCATCAAAAATCCATTTGAATGGCCCAGTGCCATGTCCTTCTATAGGCACACTGCACAAATGATTGCTCTGGTCTTTTATTAGCAGGTAAATTAAAAATTTCTTAGGTGGGAGAGATAACACAAACTCATAAAGATCATAATGTCTTAACTGATCTTTGCATCCCCTTACCCTATTCTGTGGTGCCCAGCATCATATATATTGCGCATAAGACGTACGTAAATAAGTATTTCTGAAGAAAAGAGGGATGGGAGAGGAAAAGGAAGGAAGGAAGGAAGGAAGGAAGGAAGGAAGGAAGGAAGGAAGGAAGGAAGGAAGGAAGGAAGGAAGGAAGGAAGGAAGGAAGGAAGGAAGGAAGGAAGGAAGGAAGGAAGGAAGGAAGGAAGGAAGGAAGGAAGGAAGGAAAGGAAGGGAGGGAAAGAGGAAGGAAGGAAAGGAGGGAGGGAGGGAGGGAAGGAGGGAGGGATTTCTCCCTCAGGTAGAAATCTTGTCAGGAAAGAGAAAGAACAATAATTCTGGATATCTTTAGAGTGTTTTGTACCTTTCAAAGCATTTTAACCTTCACTTATTACCTAGTTTGGGAAGAATGCATTATTTCCAGGAGAGGGCCTAGCTATTGGTATAGATTTTGGCCGTAGTGAACCTTTTCACCAGAATTCCTCATCAATCCTTTTGAAATACCTGAGACAGTTTAGATCCTGATAGTATAAATATTAGTACACTAGCCACTAGTACTGAAATACTCTTTGGCGCTAATTGAAATTAAGCAAAATTTAAAAATGGAACCAGTAAGGTTCATGAGAGGAAACTACATCTTTTGCTTGCTTTGGAGTCAATATTAAATAATAGAAAAAGTCCTAGACTTGTAGCTGAACAAACTTTAATTCAAACCTCTGCTCCTCACCTGTCTTATCTGTGTGACCTTAGATAAGCTGCTTTCTTTTTGTAACTCTCAGTTTCTCATTTTTAAGATGAAGGGGTTAAACTAGATTACCTACTAAGTACTCTAGATACTCAAGTGATTATTCTTCATACAGAGACTTAATAAATGCCAACAGATGTGTTTTATTGCCCCCAAGTACAATTATGGCATGCATAGAAGCCATCAAGTATAATTATAAATAACATTTTGGCTCTGTCATTTTCTAGTTATGCAACCTTTGGCAAGTTCTTCAGCCTACCTGGGCCCCAGTTTCTCTATTTGTAAAATCAGATTAGTAAACTCGCATTCCCTGTTTTACATAGTTGTTATGAGGATCAAAGGAGATAATGTAAAACATTGTAGTTATTTCAATGAGAGCATTTGATGATTATTCCAGTAAAATCCTATGAGCCCAAAGAAGTTCAGGTTTGATTTTTAGATATGAAAAATAAGTTTTTGACCTGTGAGAAAATAATTATAAAATCAAACTTCATGTCTTCATTAGACAAATACAGTAAAGCAATGAGCCCAAAACTTGAGTTACAACCTTATGAGTAAATTCTGAGTAAACGGATAGGGAAAGGCAGCTTGATGGTAATGGTGCTGGGCTAGAGTCAGGAAGACTCATTTTCCTGGGATACTTACTAGCTAGGTGACTTTATGCAAGTCACTTACCTTGTTTGCCTCAGTTTCCTCAGCTATAAAATGAACTAGAGAAAAATAGCAAATCATTCCAGTATCTTTATCTTTATCAAGAAAATCCCAAAGGGATCATGAAGAGTTAGACATAACTGAAATGGCTCAACAACAAAATGATGAAATCGCATTAGAATCAGACATTACCCAATAAATGAACTTCCTAACATCTATATGATGGGTGTTGTTCTAAGAGTGATATTCTCACTTTGGGATCATCATCCAAGGATCAAGTGGAACAATCAAGGTTAAGACTTTGGCAAAAACTAAAATATATATATAAAGCTCTAGGCTCAGAGGATAACATGGCTATTCTCCCTTCCCTAGATCTTCTGTGTGTTCAGTCTCATCCTTAACTTTTCTTCCAGGAGCTTGCTCTTATGTTCTTGCTTCTTTCTTTCTTGAAGTAGTCTCCTTTCTCTCCATTAACAATCTTTCTTTGAACCTGCTATTCCCCCTAAAGCTCTTTTTTCTATTTTTCCTTCCTTTCATTGTCAACCTCTTAGAAAAAAGATATCTCTATTCTGTTTTGATTGATTAAACTTACTTCTCATCTCCTAACAATTTGATTCTCATCCCTCTGTTCTACTTAAACTACCCTCAAAAGCTAGCAATAATTCTCTTTAGTATTTAGTCTAATGACTGACCCTCCCTCCTGGACTCTGTCTTCCATTGCCTTTTTTGATGCTCCAAATACATACTTCATTGATTCTTCTCAATTTCCTTTTTGGTTCATCATCCAACTTCCCACCAATGAGCCTTTCTCTGCAGACTTCTGCTCTTGATGATTTCTTTACCTTCTTTGCCTATAATTATCACCTCTTTGAAGATTCTCTCTGATCTATGCATCTAGTTCTAATTTCTTAAGTGAATTCCAGTCCTGCATCACTCTTTTGGACTTCTCACTCTAAATGTACTGTCAGCAACTCAAGTTTAGTATGCCCAAAATTAAACTCATCATCTTCCCATTAAAAAAAAAAACAACTTCACTATTTCTTTTTAGGGTAATACCATTCTCCTGGGAAGAACATTCAAAACACAAGAGCTATCTTTGACGCAGTCCTCTTTCTCCTGCCCAAGTGATTGGTAAATCACTTACCAAGTGTTGTAAATTTTGCCTCCACACTAATTCTCATTTCTCTCTCCACCTCCCAACTTACCATAATTCAGAACCTCATTATCTTTCACTGGAACTATTTTAAACTCTTCCCTTCTGGTCTCCCTACCTATAATCTCATTCCTCTCTAATTTCTCTTTCAATTGGCAAAAAAAAAAAAGAAATTCTAATGTAAGTTTCAAACACATCACTTAAGTTCAAAACCTTTTAGTTACTCCATTAATTAAGAATCTCTGATAATATAGCCTATATTTGACTAAAAACTACTACTTCTTAAAAAAAAGATTTCATATTCAAATTAATAACATAGCCAATTCTGTAGAAGGGATTTAACAGCATTGCTTAGGTGAAATGAGTGTTAATTTGATGAACACTAAAAGAACTAGAAAAAAGCTCTTTAAGAAGTTTGGTAGATGGAAAATTAAAGGGAAGGAGTAGACAAGAATTATAACAAATGGTGAGGTAAGAATGGCCTTTGATTTGTGACAATAAAAAGAATACCTCACTGATGCGATGGCAAGTTCATCACAGAATTTGAAAGTTAGAAGGCACCTCATCACTTAACTAGTCCATTCCATACATGAAGAAATCATGCCTAAAAATGTCCAAGAAGGAGCTACCTCACTATCCTTCAAATCAGCCCATGGGAATTTTTCTTGATTTTCAGGCTAAAGTTGCCTCTTGGCCAGTTCCAACAATGATAGCCTGGTTCTGTCCATTGAGGTCAAACACAATAAATTTAATCCCTTGTGGAGGAGAGAAATTAAGGCATGCAGCAAGACAAGAAGCTGGAGATTGATTAGCTGTCAATCAAAGAAAAATTAGATTTGGAATGTGACTGGGAAACAGTTGAAGGCAAAAGCCAACTGCTTATGATTTTCTGGGACTTGGCTGAAGGCTTTTGGACTGATGGTGGTAACTTGGAAGTAAGAAGCTGGGTTTATCTCTGGGACTTGGGATAATCAAGTTGGAGGTGGCCTGGCTGATTTGAAGGCAGAAGAAGAAGGACAATAGTCCCTATATCTCTCTCTGACTTGCTCTGTTTCGTGCTAGTGAATTCATGACTGAATTGCCATTTCTCTCGATATTCTCTAACCTAAACTACCTGTAGATAATAGGGAAATCCCATCCCTCTTACCTCCATCCTCCATCTTTCTTGTTTTCCCCCAATAAACTCTTACTTGAGATAAAGAAGAGAAAAGAGTATTTCCTCTGAAATATCATAGCTTACCCTGAGTGACTTAGAAGGAGGCTGAAGAAGAAAAGGGGAGGGGAAGGGGAAGGAAGGAGGCTGGAAGAAGGAGGAAGGTAAGCAAAGGAAGATAACTACCTGATCCATTAGCTATCTAGTATCCATCAAATATACCCTCCAATATCATCTATTATACCCTCAGCCTAGTTGCAGCCAAAACACTCCCTCTTGCCCCCTCCTTTGAGGTTTTGGCCTCAGGGCACATCCAGCTCAGCAGATCAACTCCACTCTGGCTTAATCTTATCAAAAGGGCAGATAAGAAGCCTTCAGAGGGCAAGGAAGCTCAAGATCCAACATTCTTCCCCCATAGTCTTTTCTGAGAGCCTTGTTGACTAAGCTCCAAGGGCAAAGGCTACAATCACTATAGGCTACAACCTTGATAACAGAGAGGGAAGCCCAGCTACTTTTCAGCTTCTGCTGCCAGCTGGGGAAGATCTGACTTCAGGACTTATCAATACCATCAGCCTAACCCAGTCAATCAGCAGAGTAGAGAAGAAGGCCCTTCAGGACAGAATAGCCCAAACCCACAGATTCGGCACATAATCAGAAGAGCAAGATTATAGCCAATTACCAGGGGGGGGGGAGGGGGAAGGGGGAGCAAAAAAATATGAGTAAACAACAGAAAAAGAAAAAAGAAAGTATAATTGACCACTTCTATTCAGGTAATGAACAAAGAGCAAATGGAACAGAGGACCAAAGAACATCAAGCAAAAACAAACTCCAGCAAATTGGACACAGGCTTTGGAAGAACTCAAAATACAATTCAAAAAACAGTTAAGAGAGGCTGAAAACAACTGGGAAAAGAACTTAAAATGCAAAATAAGTCATCTGGAAACAGGCACATGAACTAAAACAAGAAAATAGTGCCTTGAAAGCCAAAATCTACTAGCCAGTGTCCCAGTAGCTGCCTCTTCGCTAGCTAATAAGTTTGCATTTTATGCTCTAATCAATAGGGAATCACTGGAGGTTTTGAGCAGGAGACATAGTTGGCATGTGCCTTAAGAAAACATCTTAGGTAGTTATGAGGAATAGGGAGTAGAGAAGGGAAAGATTGCAATCAGGAAGACCAACAAGGAGGTTGTAAGGTAATAAGGGTCTTAAATTAGGCTGGTAGCTACATGAAGAATTCTGGTGCAAGGAGGGAAAAAAAAAGTTTGGAGTCAAAAATCTGGATTTAAATCCTATATTGCATTTGGCCTTTTCCCTCTGTTGTTCAATTTTACTGTAATAAGAATTTTATAACAGAAGGAGAGCATGTCTTGAATTCCATCCTAGGTAGCTACATCACGCAGACATGAATTTTTCAGGAAAATCATCTGCTAACCTTTGCTTTGCCAAAATAACTGCTCCCACCAGTTATTCATGTTTTCTAAGTGACCAATTTGTGTTCTGTCCTTCAACCCTATGTTTCAATTTAATCATAGTCTAAGGAGAATGTGTTTTTCCTACAACATCATTTTCTTTTTCTTCAGTTTATATATATCATTTTTTGAATGTCAAAAATCATGACCCTAAAGTATGTTCTAAAATATTCAACTTCATTTGAGAATTTAACTTGGAAAAGAAATCAAATCAATTAAAGAAAATGTCTGTAAAAGAAACATATCCATGAGTGATTGGTTATTTTACATAATGACCCCACACTAAAGAGAGTTTAGATCATAGGTGCTTAATAAATGCTTGTTGAAAGGAGAGTAGCTATGGGGCTCAATGGATAGAGAGTCAGGCCTGGAAATGGGAGGTCCCAAGTTCAAATCTGATTTCAGATACTTACTAGCTCTGTGACCTTGGACAAGTCATTTAACCCCAATTGCCTAGCCCTAACTGGTCTTCTGCCATGGAACCAGTACTAAGGCAGAACCTTTACCAGGTTTAAAAATAATAATAATGAATACTTGTTGGGTTGGCATAGACATATATTTTTCTTTCAGGTGAATTCAAAACACTTAGATATCAATGAATAGGTTTTAGGGGGAAAAGATAAATTACTTCTAATTATTTTGATTTCTAAATACTAAAATTCACTAAAGAACTCAAGCTGAAAGAGCAGTGAAGTAGGAAGAGTGGTACATTTGGATTCTGAAAACCATAATTGGCATCTCGTTTCCTTTTCTGCCTAAGAGATCTTAGGCAAGTTGCTTTCATGTCCACAGTACTTGATTTCCTCCTCTGTGAAATGTAAAGGTAGAACTAGTCAGTTTTTGAGGTACTTCAGCTCTGGCTCTAGGATCCTAGGATCCTTCTCTCCCTCTCTAGTTTTAGAAACCATGTCTCTATAGGAAGGTTGAAGCATTCTTTCTCTGGTCCGTTCAAGTGCTGAATTAAAGACAGAGAAAGACAGCAAAAAAGAAAGGAGAGGGAGTGCTGATAGCCATTTCTTCAGGCACTTCAAAGTTCTGCGTTTTGATAATACATCACCACTATAGCCATGAATGACCCATAATCTCTGCAAAAAGAAGCTGGAAGAGAAATGAGAGCCTCTAAACCAGACATTTTCCAATTTGGTTCAGTGGAAACCTCTGAAGACTGGAAACTAGCCAACATAATGCCATTTAAAAAAAAAATCTTTTCCCTTCATTTGTTTGAAAAGAAAAGCCATAGGGACATACCAGGAAATTACAGACTGGTTAGTTTTGATTTAGTTGTGGTTAAAATCTTTAGAAACTATTTTTAAGAAATCAAACAGAGGAAGGGCAAGGGACTTTATAGTTTAGGGGGACCAGCATGGTTTCAGGAAAGGAATAACTTGCTTCACTAACTGATTGGAATTCTTCAGGGATAGAGTAAAGTCCCCTTTTTGCATGGAATATTAGGTCCAGGATATTACTGTCATGATTCTTAGGTCCAAATAAGTTATAAAAATAAAACTAAGGAGAAAAAATAATAAACAACTACGAGAGATACCTATTTGTTCATCCGCAAAATAGATGTAATAGTATTTTCTTAACTGGAATTCTGGATAATTAATTTAAGCTTATAATAAATTTTTGGAATGATTCAAAGGAATGTAAGCATTCAAAATCCAAAAGTAGCCATTTCTGCATGCCATAGAATAGCCACAGTGTCTATATCATGAAGTTCCAAGGAGAAAAAAGCATTGGCCTTAAAGTTAGGAGATATGAGTTCAAGACCCAATTCTACCTCATATTAGTTTTGAAACCACAAGAAAAATCACTTAACCATTCAGCTTCCTCATTTATAAATTTATAAATCTATTTATTTATAAATGGATGTAGAGAGAAGTGGGTAGGGAGGAAAGGAGGTAATAACAGCTAAACTGTCAATTCACAGAGTTGTGAGGAAGAAATCTGGCGCTATACTGTTGAAACATGAGTAGTATTTATTAATAATGATGTTGCTTCTGTTGGTGAGGGTCCACTGATGGTAGAGCTAGTATATTTAATCAATCCCAAGCATTTATTTACTTAAAAAAAAACCCTTACCTTCTGCCTTAGAATAAATACTATTAATTGATTCCAAAGTAGAACAGTGGTAAGGGCTAGGCAAAGGTGGTTAAGTGACTTGCCCAGGGTCACACAGCTGGGAAGTGTCTGAGGCCACATTTGAACCTAGGACCTCCCACCTCTAGGCCTGGCTCTCAGTCCACTGAGCTACCCAACTGCCCCCCCCCCCATTTATATTTTTTTAATAAGATTGGGTCTGTTCATTTCACTCAGGCTGAAAATTCAGGGACTACTCAAGGGCCAATACCAATTCCTCCTTCTGATTTTGTGATGTCCTCTGAGAATCTTGGAAGGGTTGCTGCCTACCATAGCACCACAGAGGCATATGATCATAGATTAGTTAATATATATGGGAAAATATACCAATATTTATATTAATCTAAAGTGTTAGCCTCCCTGGGATTGACATCCCCAAATATTAATACTAAAGAGAGTGAGATAGAAGAAATAGGAAAGAGAGGTGTATAGCATCTCATCTTTGATTACTGCTTATAAACTTTTCCCAATAATGTTCTTTTCTTGGATGCTCATTAGTGTAAACCTCAAATTTCCTTAGACTTATAAATGTTGGAAATTTCACCATTGGATATTTCATACTTGGAAAATTTCTTACTGATAGTCTATTGGAATGGGAACTCCATTGGCATGGGAGGTTCCTTCTCTTCCCTTCTTAAGATTACTTTAGGACAGAAAACCTTTTGCTGAACAATGGAAAGGACTTTGACCTATGCTTAAGCATAGAACAGGAATTTCTTTGAGTCTTGATTGATTTTAGAATTGATACAATGGAGATACTTGGAATAAATCTCCACCCTATTCAGTCCTAATAGGATTGAGTAAGGGCTACAGCCTAGATCAAAATTTAATTATTCCAATCTCTACCATACTCAAGTTAACAGGATTTAGAAAGGGCTGTAACAAAGGAGTATAGATTTAATCATTTGAAAATATGACCTTCAACAGACATGTGCAAAAGCCAGAAACCTCTGGGCGGTCCTGGGTTAAGCGAGAGCCTCCATTGACAGGGAAATTGATGAAGAGTGATTGGTAGATGTGAGGACTGAGGGGAGGCAACTTGGATGGTGTCCTTAAAGATAGGAGGGTCTGGAGACTGAGGGGGAGAGGTGGAGTTTTTTGGTCGGTGTGGTTCCTGGGGTCTGAGGAAGCTTGCTCTGAAGGAAGCTGAAGGTGGGGGCCTCTGAGACTGTTTCTCCATTTTGGACACGTGAGTGAAAGGAACTGATCTCTTTTCTTTGCCCCAGCTATCTAAGGGCTTGGGCCTTTTGGCCCAGCCTAAACAGAAGGGGTATTTAAGCCCTATTCCCTTCTCTCCCCTTTCTCTCTCTATATATATCTCTAATTCCTTTCTTGCTCCTATTGTAATTAAACTCAAAAAAAAGGCTGACGGCTGACTTGAGTTTTTCATTTAGGAATTACATAGCTGATTCCTTGGCGACCTTAAATTAATATATATCAGTCTTTTAAAGTGATTCCCTTGTAACATTAGAGATGTTTCAGTTCTACAATTTCCAGATATAATGAGTCAGTTGTTGATTGAATGGAATGCTGGGTGTAGCTTCTTAAGACCCACCTTTCATATCTGTTTAGAATTCTGAAATATGTAAGGCAGCTAGTTGGCACAGAAGACAGAGCTCAGAACCTTGAGTCAAGAAGCACTGAGTTCAAATACAGCCTCAGATACTTCTTAGCAGTGTGATCCTGAGCAAGTCAACTAACTCTGCTTCAGTATCCTCAACTGTAAAACTTTAGGGTTGTAGTGAGGAGTAAAATTTAGTGCCTGGAACATACTAGACCCTAAACAAATGTTTCCTTCTCCCATTAACTATGAAAACTAGGTACCACAAATAAAGCTATTTCACTTGGCTAAATAGAGCAGTAAAACTTTTGGAAATAGGACAGGATCTTCCCAACAGTTAAGAAATATAAGATAAAACAGTGAAATAGCAACAATTTACAAAGGGTCAAAAGAAAACAGAAAAATTATCCTTAATGAGTCTTTTTGTTGCGAGGTGGCACCTAGATGGAACACTGGACTTGGAGTCAGAAAGACCTGAATTCAATTCTGATTCAGATATTTACTAGCTATGAAAAAGTCATCTAAATTCTATCTACCTCAGTTTCTTCATCTGTAAAAATAGGGATAATAATAGTTCCTATTACTAAGGTTGTAGTGACATCAAATAAGATAATATTTGTAAAGCACTTTACAGTGGTGATGATAGTAGTCACATCCCCACACCACTCCACCTTGCTCAAGGGTTAACATATCAGGACTCAACAAGATGGACTTAGAGGGCTGTAGGCCTCTAATTTCAAAATTCTTGGACTGTGTGATGCTATTAACAATACCTGGTTCAATCCCAGGATTGCTAAGATGTCATTCCTCCAGTATTGTTGTTCATCTTTCTTTTTTTAAGAGGACCAGTGACATCAACAGGGTGATGCCTTGACTTGCAAGTAAATTGGATTTAAGTCAGACAGAGATCAGTCTGCCTTACTCTTCCAGGGTGATCTAAATCCAGTGGTAAGGCAAAAGCCAAGATGACTGGCGATGGCCCAGGATACAATAGATGAGTTTTGTATCTTTGGAATGTGACTGAGTGCTAAGCATTCCACAGCACCTCCTTCACTTACCTTAATGGCCTTTGAAACAAATTGTTCTCATCCAACCATTCACCTGGAGAAGTCTTCACCTGCCTGGGATAGCTTACAAAGCACCAAGGAACTTTTGAAGAAAATTAAAGTACAAAAAGAAGGAATATTTTAAAATCTTGCCATGAATGGAGTGCTTCCAAGTTTCTGAGAAACAATCTTAGGGCCATCCAAGAGGCACAGTGGATAGAGTGCCAGTCCTGGAGTAGAGAGGAGCTACATTCAAATATGGTCTCAGGCATTTCCTAGCAGTGTGTCCTTTGGCAATTCACTTAACCCCATTTGGTTAGCCCTTGCCTTTCTGTTTTAAAGTTGTTACTAACACATAAAGTAAGGATTAAAACACACACACACACAATCTTAATCATTATGCAAAAAAATCACTGGAACAAGGCAGAAATGAACTTGGTGAAGGAAACACTGGAGAGCATTCTTAATACAGAAGAAACTATACTACCCGGACAAGAAAAAAAGTGAAAAAGTATGATCAATTTGATGATTCTTCAAAGTTAGGAGAAGAATTCTGCCAGTGCTTCTTTGAACTTCTCAACTCTCAGAATCCTTTTTTTTTTTTTTTTTGGACTCTCCCAAGACTAATGGGGACCAGCTCATTTCTGGGATGATGTCAAGCTAAAATATTGTTGTTCAGTCACTCAGTGTGGCTCACTTCTACTCTTTGTGACCTCGAGGACTGACTCTCTGTGGCATTTTCTTGGCAGAGACCAGAGTAGTTTGCCATTTTCTTATCCAGTTTTATTCAAGAAGGGGCTAAGTGACTTGCCCAAGGTCATTTAGCTAGTAAGTATCTGAATTCATCTTTGAACCCAAATCTTTCTGACTCCAGGTCCAGCCATTGAGCCATGTAGTGGCATCAAAATTTTGCTATAATACATCAAAGCAAAATGTGATGGAGTGATAAGGTTTAGAACTAGTGAGTCTTCATTTACAATCTCTGGTGAAAGAAGAATTCCCCTTTCTTAATACTAAATTAGATAATCATCGTCTGAAGCATGCATCTTCTCCATATTGGATTAGATGTAGTTTTAGTTGCTGGCACTGTCCACGTAAACAATATGTGTTTAGGTATATTTGAACAAATATTTGAATTCATCCTCAGTCTTTTTTCAGCAAACACTTGGAAATGAAATTGGTCCATCAGAGTATTATCGGAAAGAATTCTCTTGAACCTGGAGTGACATTAATTAAAGAAAGCTTCGTTACTAAAGCAACGGAAACCATTGATTTAGAAACATTATATAGTGGAAATGGAAATAACATATGAAGCATTACTTACTGAAACCCCAGTATTATGTGTTGAAATGGAAACCAGGCATTGTATCATGAAAATGAGGCATCCCTTAACACATGGTAACTGAAATTACATGAATCTCTAAAACTCAGCATTGTGTCAATGAAAAAAAAAAAACCTTTTAATTCAGATCCTCTTCAGCCTGTGCTATACCAATATTGTTCAGATGGTTCCCAGCTTGCGTGGTTGGCATATTTCAGATGACATACTTTTTAAAAAATGTAAACCAAAATTTTATGTCAGTGCTTTTCTTTTTCTATTATGATTTTGGCAAATATTGTGAGATCTTGATACAGTTCATCAAATAAACCTCACTTTAGTTTCCATCATTAATAATGGACCTTAGAAATCAACTGAGAATGGGTGACTGGATGGCTTAGTGGATGGAGAGCCAGGTCTAAAGATGGGGGGTTCTGGGTTCAAATTTGGCCTCAGATACTTTCTAACTATATGACTCTAGGCAAATTACCCAGCCCTTACCTCTTCTCTGTCTTAGAACCAATACTTAGTAATGGTTTTAAAAAGTAGAGAATGAGAGAGAGAGAGAGAGAGAGAGAGAGAAGAAGAAGAAGAAGAAGAAGAAGAAGAAGAAGAAGAAGAAGAAGAAGAAGAAGAAGAAGAAGAAGAAGAAGAAGAAGAAGAAGAAGAAGAAGAAGAAGAAGAAGAAGAAGAAGAAGAAGAAGAAGAAGAAGAAGAAGAAGAAGAAGAAGAAGAAGAAGAAGAAGAAGAAGAAGAAGAAGAAGAAGAAGAAGAAGAAGAAGAAGAAGAAGAAGAAGAAGAAGAAGAAGAAGAAGAAGAAGGAGGAGGAGGAGGAGGAGGAGGAGGAGGAGGAGGAGGAGGAGGAGGAGGAGGAGGAGGAGGAGGAGGAGGAGGAGGAGGAGGAGGAGGAGGAGGAGGAGGAGGAGGAGGAGGAGGAGGAGGAGGAGGAGGAGGAGGAGGAGGAGGAGGAGGAGGAGGGAAGGAAGGGAGGGAGGGAGGGAGGGAGGGAGGGAGGGAGGGAGGGAGGGAGGGAGGAGGAAGAGAGAAAGATCAAGTGATGATTTCATTTTGCAAAATATCTAATTCTACCTCAAAATATCTACTTTATAACAGAGAAAACTGTATAATATTGTGTATGACTTCACTGCTGGGTTTTTATTTTAAATCATAAGTACATGTAGCTGGGTATATTAGAAGCATATCTCATTGAGCAGCTCTTACAAAATAGAGGATATAGCTGTAATGGAAATCAAAGTTGTTATTTTCTCATTCGAGTTCCTAAATGGTAGCCTTAATGCAAAATCAAATAATTGAGCAGCTGGGTGACAAACTCTTCAACCTATTTAAGTATTTAAGGGAAAATTTCAGTTTCTTTGCTATAGCTAAAACTTCATTGTGTAAGCTGGATGCCTTTCAAAAACTCAAAACTTCTTTTTCCAAGTAGCCTTGGCGCAGTGGCAAATGCTGATTTCAAAATAAGCTAATGCTGATGTTATTCTGAGTTATAGCTATTTGATAAAAGATGTATCATTTTGCTAAAAAGCCTTTAAAGTTTTAAATTTAAATTAAATTAAAAATTCCAAAATCATCTTGATTTGGCCCAAGGCCATTTTTGTGCTAAATTTCAGATAATGTGTTTTTTGTTGTTGTTATTTTTCCCTTGCTTCATTTGGGTTACTTGACTTGACTTAAACACTTCAATTACCAGAAACAAATTAATGAAAATTAAGAATATATAAATCACTTAAGGCATCATATAAATGTTAATCATTCTTAATTTTGTTATCATTATAACTAATTTACCCTAGGCAAAGAGTTCTTTTCTGAATAGGACAATGGAGAGGATTATGTTTAGAAATGAAAGTGATATAAGAAAAAATATCCAGAAAAGTCTAAATTCACAAAATTATCTGTTGTCAGAGGTAAAAATGTGAAATGATAATAGCTGGAAAAGGTTTATGAGTATAAATAATAAAATAAAGGAAAATAAGTAAATAAAGCAAAATTTTAAAATAAATAAATAAAAACAAAATAGATGTTGGAAAGCTGGTATAGAGGTGGTAGAATGGAAGAAAATATAATCTGAAAGGGAAGAGACTCAATCATCAAGAACTTTTGATTCTTGACCAAGAACTTTGTCTACCTCATAATTTTAACTTGTACCTATAAAGTTTACACAAATGGAACTGTTAGTTACAAGAGAGCAGATAAAATGCAAAATTAAATTTAAAAAATTAAATAAAATCAGATCCTAAAAGTGAATGATACTTTAGAAAGTCAGAAATTGTGTATTTGGGGAAGGAGAATGTTTGTATGGTATTTTGAAAACAACCCTGGAGTTATATCATTAACACTTACCTGTTTTTGTTCAGTTGTCTCAGTCGCATCCACTTCTACATTATTCTGAGATTTTCTTGGCAAAAACAATGGAGTGGTTTGCCATTTCTTTCTACAGCTCATTTACAGATGAGGAAACTGAGGCAAACAGGGCTAAGTGGCTTGCCCAGGATCATGTAATTTGTAAGTGTCTAAGGTCAAATTCGAACTTACGAAGATAAGTCTTTCTGATTTCTCTATTCACTATACCACCTAGCCATGCAACTCCTGCCTGGGCCATTATACTAACTTCCCAACTGATTCTTCCTACCACCACTCTCTTCCCTCTGCAATTTAAATCCTTTTTAAGACAATCAGCCCTGACTGTGAATAACTATGTAACCCTAGGTTAGTGGCATAGTGAGTATAGTGCTAGATCTGGAGTCTAGAAGACCTGAATTTGAAAGCCTTTTCAGATACTTAGTGGTTGTGTTAACCTAGGTAAGTCATTTGCCCCTGTCCACCTCTTTGCTAATCTGTAAAATGGAAATGAAAATAATAGCACTTATATCATAGTGTTACTGTGGAGATCAAAGGAGATGCTATATGTAAAATGATTTGTACACCTTAAAATCATTAAATAAATGTTAGTTATCTTAACTGAAATTAAGTTTAGGATGAAAATAAGCTTACATTATTACCTTTTATATTAATTATAACACATAGTAGTATATAAGTATATAATATTATGTGAAATTAGACATGATTACATATAATTCTGAGCAGTTAGATGATGTGGCAGATAGAGTAGTGAACCTGGAGTCAAGAAGACCTGACTTCAAATGCGACCTCAGACACTTACAAGCAAAGTGACCCTGGGCTCCTTTACCCCAGTTTGCCTCAGTTTCCTCATCTGTTAAATGAAACTGGAGAAGGAAATATCTAGTATCTTTACCAAGAAAATCCTAAATGGGGTCACCATCAGACATGATAGAAAATAACTACACCACAAAATATATAATTATGTAACATGCTATGCAATAATGTATCATATAATTAAATAGATAGTATACTAATACCTACCTTACAAGACTGTTTAGAGGAAAGTGCTTTAGAAAGCAGAAATTGCTGGGTAAATATGAGCTATGCTAATCATTGAGCAACTGATGACTTCTTACTTCTGTGATTCCCTGGTTCTCTGCTCAGAGCATACCGTATACCTTGTTGGTATCGGATTTTCCCAGCATGATGGATTATCATCACATTCTCTCTCTTTCTAGGCAATCGAAGACAAGCTAAAGGCAGAAAGGGACAAAGAAAAAGGAAAGGCCAAGCCTGCTGCATCAAAGGAGAAGAAAGTCAAAGGAAAAGGAAAGGGAAAGGAAACAACAGATACAGGACAATCAGTGAAAAAAGACAGCATATTGAAACGGCGAGGAGAAGAGGAGAAGACTAAAAAATACATTGGTCTGTAAGACATTTGAATTTTAATGGGTAATGTTCATCTTCTTCTGGGCCCCGTAAAATAACTGTGCCAGCTGATAGGGAATGCTGAGATAGCATGTTAAGGAGGACAGAGAGCTAAAGCTTAAATTGACTGAAGTAATCCATGCTAAGAGGTTAATTCCTATAACTGTGTGAGCCTTAAGGGAATATTAATTGTTGAGTCTTTTTGAGCATTTGTTAGGGGTTTCCATGAAGTGAATCTTGCATTCTGGGACCTTGATGGCAAAGACATAGAAGACGGGAAAGATCGGATTGACATAGTTCTAACTCCTTGGTAGACTCTCTAAGGAGGGAGGGAGGTTCCCATGTGTTCGGTGTTTCATGAAAGGACTCAAGAGTACGCTTGTGCTAGTTTGGGTGAGGGATACACAATAGTTGTTCTTATTTCTCTTCTAATCCAACAAATATTTATGATGTGCCTACTTTGACTTTGGGCAACTCTGCTTCACTTACATCTAATTTACTCCCCTCCAAAAAGATATCATGTCCTGTTATCACTGATTTTATTCAAAAATGATGGGACAAAACAACAATAACAATAACTGTGCTAGGAAATGGCATTACATGCCCTTTAGGATCTTAAAATGGTGACACAGATAAATATGTGCATGGTAATTGGAGGAGTCCTAGCCATTAGGATGACATGGAAAGACTTTCCAAAAAAATAATAATAACACACAATCTTAAGGATTCTGGGTGGGGAAGAAGAGGAAGAAGTAAATTCTAGGCACATTCCTCCCTACCAGCCAGTTATTATGTCCAGAATAGCAATTCTCCTTATCATTTCCACCTTTCAGAGAATGAAATGATGATTAATGCAGGGCAAGAGTGTCCCTTGGTCTGTTTTTAATATTTAAAAAGAAAGTGATAGAAAATGGACAGACAATTGAAATTCCCTCATATATTATGCTTCTCGCCTTAACCTTTCCAGGTTTCTCTGTTTCCCAGATTCTTCATCTTTTCCTCCTCCATCCTAGTGGTCTCTAGTTCACTAGTTTCTCCCTTCATTGTTCCTCCCCTAAAATGTTGTATACTATGCTTTACCCCTTCCCAATTCCTTTACACAATAATGCCTCTTTAACATAATATACTACTACTTCTCATCCCTTTTATGTACTCTGTTCCTTTTGAAAGATATCTTTCCAGATCTATTTATTCTAGTTATTGAATCTTTTATACTTATGATGTAGAATTTGCCCCTCCATTAAGATTTCTAGTTCATCCTGTATATTACCCTTTTGTTATAATCTGAAGCCATCCTGTTTGCTGTTTTCTTTGATTTTGTCTTGAAATTGTTACAAGGGATCACTTTAAAAGACTGATATATATTAATTTAAGGTCGCCAAGGAATTCAGCTATGTAATTCCTAAATGAAAACTCAAGTTTGCAGTCAATCTTTTATGGAGTTTAATTACAATAGGAGGAAGAAAGGAATTAGAGATAGAGAGAAAAAAAGGGAGAGAAAGGAATAGGGCTTAAATACCCCTTCTGTTTAGGCTGGGCCAAAAGGCCCAAGCCCTTAGATAGCTGGGGCAAAGAAAAGAGATCAGTCCCTATTACTCACGTGACCAAAATGGAGAAACAGTCTCAGAGGCCCCCACCTTCAGCTTCCTTCAGAGCAAGCTTCTCAGAGTACACTCCACCACTCCGATCAACTCCTCAACCACCCCGAGTCTTCAGACCCCCTTGATCTTTAAGGAAACCATCCAAGTTGCCTCCCCTCAGTTCTCACATCTACCAATCACTGTCCATCAATTTCCCTGTGCCAATGGAGGCTCTAGCTTAACCCAGGACTGCCCAGAGGCTTTGCACATGTCTGTTGAAGGTCATATTTTCAAATGATTAAATCTTTGCTCCTTTGCTACAGCCCTTTCTAAATCCTGTTAACCTGAGTAGGGTAGAGATTGGAATAATTAAATTTTGATCTAGGCTGCAGCCCTTACTCAATCCTGTTAGGACTGAATAGGGTGGAGATTTATTCCAAGTATCTCCATTGTATCAATTCTAAAATCAATCATGACTCAAAGAAATTCCTGTTCTATGCTTAAGCATAGGTCAAAGTCCTTTCCATTGTTCAGCAAAAGGTTTCTGTCCTAAAGTAATCTTAAGAAGGGAAGAGAAGGAACCTCCCATGCCAATGGGGTTCCCATTCCAATAGACTATCAGTAAGAAATTTTCCAAGTATGAAATATCCCAATGGTGAAAATTCCAACATTTATAAGTCTAAGGAATTTTAAGGTTTACAAAATTACCAATCATCTCTTTGAATCTTTTTATTACTAAGCTGTATCTGCTATTATTTATGATATCTGGATTGATAGATCTAAGTAAATAGCTCCTCTTTCCCTCTCTTTTCACTTTAATCTGTTTTTTTTTTTAAACTTTAGCTTCCATCTTAGAGTCAATATTGTCTATGGGTTCCAAGGCAGAAGAGTAATGGCTAGGCAATGGAGGTTATGACTTGTCCAGGGTCACACAGCTAAGAAGTGTCTGAGGTCAAATTTGAACCCAGGAGCTCCTGTCTCCAAGCCTGGCTCTCAATCCTCTGAGCCACCCAGCTGATCACAGTATAATATATTTTGGATAAAATGTGTTTGACTCCTGGAAAATACCTGTTTTGCTTTATTTTTTTAACTAGCCTTTATTAGTTGCACTCCATCCTTAGGCAAAGGTCTATCATTTATTTATCTTAATCCATGGACCAGAAACCTTTAGCATCATCTAATCCACATATTCCTTTTCCAGATCTGCCTTTCTCTTCTGAAACTACTACTTCCAATTAGCAACTCCAATCCACTCCCACCCCAACTATGGGGTGGAGGGGAAGCACTTATGCCTCTAAGGCAGTTTGCTTCTTCCTTGGGATTTCTTAATCCCTAGCAATGCTTTTATAGTCTTTCTGACAGTAGCATTTGTTCCAACTGGAATCACCAGTAGTAGTTAGTGTTCTTCTGGATTAAATGGCATTAGAAGGCTTTCTAGCACAATCCCAATGCACACCTCACATACCCTATGCATACAACAGTCATTTTAAGAAAACAAAATAATAATAGTATATAATAGTATATAATATGTAATAGTATTTGGTATAATAGTGTATAATATAATAGGATGCAATATTATTGTGTATAATAGCATATAATATTATTACATATAATAGTATATAATATTATTAGGTATCATAGTATATAATAGAGTATGTTAGGGGTAAAAACTGTGGTTTGGACTGAATATATTTTTAGTTGGTTGCCAGGGATTTAAATTCTAAATCCCAATGAAATACTCAAGTCAGAATGGATTTTTATGGTGGTTTATTTACAATAGAGTGAAGATATTAAGGAAGAAAGAAAGAAAGGAAAAAGAGAGATACAAGGCAGGAGTTCAGAGGGGGGGAGGGTAGAGCAATCTAGCACTGCTTCCAGAAAGCCAAGGGAAAGGAAGTCCCAAGAGATGGGTGTCCTCAGAAGTTTGTGCCTCCAGAAAAGCCAAGGAAAGGGGAATAAGCCTTGCACTCACCACTTGACAGCCTAAGGGAAGCAGTCTGAGGTCTCAAACTAGAGCTCCTTCATAGTCAAGTTCTATCACCAAGTCCCTCTCACAGGAAATGACACAAAATATAAAGGCAGCTCTTTAAATCACTTCCTGTGTCTCACATGTACCAATGGTGGCTTAAACTTAGCTTTGGACAGCCCAGGGGGTCAGTCAATTGTTTCTGATTTGTCACTTGCTAGCACACGTGGGTCATAGACCTTCTTCCCCCACACTTAATCCTTAAGTGGGGGTGTATACCTTCCTGGTTGCTAAAATTCTAAAGAATAAGCAGGGTGGAGTAAATCTAAAATTCATAGGTAATACTTATTACATAATGTTTTAACAAAACACTTTACATATCTTAGCTCTTTACCACTGCCATGCTACATTTCCACAGGGTATCACCAACCACTACAAGTCATCTCTCTCAAGCCATAGTAAGAAGTCTCTCTTAGTGCTTGCTATAGGTAGCACATCAGTGTTCCTTGGATCAAATTCTTGTCCAGATGATTCCTCCCGAGAGGGTGCAGTTCCTACTTTTAAAAAATCAGTTTCACATTTAGTATTTCATTCCAAGTGGTCTTTCTTCTTCCCTTCCTCGTCTCTCACATGTTTTTCTTTTCTGACACAAGCTGGGCTTTCCTTCCCTTTTCCTTTTACTTAAAAATAATTTGCTAACCCCTGTTATTCATTGGTTTTTTTCCCCCTAAAGTATTTATTTCAATCTTACAAGCATTCACTTCCTTCTCCCTAAGTTCCTGGTAAGGAGTGAGGTATTCCATTAGGGAAGATAATCACCTTCTCTTGTAGAGAATTCATTCTGCACTTTGGGCACTTTGAGAAATATTGGTTGATTCATTATTTGGTATAGTTGGACAGATTAGGAATATCTCTGCAGGTCACAAGTGGCAGAGGAAGGATTTGAACCCAAGTCCTCTGCCTCCAGAACCATTGCTCTTCCCATTCTATCATGGTTCCTGGCAATATACTGTGCAGATGGAAAATTTGTACCACATGAGCTACATTCTCAGCATCCTTTTAAGTTACATCCTCATTTTACATAAGGATCCTTAGGAGATAAATTTGGCTGAGACCCATGATGTGGGGCTCTTTTTTTCAGAGCTTGTGCTTTTGGTAAAGTGCTGCAAGTGTGAGTCTCTGGCTCTCATTGCTTGGCTCACTTGACTAAAAGAGCATTTTTTTCTTTTCCTCTCTTATTATTATTACTCAAATCCTACAATACTAATGAAGCCCCTTATAGCTAAGCCCTCCCACCCAGCCCTTAAGACCCTGACCAGGATTGCTATATTTCCTACTGCACACTCCATTCCATAGAAGCAAACTTGGATTAGTTGGCCTCATTATTATTTTACAAGACCATTAGGAACATGGCATTGATGGGACCTTAGAAAAGTGATAAGGTACAATGAAATGTAAAAGGAGTAGATCCCCCATTTCACTCATGTCCATCAGTACCAGTCAAGCCATCAATGGATTTAATTGGTGATTTTGCTATCAGTGCATGGCCTGATGCCACTTGAAAGTTCAGGCAACCAAGATCTAGGGTCATAGGAACATTGGATGAAATTGGGCACCATATTCCTTCCCCTCTGCTCTATTGATTCCACACAAAGAAGTCAATTGTTGACGTCTAACGATACTAAGCACCACAACTGCCTGGTGTGGTTACAGCCTTGCCTCACAGAATTGGGAGTGTTAAAACTTTGAGTCACATTCATAATATTACCACTGACTCACTTGGTTGAAATTGGAAAAACATGAATTTCAACTGAACAATCCAAAGGGGTTTATTAAATGGCTACTATGTGCCAGGCAAAGGGAATACAAATGTGAAAATGAAACAGCTCAAATCAAGGGTCTTGCCTACTCCCAGGGTGATACAACATATTAACCAATAAGTAAATAATAAAAGCTGCAAGTCTTATAATATTTATGAAGTTGTCTTAACATCTGAAATTCTATAATGATGCCTTATTATGACATGGAAGTGACCCTATTTCAGCTCCTACCAAATGGAAGTCTTTGCATTTGGATGGTCCTAGTGATGGTTTGCAGGGATATAATTCATGGGGCAGGGGAAAGGATCAGCTCACCTTAGTTCAAAGAGGCTCCTCACTTGAAGTTTGAACAGTTGAGAACAATCTTGGTAGTTCAAGATCACTGTAGAAAATTATGACAGCCATAGAAGGAATATGAAAGGGCTAGAGTCTGTGTCACCTTGCCTTTGTTTGAAGTAATACCTCAAAAGACTTCTTTGAAATACCCCAGACTTGGCATATACCATACACATTTTAAGGATAATAGAGAAAAGCTTCCCTGGTCTTTTTAAACTTGTATTTAAAATAGAAATAATTAGATAATATTTAATAAAAATAAATAATCTTAATGGGAAAACCTTAAATATAATATATACCATAGAATTAAATTATAATAAGACAATAATTAAGCCCTATGCTGAAACCTATGCCTAATCTTTATGATGGAGCATAGAGGTAAACTTGTCTTTTTGAAAGCCATGCTAATAGCAAATAAGCTCTAGCAGGTCCTCCCAAGATGGGAAAGTCTTCCAATGTGAGCATGGTGACAATCTTCTATGCAGCTATGTTCAGAAAGGTCCACGACCAGGTTGGGCATTGGGTGGCAATATTTTGGTCTCAGCAACTCCAGAAGACTATCCATTGTTTGATATATTTTATTTATTTTATTAGTTAGACAAAGATTCAGAGTTGAAACAGTCCTTAGAAGTTCATCTGGTCCAAGCTATCTCATTTTACAGATAAGGAAACTGAGGCTCAAATATGTAGAATGGCCATTAATCTCATTCAGGTAATATGTGGCAGAGCCAGGTTTGAACCTTGGTCCTCTGATTCCAAATACAGAATACCAAGCTGCCTCACTTAGAGTTATTTTTTTTTTAAATCCTTCCTTACTTTCCATCTCAGAATCAATGGGGTATGTTGGTTTTAAGTGACTTGCCAGGGTCACACAACTAGGAAGTGTCTGAGGCCAGATTTGAACCCAGTAACTCCAGTCTCTAGCCTCGGTTCCCTATCCACTGAGCAATCTAGCTGCCCCTTCCCTCTGAGTTATAATATACCTTTTTGGAAGGATGAGCCAGTTAATGAAACCACAGATACTTGAAACATTGAAGTAAAAATAAACTAAGTGAATATGGAATTAAATAATTGATGACCACTGACCTAATATTTGGCAACCATCTCTGCTCAGACAAATATAGATAGCCCTTTTGCAGGAAGCAGTTCCACACACTCTATTTCCCTATTCTGTAAGCACCCTGCCCCTCAAGTTATAAAATCCCACAGAATTATAGCTGCTCATAACTCAAGAGTGAGCCCAGATGTTCCTCAAAAATATTAGGCACAAAAAGGCTTAAGGCTTTATGTTGAACAAAGATGTGAGAATAAACTGGTCATCATTACTCTCCATCTCTCAGGGGCAGGACTTTCATCCCCTGTGGCACATATATTACATTTGCACACCTAATCAGGGGGCTTGTAAAATTGCCTGGGCTTTCTCGTCCAGAATGGCAGAAAGGAAACGCAGGGTACTTAATGTTGCTTCAGCCAATGGGTCTCCTCTGGGCAAAGAGCAGGAATGGTGAATGCCTATTGAATGAACTTTGTTTCACATGTTCTCTCGTCTCGTGATATCCTGCTTTCTTTTATTCTCTTTTGAGCAGATGATGAACCAGATGATGGTGCCGAACATTACTTTATCATCACAGGCTTTCACAATCCGCAGTTACTGGCAATTCTGACAGAGCTTGGGGTCCCTGTGTCCAATGTGATTAAGCTATGCACTGATAATTATGAACCTCTGAAGGCGTACCTGTCTGGAACTACCCAGCAAAATGAGTCATCACTTCTGTCAGAGAGTATGTTACTGGATGCCCGGCTTTCTCTTTTGCAGCTGCAAATTGGAACATTACTTATTGTTGCTGCTATTGCAAATACTGTTTTGATGTACAGAAAATAGTGGTAACTTAAGCAGATCCTTAGCTCCTTCATCTATGAGCTCCTTTTTTTCCTATTTCAACTGGCAAATAACCTGCCTTTTAAAAATTGAAATCCCCTTTTACTGAAGAACAATTCCCTAAAGAGGAGCTTTTTTGTGATGCTTTTTTGCAAAGAAGTGTGGGAGGGAAGAAAGAGAGACAGACAGACAAACAGAATCATAATGTCTTGCCACTGAAACTTGGATAACTCTAGAAGAGTGAAGCCGACAACTTTGTGCCTCACTTAATCTAATTTATATACTGTATTAGGGACAAGTAGGTAGCTGAGTGGATTGATAGCTAAGCCTAGAGAAGGGAGGGCTTGAGTTCAAATGTGACTCAGATACTTTCAAGCTGTATGACTCTGAGCACGTTATTTAACTCCTATTGCCTAACCCTTCTCATTCTTTTGCCTTAAAAGAAATATACAGTATTGATTTTGATGTTTGCACCAGGGTGATCCTTTAGAGTCTACATTCCCAATCATAGCCCCATCGACCCATGCGATCAAGCAGTTGTTTTTCTTCTGTGTTTCTACTCCCACAGTTCTTTCTCTGAATGTGGATAGTGCTCTTTCTTGTAAATCCCTCCGAGTTGTTCATAATCATACAGTATTGATTTTGAGATTGAAGATAGGGGTTTTTTAATTACATATTATATCTATGCTGGGTATATATATATATGTGCATATATATATATATATATTTGTGTTTATGGATATGTATGCATATATATGTCAGAATGTCTTGCCATTAGGCTTGGATGACTGAAAGAGACAGTGAGGTTGGCAGCTGTTGTGCAAATCCAATTTACATACCAATCAAAACATAACCTTGTGATGTCATTGGTCCTCTTCAAAACAAAAGATGAACAAAACAACAACATATATACATGCACATATATGCATATTTATATATTTTCAATTGATCCCAAATTGCTTTACATGAAGCTCATCAAGGCTGATTTATATATTTTAATTGATTTTTTTAAAACTGGGTCTGTGATTTTTTCAGTACAGGGAATTCCTAGTGAGAGAACTACCTTAAACAAGGTAGAGTGGCAATGCTTTACAATTTACATTATAAAGTTGCCTAGGTTACAGAGAGGTCCATTCCAGAATTTGCCACAGAATGATGTCCTTCCTGAAATATTCTGGTGCCAAGTAATATATGTGCTTTGCCAAATTCCTACTAAGCAAGAAAACATTTTACTTTTCTATCTATCTATCTATAGGTGTGACATCAAAAGAGGTAGATAGTGAAAAACGGAAGAGGGATAAATCCGTGAAAGATCTTGAAATTTTCTGGAAATTCTTGGAACCGATTCTGAATAATGGGAAACCTGAAACTAATCTCTTTGACATTGCCAGGCTTGAACATATAGTTAAGGAGGAGCTCTTTCCTGAAGACTGGTCAGATGAAGAAAAGATGGTTAGTAGCTTTCTCTCTGAGGCTATCCTGAATATTTATATTGATTGATACATAATTTCTTCATTCCACAAATATTTATTGAATAACTTCTATGTACAAAATACCATGGTTGGTCCAGAGTTATCTTCAATATGTTTATTCAGTAAATAAGAAGTATCTCTATATTAACAGTATTTAAGCTCAACAAACCATG